>NC_080715.1:20481572-20837572 GCF_019097595.1 Hemibagrus wyckioides
TGTGCCCATGAAAACCTCAGATTCCCATTCTTGGCTGACAGGAGTGGAGCCTCATGTGGTCTGCTATTATATCCCATTCTTGAGGTTGAATGTTTTGTGCATGCTGAGATGCTTTTCTGCGCACCACGGTTGTAAAGAATGATTATATGAATTATTATATCCTTTCTGGCAGCTCAAACCAAGCTGATCATTTTTCTATGGCCTTCTTATCAACACCCACAGAAATCATTATATGTTTCAAATTATATGTTTTTCTTTTTTGCGCCATTCTGGGTAAACTTTAGAGACTGTTGTGTCTCAGGAGATCAGCAGATTTTAGAAAAACCAGCCCATCTTGCAACAGCAGCCACTGACTTGAACATTAAGTAAAGTCTTTATTTGTATCAACGTGATTTTATGCATTGTGTTGCTGCCACATGATTGGCTGACAGGATGATATATTCCCTAGTATATTCTCTAGTGGATGCCTGTTATAATACACTTTACAACTCTGGAGTCCTAAAATACCTAAACAGGAAAAGGATATACTGTACTCACGCACACATGACTCCTCACAGTGTCACACACTGACCAGGTATGCTGTATGCTTGTGAAAGGACTCATATAATTGCATTTCAAATGAGCTTCGTAGCTTCCACTTCTTTTCAAGCTCTGACAAATGATTTATTTTGGAAGCAGTAACCTCAGAAAGGAAACAGGATAAAATTGGATTTTCTATCCCATTTTCTATCCTCCCCAGAGCCGACAGTGATTAGGTCCCTGTTTGGACTCTCATTTCCCCATGGGCTGATGCATTTCAAAAGGTTTTGTATTGGGATCAGAGTTGGGTTCACAAACTCAATGTGTGGATGATAAGATTGTCAGCACATGTACACAATGCAGGATGAGGTTAAAGAATCATGATGCAGGTGCATGATTATGCCTCCCAAAAGGCCTAGATGCTCTTGTAAAAGTGTGTGCTATGAAAAATGGAAATAGGCAAGATGTAATCGATCAAAAACCATTAGCTTACAATATAGTACATTATAGTATATCGCCTCATCTCTAAAACATTTTAGTTTTTTCACATTTTTATATTTTTTATTGTTCAACACAGAGATGACATTTAGGCTACATACATCCCACCTACTTTTGAAACATTACACCCCCTTACTTTTTTTAATATTATAATGTATATGCATTCATTCTTTATCTTAAGTAATCACTTTATTTAATTGAATGAGACTTCTCTCAGTTCTGTAGTTTCATTAAACAACAAATTAAACATGACTTTTAGATGCTTTGGATTTCATAAACAGTGCCGTGAGCAGAAGTTAAATTAAGATGGTATCACACTTGCAAATGGCAGGCTGTGTCTTTAGTCAACAAAATTATGGAGGCATACAATGCTGGATCATATCAAAGCATTCAAGGGCAACTGAATTAGCACAATGTCCTTGTTCGGGTGGTATGTACATATTTTTTCAAACACAAAGAGAGTTAATGTAGTGTAGTATAGCTCTGGGACTGGAGCTTGACATACAGAAGGGCTTTCTTTCTTTTAAGAAGTCTCATCTAGGGCTGGTTTTGTAAGATTTTTGTTTACCTGGTTTGAAGTCTGTTAGAGGTAAAAGATGCATCACAAAGGATATTTTCACACTTAGTTTGAATACTCAAGTCTGCACTCAGAATTCTGGTCTTGCTTGCGGTTAGGGCTCATAGTCCCAGGTTTGCATTCACATAGAAGAATTTCTTCCTTTTGTGGGAAGTGGTAACTCCATGGGTAAAATGTTGAACTAGTGAGTGAAAGATTAGGAGATTCAATCTGACTACTGTTGGGCCCTTAACCCTCAACTGCTCAGTTGTATATAATAATTGAGATATGGTGGATAAGGGTGTTTGCCAAATGCTGTAAACATCCTAAACCATGATGAAATTCATATATTATATATATACATATGTTTAGGTAGAGGTACTAGGGTTGTCCTCTTGCTGTTGTTGATTATTATGTAGCCATAATTTCCATGGCATTACAAAAGTAGAAGCAGTAATAAATGTTGAACTAATCATGTTGTTCAGCATTGGGTTCCATACCTGATGAGAACCATATTGCAGTTCAGTTGAAGATAACCCAAAACCATAAGGGCCAGGGAACAGATCTTTGATCCTGCATTGTAAAACTAGTGTGCAGTCTACATGTCAGGTTAATCCAAAGCTGTTCACTTAACAATAGCCCTAGCATACCATGCCATCATGGAGATCGCTTTGTGCACAAGGCTTAAACATAAAATAACAATCTTTTATTATATTTACAGCATGCTACAGGTCTGGAGGTGAAAAATTCTAACAATACAAGACAGTAATGTGCTTCTTGATATACAACAAAATGGGCTTACTAAATGTCTACTGCACTAGTCTACAACTACAATAAATGTTTTCCTCTAAATTCTACATTTATCATGCTCTCCAGGACATTTTATTTAAAGATCCTTTCATGAGGTTTCAGCAAGCATGTTGATGATACAGCATTCCAAGCCTTTTTGATAGGTTTAATCGAGAGATTATGTGAGTAAGGAACACTGGCAAATTGAATTCATTGTAAAATACTGAAATGTCAAAATGACTTCTGTTTGCATGCTTTAATTAATAAATGACAGCTTCCTTCAATGTCAAGTATTTTAGTCCTTTTTAATGATTAAAGTCATCTGTTGAAAAACAGAATGTTCTTTCAGGTAGTATTTCTGTTCAGCTATTTACTGGTCAGAGTTGTTGTTTAGTTTGCTAGGCTTAAAGTAATGATTTTCAGAGTGGATCCAGAGACTCTGAGGACCGCTGTGAAGCATAGCCTGAATTTTTTAAATAAATTATTAATATTAATATTATTATTAATTATATCAGTGGTAATCTCAAGCCATCATTATCAAAACTATTATATATTTTAATGACTGCTCACTGAATGTTCACTTTATCAATTCAAACAATTCTAATCACAAAAACAACTGAGATTCAGTGTTCCAAATTAGCGCACTTATGACATTAGTAGCATTACTTCAGAGAGATTCAGCCAATATTCTTCAGTTTATACTTCAGTGTGTGGCCTGTAAATGAGGCAAAAAGAAATCACAGAGATGTGATTGCTGAGATGTCTGGTCCTGAGTTATTGATTACAGTTTAATTATGCAATCAACCATTTCAAAGGGATTTTTTTTAATCTCACCTACCCTGATGTGACTACCACATCAGTCAAAACAAGGATGTGTGAGTGTAACAGGATGAAGGGATCCTTACCCTATCTCTGACACCAGGCAATCGGATAAAACAGTAGGGAAGATGATGGACCAAGGCATAGTCTAACATCTTGATTCTGATCATCAACACTTCAAAGACAGAATCACATACTCCTGCTGATGTCATTTTCACATTCTAGGACTATCTCACATTCCCTGCAGCAGTTCTGCATAGTAGATATTTTCTGTCAAAAAATTACTGAGATTCAGTATTACTATATATATTACAATAAGGAACATTGAATCTCAAAAAAATTTTGACAGAAAATATCTACTATTTTTTTATTCATACTGCCATTTCTTAAGTCTGAATACCTTTGCTCTAATGAGAGATGTGAACCCAAAGCATACCACCAAAATACCACCACAGCATAACAAAGCCACAGTACGTCACAAAAGATGGCAAAGTACGTCACACTTACAGCAGAATCATTTTGAGTGATCCAATTTTGATGATCCCTACTACAGTCAAATTTATTTCTTGTATTTCCTATTAGAGGAAGCAAGTGTGAGAATTTCCCGAGGTTATAGATGAAATCAAAACTGACAGACCAAATGAAACTTTCAAATGCAAGAAGCGCAGCTCAAATCATTCATTTGGCCCTCTTTCAAATGGTCCCCAGACACCAACAGTTAATTAAAAATTAACCTTAGCTGATTTATCACCACCCCGGAGCACAGGGCTCCAGCAGATTTCTGTTAGGTCCTGCGCAAGTACATTTGCAATTATACAGCCATAAAGAAAGGCAGATTTACAGGTCATCTTCGGTGTTTGCTGCTTCCTTTTTTTTCAATTTCACAGTGAACAGTGACAGCTTAACACTGCAGTCGCTATTAATAGTGGAAATGTCATAGAGAATCCTGGGAGCACGATGTTATACATCGACTGGATTTCAGACACCTCAGAGATCTCAGGTCTAAATGAAATGAAGCTAAATATATCTAGTCTTGGTAATGTTGGGTAGTGTTGGAAAAGCCTATTTCACATAGACCTAAATATTTTGCATATCTATTCTAGAAAATTGAAAATAGAAAATTCATTTGTTTGAAGCATGTGAATCAAGACAATTCAAGGCTATTGTCTAATATATATCAAGAAAACAGCATAAATACAGCTGCAAATATTTTGATATGTATAAAAACATCCTTTCAAGAAGACAATGGATTTTAACATGAAAGAGTGTAAATAAAGACAGAATTTGCTATAATATCTTGGCTGTAGTATACAGTATAATGTACAAGCTGCCTTCCTCAACTGTAAAGCCTTTTCCTACCTGATTGTTGCATGCACATGCGGGGTTGTTTTGGAGGAATCAGCAAGAAGTAAAACCTTAAGGGCAAACATCTCAAAAAATCTCAAACTTGTCAGTTAGCCACAATATTTTGAAATCTATATTGGGAACTGTTTTAAATGCAGAAAGTTACACACTATCAGCTATGCATGCTGTCAGAGCCCTGCCACAGTTGTACAGCGAAATAGGCATTCATACATTGTTTACTGCAATGACCTGGTGATTTAAGAAGCATATACTGAAATAAGTACAGTACAATGAAGCTGCTTCTCCTGCACAAAAAGAATATTTTTTGACACATTTATACCACACATGTAGTTGAAGCACTGATTCTGATTGGGCAAAAGGTGTTGATTTAGCACAGCTCTTATAATAATGCCAGGTTTGTAATATCGCAAACATCCTAATATGTTATTGTAGCAGTAGGTATATTTACACTGTGTTTTACTGTATTTTTGTGTAGGTCTCTCAGTAGAATTACACACTTTTTCTTGTCTTATTATTTTCAAAACAGAACAAAATCCCAGGAAACTTGAAAATGCTGAATGTAATTTAATAAATGGAGAGAAAATGCTTGATGCATACATGCTTTTTTTCAGTAAATACACTATATTGCCAAAAGTATTCGCTCACCTGCCTTGACTTGCATATGAACTTAAGTGACATCCCATTCCTAATCCATAGGGTTCAATATGACGTCGGTCCACCCTTTGCAGCTATAACAGCTTCAACTCTTCTGGGAAGGCTGTCCACAAGGTTTAGGAGTGTGTTTATTGGAATTTTTGACCATTCTTCCAGAAGCGCATTTGTGAGGTCACACACTGATGTTGGACGAGAAGGCCTGGCTCTCAGTCTCCGCTCTAATTCATCCCAAAGGTGTTCTATCGGGTTGAGGTCAGGACTCTGTGCAGGCCAGTCAAGTTCATCCACACCAGACTCTGTCATCCATGTCTTTATGGACCTTGCTTTGGTCACTGGTGCACAGTCATGTTGGAAGAGGAAGGGGCCAGCTCCAAACTGTTCCCACAAAGTTGGGAGCATGGAATTGTCCAAAATGTCTTGGTATGCTGAAGCATTCAGAGTTCCTTTCACTGGAACTAAGGGGCCAAGCCCAGCTCCTGAAAAACAACCCCACACCATAATCCACCCTCCACCAAACTTTACACTTGGCACAATGCAGTCAGACAAGTACCGTTCTCCTGGCAACCGCCAAACCCAGACTCGTCCATCAGATTGCCAGATGGAGAAGCGCGATTCGTCACTCCAGAGAACGCGTCTCCACTGCTCTAGAGTCCAGTGGCGGCGTGCTTTACACCACTGCATCCGACGCTTTGCATTGCACTTGGTGATGTATGGCTTGGATGCAGCTGCTCGGCCATGGAAACCCATTCCATGAAGCTCTCTGCACACCGTTCTTGAGCTAATCTGAAGGCCACATGAAGTTTGGAGGTCTGTAGCGATTGACTCTGCAGAAAGTTGGCGACCTCTTCGCACTATGCTCCTCAGCATCCGCTGACCTCGCTCCGTCAGTTTACGTGGCCTACCACTTCGTGGCTGAGTTGCTGTCGTTCCCAAACACTTCCACGTTCTTATAATACAGCTGACAGTTGACTGTGGAATATTTAGGAGCGAGGAAATTTCACGACTGGATTTGTTGCACAGGTGGCATCCTATCACAGTTCCACGCTGGAATTCACTGAGCTCCTGAGAGCGACCCGTTCTTTCACAAATGTTTGTAAAAACAGTCTGCATGCCTAGGTGCTTGATTTTATACACCTGTGGCCATGGAAGTGATTGGAACACCTGATTCTGATTATTTGGATGGGTGAGCGAATACTTTTGGCAATATCGTGTAATTGAAAACAGTGTTAGCATTGAAAATTGCTGTGGTATTGTTGATCTTTTTTTTTTGTAACTGCACAAATTATTGTGATTTATTTATTTATTTGTTTGTTTAGTTATTTATTTATTGTATTTTTTTTAACTTTTTATTTATTTATTTATTTATTTATTTATTTATTTTTACTAATACCCTATCCAGTATACCAGTCTGTTTTGCATTTCTTTAAAAAAAATTAAACAGATTAAACACTATCAGTTTAAAAACAGATAAAGCTACAAACTGATTTAATGATGTCTGTTACAGATATAGAGATCTTGTGCTTTGAGCATTTTTGGAATAATGTCAGTAATTGGAAAGTGTATGGATTGTAATAATTGCTGAGATGAAAGAATCAAACAACAAGGGGTTGGTCTTCATATGTGGAAACTGAGACAAAATGTCATTAGTAGCCAGCAGCTTTCCAACACCACACAGTGCAGCCTACATTCAATGGAAAGAGAAAAACACATTGTTAACTGCATTAATAATCATCAGGCTTGCAAATCTTATTATAATATTTATTAAAAGTGATTTAATGCAAGATAACATTATTATATATTTGTGTTTATACTATATACTATTTAAAATGTGTTTTTTTCCCACAAATATGATGTTTTATAATATTCATAGGAGAGAATATAAAATTTTAATTACTATCTAGTTATATGCTCTAATACATTGGTCATAGTTTTAATAATCTGCCTGTTTCTGCCCCTAAGGGCTGAAGGTGCAGTGGATATGGAACCTATTATGTGAACACTGGGCATGAGGTGGGGCATTATGCAAATTCACAGTCACATACTGATTTTAGAATTATTTTATCCACTATATACATGTATGTGTATTAGGATTTTTTCTTTTTGATCACAGCACACACATCAGAGAAAAGTCAGCACAATTATCATTCTAATATGCAAATATTGCCCCCAACATACAAATATTACAATGATGGTAGACTCAGTTGTAATTTACTTTATAGTGGAAGTAGAAAAAGCAGCTGGATGAAGTTCTCGGTGCATTAAACAGAGAACAATGCACACCTAAAGGTAATTAATCTTGGTCAAATCCACCTACTGGCATGTTTTGGTAGTTGGAAAGGTAATAGAGAACCCATAGGAAATGCATTCAAACACAGGGAGAACATATTAAACTAAACACAGACAGCAAGCTGAGCTCAGAACTGGGACCCTGAAGTTGTTAGGCAGCAATACTTGTAATTGCTCCACCATACTGCCTCCTAAAAAATACAGAAAGACCAATAGTCATATGGTTAGAGGCATACATGGTTAGAGTGTTTCAAAAACTGGAATGGATTTAAAATGTAAGCATATTCGTTTCTTGTGGTATGCAACTTTGTATTGGTATTATATTTTGTTCAAATTGGCTTGATTGTGGTTTATGTAGTCTATGGTTTACATCCATAGACTCCATAGTTCACATCCAATATTTAGATGTTCAGTGGGTTTGTATGCTGGCAAAAAGTAGTAAAATTGGTTGTATTATAAAACATAAGTCATAGGCTATTTTATGATGATACATCTGCAGTTTAAAACAAACATGTATTGTGCTATAGCTAGCAACAGCAGGCAAATATGCCATCTACTCTTACAGTATATAGCTAGATTATATATGACTGGAAATAACCTATGATTATAGTTTCCACACCTCTACCATGTGCTCTTTTTTGCTGTCTATTCAGTCATGTTACCTGGTCACTGATGAATCTATATATGGGGCAAACTAATTTATTGGCCCTTTTGAGCTACCAAGGGTAAACAGCTTATATTTTACAAAGGGAAGAACTCAACATATTTATGTTGCCACTATATATGACTTTATTTAATGAAATCACTTATCAACTTTTATTTTATAGCAACTTTTATAGCGAATTTTATGTCTTATCCCTGATCCTGGGTAGTCAGATTCACAATTTCCACTCCAATGTCTTTCCCCAGGTTAAGCAGATATAACCATACAACTTTTATAGTGCTGCTTTAATATTTGGAACTACAGTACAGTATAATAAATTAGCATAATTGAATATGGTGATTGACTAATCTCATATTACTCGCTGATTAGCCTGATTGGATTCTCTTAATTGTCTTTAGTGTGTGTGTGTGTGTGTGTGTGTCTGATTGTGCACTGCAATGGCTTGGCACCCTGGCATTCCCCACCTTGTGCAGTCCCCTGGGAGAGGTTCAAGGCTCCCCGCGAACCTGTGTAGGATAAGTACCACAGAAAATGAATGGATGAATGGGTAATTGTACAATAAGTTTGATGCAAACAATTTGATTTATTTAAAGGGTTACAATCCAATGTTGTACTGTGACCTGTTGTTAAGCTTAGTGAATACCGAACATATTTGCCTGTGTCATTCATTAGCAAACTCATCTGGCTTTTCGCGGTCTGTGGCTTCACATCCTGCTGATTTTGATAGATCATCCCCACCCCAGCTGGTCCAGTGAAGCTGAGGATTCAGTAGGATTCTCTCTGTGTGAAGCCCAGATGGATGAGGAGCCGGAGGCTGACACCCATCATTGCATTTAAAGGGCATGAACATATGCCCAGGTCTGCAAATGCTGCTCACAAAGAACACTGAAACAGTTTCGATAAAAACTGCATCATTAATTGATGTTATGTAAGGTCTAAAAGCTAGTAAACAAATATAAATTCACAAAAGTTTCCATTCAGGTAATAGCACCAGATTATGTGCAAATTAGATACAATGTGCAAGCATCTTATCAAGAGAGCTATTCTTGTTACTCCCAGAAAACAGTAAGATCTGTATTAATGAACCTTCAGCTGTTATAACAACAAAAAGAGCATGAAAGGGAGACAGATTCAAAGGGATCCCGCTGGTTTGAGAGTTCAGGTTGAGCCTGAATGAATGATCTGAGCTTGCATCAGCGAAGACCTCTGAGCACCTAAGGGAAATGCTGACTGTGTAGAACAGAGGCTTTCTCTGCTCAGCTGACTCCCCTCATTCTTGTCAAGGTAAAGTGCCTTGTGTTTGTCTGTACAGGCAGAGAAAGTAGGAAAGAACAGTAAAAGCCTGGCTTGGGTTCAATCTCTCATCCTCCTGCCATCGTGAGCGAGCATGCTCCATCAAGCTAATGGGACAGCAACACCGACTTTAACAGTGGAGCAATTCATCCCCATTTAAATAAAAAAAAATCGGGGAAAAACTGAGGAGATATGCACACACTGACATTTTCACTGTGACTTTAGCAAAAGATAGGCTTTGAGATGAAAAACCTCTTGACTTCAATGTCAAATGTTTTCTACAGGCTCCTGTAGAGACACATTCTGGCACAGTATAATGCTAATATGGCAGGGTGTCATTAATAATGCAGGCTGAGACTATTTAGGGTCTGAGATTTTCATGCATTTTGCATCGACAAGCCTCAGGGCACTTGTCAAATGAACTCCATATTGATTTGTTGATATTTATCACAAAGATTCTCTATTTTATTGAATTGAAAGTTATTCAGAACACTGGGGATTGAACCACATGTTTCAGTGAAAGTTCATTTAATTCAGGTACTAGTTTGTTGATGTACAATCTCTTAAATCATCATGTGTAGTGCTTTTAATACTTAACAGACCAACTATATGCCGAAGATATATGTATGTTATATACACTCAAAAAATGATACTTTCAACTTACTCAAATTAATTATGGACAGTGGTTCCACACAACCTTATTAGTTATTAACATTTAAGATTTTTGTTTAATCTATGCCAAACTCTTGAGTTTTGACAAACCTGAATGATGAAAAATTAATGTGAATTATTTGTATTTAATCAAATAAGTATTATTATGTTCCTATAACTTAAAATGGTTAAGTTGTTTGAACAAGTTTTCATCTTTTAAATATTTATTTTAGAAATTTATTTTTCAAATATTTTTCACTAAACCAACATAAGAACATTTCATTCAAACAACTCGTTTAGATTATGGACAGTGGTTCCACCCAAATAGCTCAAGTTACATTAACATTAATTAAGTTTTTTTTTATTTCAAGTTACATCACACACAAAAATGCATTGCTTTGTAATTATTTGTTAAAGACTTGTCAGACACCAGCTCTTTTTAAAGCATTGTTTATTGCACTTAAAGGACAGATTCTAGATTAACTAAATATAATGATTACTGATCAAATTGGATACATTCTGCACCATTAAGGGAGCCTGCAACAAGCTTAAAGGTTTTTTTTTAAGAACAACTACAGTTAACAGTTGGACAATTACAGTTAAACAATACTGTAACATTACAAAACAAATGTTTACTGAAACAAAAAAATAGATGCACTCTGTACCATGTAAGCTGTAAATACAGCTGGCCATGCAGATGACTTTAGACTTGAAGATGGCTCAGGAGACAGACTTGCAACAGAGCTTGCTGAAGTAAATGGAGATGACAAAATAACCGTCACAGGATGAAAGTGACAGAGATGGTGAGGAGCAGGTACTTCCACTTTGAGATGTGTCCAAATGTTGCAAGGGTGAGGTAGTCTCAAGTACATTTGATGTCAGAAATACAGCCTTCAATGGAATTTTTGTCGTGAATTTCAGATGTGGACATGAGATTCATGAATTCATTGTCAAATTCAGGATCCATGAATTGCAATCTAAAATCTCCTTGTAGGTTACACTGTTCTCTCAAAGGAAATTGAAAATCACTAACAGAAGTTGGCATGCCATTCTGGAGGATCACCTTCTGATCACCTTTGTCTTGATTGGAGAAGTCATTTTGGTAAAACTGTGGAAAAAACAGAAATACAATTAGTTTGTGAAAATACGAGAGTATGGTAATGATAAATTAAAATATGCAACAGTTTAAAGAAAAAAAGTAAACTGAGTAGTTCTTTTTAAACTTTATGCATGCACTTGTCTTTTCAAAGTCACCAAACACAAAGGACCAACCATATAGTCTGCCAAAGGATAATCATCAGCTAAATCACCATGTTCTACAAAGAACATCTTTCTTGTTGGTGAAGCAGTAAGCTCAAATGCCCTAAAGTGTTCCCTGTACCAACCACACAATTGTCTCATTATGAAGCACAATGTCTTTTGAACTATGCATATTTGGACAATTTCTCCAAGGGAGGCCACTTGTTTTATGTGCCAGGATCATACCATTTCTGAATTTCAAACCCTTGCTAGAGACACTCTTAGCAATATGGACTTCCAGTATATCTTGGTACTTACTTTTGATCATCAATACCAATATGAATATCACAAAAATATCACCCAAAAAACAATGTTACCTAACACAAAAGCCAAATATAGCGCACCTCGTTCGAACGCATGAATAATCCATTAAGTTTTAAACAAACATACAAATACTTGACTACTATATAAAACGCTAAAAATCACCCCAAAACAGAGCATCAAGTTCAATACCGACCAACGTGATGAAAAGGATAAATGAAACGCAGCTCCTTCAACCGCATGAAATCATCCACACAATACTCGACTGCAATATAAAAGCGCCACAACAGAGCAAAGAGTTTAAAACGAAATAAAGAAAAAAATCCTTAAGATTTTTTACTCTTTAACGCCAGCTCTTTCGCGCCGTCTTCCAGAGATCCGTTACAAAGCGTCACATCCAGTTTTTTGAATTACAAACTTAAGTACATTATGTTAGTTTAACAAATGACAATCAGGTGTAGTGGAAATTGTAACGATTTGTTTAAGGGTAACACAATACACTTATGTTTTGACCGAAAACGAAACATATATATGCTATTTTAACACGAAATATTTGGGTAAAGCAGACTGCCACAAAACCCATTTTTTGTGTGTAGAACCAGCAGGCTCAGGGACAGCTTCTTTCCAATAACCATTAACCTGCTAAATGAACGTTACACCATTAGGCCACTGATGCACTTCTATTCTACACTGTATATTTTGTATTACCTCGATATGAAGATTCATACTATATATCTTAGCTTATTTTTTAATATCAGTATAATGATATGTATTTGATCCATAGATAATCTGAGTACTGTATATAATGTGTAATTATAATTTATATATATATATAATTTTCACTTATACTTTGGCCATTGTCAGGCAATACTTTGTTTATATATATCGTCTTTATATGGGAGTCATTTAACCAATTACCAATTAACAGATCCCTTCCTGCTTACAGATTTAAGCTACAGGGGCATCTAATTTCAAACTTCAACGCCTTGTTTCAAAACATACAACATAATATGCCTCTCTAACCATCAGTTCGTCTTTTCTCTCCTCACATTAAAAATAACTCTAGCATGTGAGTTAGTGATGCTCTGGAAAACTCTTGAACCACGTGTGATTGAGTAAATCTGGTAAGCATTGTAAGACGTTTGTTGAAGGCTACCCCAAGCATTCAAAAATAGATTCAAAATAATATTTTGAAAATCTCAACATCTGTTATACTATGTAATATAAAGCATATAGCTGAAATATATTTGGGTTTTTTTGTTGTTGTTGTTTTTTACTGTTATTTACATTACCACTTATGGAAATAAAGTAGATACCCTATTTGACTTAACAGAAAAAATATTCTCATTTGAAAAGTGTGAAGTTCACACAAATGCACATGTGTATAATTAGCTGAATTCCACAATTGGTACATTTGTTGTAAAAATTAATAAACACCACAAATGTCAAGCTCAAGAGCAGAACTGAGAGCTCAGCAGTTAAACTATTAGGGTCGACTACTTCATTAAATCCCAGTGTCTCAGTACTACTATTAAAGGTAATATTATTATTAGTCATATTATTTGACATTTATCATTGTCTATGTATCTATTTCAATAAGTGAAAAATGTGTTTGTTAAATGCTGTTGATCTAAAAATTAATAAATGGGGAAAATCATTAAATATATACAGACACACAGACACACACACGTACACACACACAGATTACAGACTTTAACAGCATATGTTACTGATCAATGAATAGCATGAATTAATATCATTATCATGTCTTTGAAGGCAATATGTAGAGATCTTACAAAGACGCCCACAGTCAAATTAACTTACCCACAAATAAATAGCAAATTTTAATGCAATATTTCATACAGTTTTTCTATTTCTGTGGTATAAGAAAACTAATAGTGAATAGGAAGAAGAAGAAGAAGAAGAAGAAGAAGAAGAAGAAGAAGAATACTTAAGGTATAGTGGCACAGTGTATAGGGTTGCCGTGTCACTAACTCCAGGGTAACTGGTACAATTGTGAGCTCTTGTGAATAAGATTTGTGTGTGTGTGTGTGTGTGCAAGTGTATATCATGCCCTGCAGTGGTTCCCATAGTAGGTGATTTTTCCCACCTTATCCCCAGTGTTTCTTGGATTGGCTAAAGATTCACCACGACCCTACCCAGGATAGAGCAGTTACTGAAGATGAATGAATGAAAAAACTTTTGTGACAACCTTATCTCTAGTTGGACACCAGATGCAATAGCATGTCCAGGGCCTCATATCAGTTAAATATCATTTTCCTAAACAAATATAAACTCTTTAATAAGCATCACAAAGGCTTCACACAGCATTGCACCTCCCAAATGCTCCTGCTCTCCATTTCACTAAAGCAGATTCATGTGTATTCCTAAATTATTATTCTAAAGTTAATTCATATTTACAGTCTTTCATGCTATAAATTTGCTAATTGTTTTAAGCACTCTGCATGTCATACAGCCTTTTTCTGTTACTTCTTGCTCCCAGTCTGTTTTTCCATTTAATCTTATACACCCTTCCTACTTCCACAATCAGTCTGTAGCTAATTAGTAGTGTTAATAAAATAAAAAGATTATTTAATAATCAAGAAATGTGACTACCTGTATAAAAGCAAAACCTTTGGCATTTTGGTGTTTTGGAGCACTCAGACATGTGCCTAGATAATGCCAAGAAGAAAGCACAGCAAACATGACCTCAGAGTTGCATCTTCTTATTCCTCTGGGAATGGTTATGAGTCCATCTCCAAACAACCTGAAATTCACAATCCTACAGTGATAAGAATTACTGAATGGGGAGCCTTCAAGACAGTTGCCAGTCTTCCCAAGAGGGGCATTCCAGCATTTTCAGTCAAAGGTCAAACCATTTAATGTTCAGAGAAATAAATAATAAACGAAGAGCAACCTCATGTGACCTACAGAACTCTGAAAGCACATTAAATGTTAATGTTCAAGACAGCATAATCAGAAAAGGCTGAACAGGTATGGCTTTTATGGAAAGGTGTCTAGAAAAAAAAAAATTCTCTTCAAAAATAAATATAACAAGTTTGGTGAAAACCAAATACATTGCATCTCCATGAACACTCTTAAACAATTCTGAAGCTGTATGTCCAGCAGCTTAAGATGGCTTGAAATTGGCTCTTGCAGCAGAACAATGATCCCAAGAAGATCAGCAAATAGACATGTGAATGGTTAAAGAAGAAAAAAATCAAGATGTGCTGGCATGGTGTAACATTCCGTCAAGCTATGTTCCCATCTGATTGCCGATTTCTAGCACGACCAAGGAAGGAACTCTTCAGGGTTTTAGCAGGACATTTAAGCAGCATGCACACTATCAGCGGCACAAAGTATTGTTCTCTTAAACCGTAGATTACTGAAATTGACGTATACCTATGTACGACTAGTGCTTTGTTTCATTGTGTTTCGAGTTTCAATTTATCTTCGCCTGTGACCTGATTGCCAACTTGGATTTGTTTGCTTGCATTAAATCTGCATATAGATCCTACATCCTTTGACTCTGGAGGTTCATTACAGAATACTTCGCCGTTAATGGATCCAGTAGATAACACCAGCCTCCAGGCCATCGCAACTTGCTATGATTCTCACATACCAAGAGCAAGTGCCGGCCCTACAAGCTGCCAATGAGCAGCTACAGCAATCCCAGCAGGCCCAATTGGCCCCCGCAGCCTCCCCTCCCTCTTCCCATGGTGAGTTAATGTGTATGGCTCCACAGACCTCTGTAGAGGTTTTTTGAGGCAATGAGACAACTTTCTTGCTCAACAACCGGAGGTATACCGTAAGGAGAATAAGAAATGCATATTTCTCATGTCTCTCTTGACGGGGAGGGCCCTGGACTGGGTATCGGCAGTATGGGATAGAGACCCTCAGGTAAAGGCTTCATTTGCATATTTTTCTGGACTAATCAAGGATGTCTTTGAATACCCAGCAGGGGGTTGGGATATTTCGGTACAGCTCCTTCAGTTGGACCAAGGCACCAGCAGACTATGCCATTAAATTTTGCACACTGGCCACACAGAGTGGATGGAATGATGCCTCTCTTCTGGCGTTTTTCCATGAGGGCCTCCGCACTACAGGCCGAGATGGCATGCTGGGGCACCAATACCACATTGTTCCAATACACCATCACAGCTATACTTCTGGACAATCTTCTTCACCAACAATGCCAAGGCACTCATACTCACACTGAGCTCCGGTATCTAGGGGAGTCTCTGACCACCAGGGAGGACAGAGAGGAACCCATGCAACTGGGACAGACATGAGCAACAGCGCCGTGCTCACCTCCAATTATGCTTCTTCTGGTCAATCAGGCCATCAATGTTCCAGTTGTCTTGAAAAGCTCACAGCTTCTAGGGGGGGGAGGGGGGTTCCCTTTATTCCTATCTAACTATCCCAGTAAAATGCTCATGAATCTCATGATATTTCAGCCCTGGTTGACTCTGGAGATGCTGTCAACTTGATCAGCCGCCATCTGGTCGAGGAGCTGTATCTACTCACCTTTCCAGGTAGCACCCCTCTCCAAGTGACTGCCGTAGATAACCAGCCCATAGGAAAGGGCTTCATCACATGCCAAACATCCCCATCACTCTTTAAGTTGGATTATTTCATACAGAAGAACTGTCACTGTATGTCATCTTCTGTACTCCTAACCCCATTATTCTTTGTGGGATATGTTATTTCACAGAGGGGAGTAGAGATTTAAGTAAAGTTCAAGCCGTGACAGAGTTACCTGAACCCACCATGATCAAAGAACTGCACCATTTGCAAACCTCTACTGACAGTTTATCTGAAACTACAGCATCATAGCCACTCCATTAACGTCTCTACTGCGTGGTAAACCCAAACAACTGCACTGGACTGATCCTGCCAGAACCTCCTTCTAAAAGCTAAAGAGAAGCTTTACCATGGCCCCCATCATCAAACACCCCGACCCAAGCCTTCCATTTGTGGTAGAGGTTGATGCCTCCAGTTGCAGCATAGGAGCCGTTCTATTCTATTCCAGCGTCATGGAAATCCTGGAAAATTATACCCTTGTGTGTTCTTCTTCTGCAAACTAAAATCAGTGGAGGCCAACTGCAATGTGGATAATCGTGAAATATTATCCATAAACAAAGCACTTGAGGACATTGGCTTGAGGGGGCACAGCATCCCTTTCTAGTAATAACGGATCATAGAAAACTTGAATACCTATGAAATGCAAAACCTCTGCATCCTCGACAAGCCTGACGGGTGCTATTCTTCACACTATTTTACACATGTAGTTCACCATAACTTATCAATGAGGAACTAGGAATGGCAAGGCCAATGAGCTTTCTTGACGTCATGACCCCATATGTTCACTGCCACATCCTGAACCCATCTTACCACCCTCTGGTGTGCTCACCCCCATCAGGTGGGACCTCATGGAGGAAATCCAACAGGCACAGCAAACCTACCCTCCACCTCCAGAATGCCCTCCATTGAAACACTATGTCCCCTCCATGCTCCTGTGAGTTCTACAATAGGTCCACTCAGCTCTTAGCTTGGGCCACCCCAGCATCCAGCAAACCATGACCCTGGTCTATATTAAGTTTTGCTGGCCCTCACATGATGTGGAGGACTATGTCTGAGCTTGTACAATCTGTGCCAGTCAAAAATGAGCCACCAGCTTCCTACAGAGCTATTGGAACCACTCCCCATACCTCAACAAACCTGGTCACACATGGCAGCGGATTTCTATCTTGGTGGCGACTGACCGATTCTCCAAAGCATGCAGACTCATCCCCTTAAAGTGCCTACCCACAGCCATGTCTCTGTTCCACCAGGTGTTTCGGATGTACGGTATTCCAGAGGATATTGTGTCAGACTGTGGGACCCAGTTTACCTCTTGTGTCTGGATGGCGTTTTGCAGCCACCTTGGCATCAATGTGAGTCTCAGCTCTAGCTATCACCCTCACTCCAATGGGAAGATGGAAATCCTGAACCACAAGATTGGCCAGTACCTCCGGTCATACTGTAGTCGCAAA
The DNA here is from genome assembly GCF_019097595.1 of Hemibagrus wyckioides. Classification (NCBI taxonomy): domain Eukaryota; kingdom Metazoa; phylum Chordata; class Actinopteri; order Siluriformes; family Bagridae; genus Hemibagrus; species Hemibagrus wyckioides. The sequence goes on from NC_080715.1 coordinate 20,499,262, forward strand.
CAGCCCTGGCGGAGTGAATTCCGTGGGCTGAATATGCCCAAAACTCACTCACCCACTTGTCCATGGGATTAACCCTGTTCCATTGTATCCTGGGTTGCCAACCACCTCTATTCCCATGGTCTGGTGCACCATCTGACATGCCCATGGTGGATGATTGGATCCATCACAGCCAAGGAGTCTGGGATAGTGCCCATGTATGCCTGCAATAGGCTATACGCAGGCAGAGGATTCAGGCTGTCCACCGCAGGCACCCACATCCTATGTTCCAGGTGGGACAAAAAGTCTCACTCTCGACACAGAACCTTAAAGCTCCCATTGTCAGCCCTTTTGGCATCCTCCGTCAAGTTAATCCTGTCACTTACTGCCTTCCACCCCCCCATCGTATCACATCTCCCCTATGTTCCATGTATCCCTCCTCAAGCCAGCACATTCCCTTCCCAACAACAAGCCCTTCCAAAGAAGGAACTCTTCTGGGTATTAGCAGGACAGTTAAGCAGCGTGCACGCTATCAATGGAGCAAAGTATTGTTTTCTTGAGACTACCCGAGCCATGGATTCCTGCTATTGAATCTGCTATTGAATTGCTATGTATACCTGTGTATGACTAGTGCTTTATTTCTTCATCGTGTTTTGAGTTTCAGTTTCATTTGTCGGATTTGTTTGCCTGTATTTCTTGTTTGCTGGTTTTGCTTCTTTTCCTCCGGTAACCCAATCACATCTATCAGATTGCAAATTTGGATTTGTTTGCTTGCATTAACTCTGTATATGGATCCTACATCATTTGATCCTACATCCTTTGACATGTTCATTACACATGGTCAAAGTCAAAATCCAGACCTCAACCCCATTGGGATGCTGTGGTGGGATCTTAAGAGAGTTGTGCATAAATGAATGCCATCAATGAACTGAAGCAATGTTTTACAAAAGAGTGGGCTTCTCCAAAATTATGTTAGAGTGAAAAGTTGCTTGTGTTAATGAATTATAGCATGAGCTTATTTTTTCAATCTTGTTTCTGAATGTTGGGTCCCCTTTTGAAAACAATGACAAGAAAATTACTATTTAATTTTAATTTAGGAAAAGTAACCAAAACATAGAGATATATAACCACTATCTCAAGTTTCTCATTATTATACTGTTTTTGAAAATGAATTCAGATTATTAAGTTAATTAATAGTATTTAATAATGAGTCATTGAGCACACTGACATATCAGTGTTCTTGTAATAACCAGCAGCTAGCAGATAGTTAATGAGAATATAGAGTCCAGTGTTAGACTAAATTATGAATTAAAATTTTATGCAATGGCTCATTGTTCAACGCTTACTATGTTGATGCATAGTTTAGCAAGTATATAAATTATGGGTATTAGATGACTATTTAACAGCATAATTACTTATTCATTTGCAACCATTGTAAATGTAAAAGGGTCACCAGTAATAATAATTGGTATAGCAGGGGTATAAGTATTCCTTAAGAAACAAGGATTAAGAAACGTTTAAGGATTAAGAAACGTTAAGAAATGATTAGTTCCATATCAACTTGTTTCAACAAGAATTTTCTGTTGTTGTTTTTTGTTTTTGCTTATGACAAAAGAGATAAAGACAAAAAACAAAATAGTCAAAGATAAACAAAATAAAAAAATTAAAAGGTAAAAAAAAAGTTCAATTCTGTAAAAAAAAGTATAAACAAGGTTTCTGCTTTTAACATACTTTGATAATTACATAAAAAAAAGAAAATATCATTACATTTCATCAAACCAATGTAGAAAACCTAGCATATGTTTTCTGCCTATAGCGATCATCTTAGCCACCTTAACCAATGCAGCTGCAATAATTATTAGTTTGCTTTAATAAGATATTTTCATTTCTAGCTTTATAGTTAATTGGTAGTGATGCTTAGATCAAGTTGCTGGCTACATGCCATAAAATCCCAGCTGTCAAATTATTTATGATGCACATGTGTCATCATTTAGACTGTAGAGACACCAGATTTGATTAATGCAAATTAATTAAATACATAGTTGCTGCTATTTATGCAGTAGTTTCTTGTTTCTTGGTCACTTTAACTAAATGTATCTGTTATAACTTAAATTACTTTGTTACTTCTACATATATATTCACTGTCCTAACCTGTTTCTATCTGCCTTTGCACCCACTGTTAACACTGTTTTTTTATTTTTTGCACAAGAGTCTTGTCTTGTCATCTGTCTTGTGCACTTATGTTGTATGTTTAGTTTGTAAAGAATGCACCTAGTAGGAATAGATTAGTTTAGTTATGTTTGTCCGCATCATCTGTACTTTGTTTTCGTTCTGTGTAGCACCTCTGGTCCAGGAGAAACGTTGTTTCACTTCACTGTGTACTGCATCAGCTATATATGGTTGATGTGACAATAAAGCTCTTTTGACTTTGACTTTTGCTAGTGTATTTCAGTGCAATTGTAATGGAAAGTAATACATTTTATTGTTGACTTTTACCACATTTTGAAATGCTGTAACTGTAAATTGTATTGGAAATGTGCCATGCCACAATGCAAAAATGGTTCAGGAATGGTTTGATGAGCACAACAATGAGTTTGAGGTGTTAACTTGGCCTCCATATTCCCCAGATCTCAATCCAATCGAGCATCTGTGGGATGTGCTGAACAAACATGTCCGATCCATGGAGGCCCCACCTCACAGTTTTTGTACTTTACTTGAGTTTTTATATTTTTGTCAACTTTTACTTTAACTTCACTACTTTTTTTAAACAAATTCTATACTTTTACTCCAATACATTTTCTGTTTGGCATTTTCATTACTTACTACTAAAAAAACCTGCGTCCAAAGGAAGTTTGTGGTTAGTGATGACTTTAGGCTTTTATGTCCACACATAGCTAGGTATTTTTAAAAACGAAGATTTTTCTACTTCGTTTTTTTTATTCTGTCCACATGACCTACGTGTTAAAAATATCTTTGTCCACATGACAATGCAACACCCTGTTAAGTGCTATCAGGAGCATGCCTAGCCAATCAGAAGCCTAGACAAAACTTTATTACTGGTTACGGTAGTTTAACAACAATGGCGCTTCGCATGAAAGCGATGCCCTTGACATGTGAAAATTTTATTGTAGAATGTAAAAGTCCGAATGGGTCTCGTCCAAAACCGCCATCGCTGTGTCCGTTGTCCGGCCCCTCTGTAATGTAAGGTGCGAGTAACTACGTGTATATGTGCACGCATGTAAAAAGTCCAGTAAGCAACGTTAACACACTCACTAGTTTACGTAAGTCTGCCATTGCACAAAATATCTTCATAAACAAAGCTGATGCCAAATCAAGTAGACCGGCACACAGACAATGATGTCAATTTGTCAAAATCTCTGTTTCCCCTGTCCACACAACACCACTGAAAATGGAGGTTTGGAAAATCTTCACTTTGGTAGGAGTTTTCCAAAAGCTCCGTTTTCAATGACCTCAGACTGCATTTGCATGTGGATGAAAGGCCAAAACGCAGAGAAAAATCTCAGTTTTTAAAAATACCCGGCTACGTGTGGACATGGCCTTAGTTACACGCGCACATGTATGGAAACACTGATACTGTACACTTCATAACAATACAGTTCCCTAAGTTTTAAAGGCATCTTCATTCTTTCATGCAAGTCTAATTTTTTTGGTGTTGCATGTATTGAGAAGTTTAAGAAAGAAAGCAAAACAGAATAAAATTCATAATTCTCCAAATTATTACAGTCTTACTTCTACTTTTACTTCCCATACTTGAATACATTGATGAAAATACTACTTTTGATACTTAAGTACAGTTTATTTCAGATACTTTAAGACTTTTACTCAAGTAGAATTATAATGGTTGCCTTTAAGTTTTAATTAAGTCATTTTCTAACAAAATACCTGTACTTTTACTCAAGTATGGATTTTGGGTATATGGTTGGGTGTATATATATATATATATATATATATATATATATATATATATATATATATATGTACTCACTGAGAGCATTATGAGGAATACTATACTAATGCTTGGTAGGGCCCTGCTTTGCTTTCAAAACAGCCTCAGTTCTTTGGAACATGGATGGATTCCACAAGATTTTGGAAATATTCCTTTGGGATTCTGGTCCATGTTGACATGATTGCATCACGCATTTCCTGCATAATTTTCAAGTGCACTTTCATGCTGTGAAACTCTCTTTCTACCACGTCCCAAAGGAGTTCTATTTGATTTAGATCCAGTGAGTTGGAAGGCCACTGATGATCACTGAACTCATTGTCATGTTCATGAAACCAGTTGAGACAGCTTTTGCTTTGTGACATGGTGTATTATCGTGCTTCAAGCAGTCAGAGAAGATGTAAATTGTAGCCATGAAGGGATGAAAATGGTCAACAACAATTTTTAAATAGGCTGTGGGATTCAAGTGATGATTGACTGGTATTAACAGGTTCAATGTGTGCCAAGAAAAGCAGACGTTGTCATTTATCAGATCAGGTTACATTTTTCCAGTCTTTATCGAACTTTGATTGGTCTGTGCCCACTGTAGCCTCAGTTTTTTTTCCTTGGCTGACAAAATTGAAACCTGACATGTGCTGTTGTAGCCCATGTGCCTACAAGGTTTAGCATGTTGGGCTTTTTGAGATTCTTTTCTGCTTACCACAGTGTGGGTGCACAGAGTGGATATTTGAGTTACTGCTGTGTTCTTAGACATTCTCCATTGACCTCTCTTGCTGTTTTATGGATGATTTTTGTTTATTGCACTGTTAAGATTCACAGGAGATTCACAGGAGCAGTTACAGAAATAGTGAAAAATGTCCTTTTGGCACAAACAATCATGCCATGGTCAAAATCACTGAGATCACATTTTTCCCCATTCTGTTGGTTGATGTGAACATTACCTGCTGTCCAATATCTGCATGATATTATACATTGAACTGCTGCCACATGATTGGCTGATTAAATAATTGCATAAATAAGTAGGTACAGATATTTCTAATAAAGTTTTTTTCTACATTTCAATCCCACATTCACACACACACACACACACTCACCAGTCATTATCTCCCAAAGCAGTCAAATCTACTGTTATCTGCTGTTCGTTGAGGACTGTCATATCTTACTTTGCTATTGAGGCTCATTCTCATGACATGTTGGTGTTGTTAAGGGACCAGGAACGGATTATGAATCAGATTAGTTTAGACAGTGTCCAGAACGGCAAGATATATAGGCTTGAAATGCCCTGAGGCAGGCAGACACCCAGAAAAATCTACTGCCAGTGTAAAAATATATACCAGGGCCTTAAAATTATATATTGGTTATTTGTATTAAGGTGTGTTTACTATGCAGTTGATACTAAATCAGTAAATATACACTGGTTAATAACAATTGACAAAAGACTGTAAATCTATTCTATGGCCAAGTCCACAGTTATAAAATCTACTGTTAAAAATCAGATATAAATGTGAGTAATAATGTTCAAACTCTTTATAACTGTTAGGATCCTAATGCCTTAACAAAAAAGTAAATACAATGAAAAGAAAATCAATTAAAATCTTTAGCAAGCACAAATAGTGTGTTATCTGAACTTGTTGGACTGTAAATTTGTGATGCTCTTAATACCAAACCCCGCCATGTTAACATGTACAATAATGAGTTTAACAATTTATTAGTGCCAGCATGTGTAATTGCAAATGAAATGGACAGTCTGCACGAAATGATCATCATCTCTCCTGAAGATCTTAAGTAGCCTCTGAAGTTGCAGCACAACAGCATTTAGGTTGAAATATTCTGGCTCAGATCAATACACTTACTGAATGAACTAAATCCTCAAATCAATAACATTGTGTTTTGAGTGTATTAAAGTAATTAGATTGAGGAATTAGTGCATCAGTACAAACCACTGTGTCTTTCTTACACATTAAAGGTAAGAGACACTCTTTCTTCTCTATTGCTCATTACAAATAAAACCCATTACATTTGTTTTTTTTAATAAAAAAATGCTTCTCAGTTTTTCTCAAAGATATTATGCTGTCTAACTGATGCTGTGGATCACAAATCATACATTTTAATGGCAAAAATCTTTCTAAAATGTATCTTTTTATACAGCTAAAATAAGCAAATGTACAAGTTAGACGCAATGAAAGGTATGCAAGCTCAAAACTGAAAACCATTACATAATATTTGAGGTGAAGCTTTAACTTTAAATGCATTAAGTTTCTTGAAGGAATTGAGAACAGAAATATTATTTTTTCACAAGACCAAGACCATTGCTTAAGCTCAAGACAAGTAAATATTTCAATAAATCTGAGACACAGTTTCCAAGTCAAAACAAAAAAACAGACTGGAGACAGGAGAGTCTAAGGTGATTAAATATAACCGGGTTGCTGAACTGTTTTATATCTGTTGAATATTTTCCAGCTCTAAATATCAATCAATCTTGGATTTATACACACTCTCATGCATGAATAAGGGTTTCTTTTTGAAACACCGATAAAGTACACCAGTCAGTGTAAAACACATATTTACTTATAGAGGAGATGGTTGTTCAGAGATCAGAGTAGCCAGATTAAATTGTGTCCAATTCAGTGCTGATTTTATTGAAATAGCTAAAAATCTTGCATCAGTGGGTTCTTAACCCTTTTTTTCTAGTCCATTGGTGTCCCAATTCAACTGGTGGAATGGCAGAATGGAAATCGTCTTTAAACAAAGTAAATATTTTATCACTGCAAATCTGACAAATGACTTGCAGTAATAAAATTTAAACATAGAATTTGTCAGGACACTGTCAGCTATTTTTTACCTCTGTTTGGATAACCTTACACAAAATATGAGTTGTTGAAGATAATGCATTTCAAATTTTAGATGCTTATGAACAATTAACAGAGCAGAAATTGGTTTGATATCGCCAGTTACTGTGAAGATACAAACATTTTGTGTGGAAAAAATCTAAGCTTTTAAAAAAATCTTTCACATAAGCCATTAGCCACCACTGTAAACTGTGAATATGGTCACCTCCAAAATAAGTGAAAAAGTTTTAAATTTTTTAGCCTGCTTGTAAAAAGAGTTACAATTTTCCATCTTTTGAGACCCAGACTGGCAGCTCTGATACAATTTCTTTCTTTTATTCAGAACACAAAGTGTTAACAGTGTAACACTTCATCTGCTAGTACCTGCTCATAAGCAAGGACCCCTATATAAAACAATTGTTTTCTTTGTTTTGTTTTCATCAGTCACTAGAGACAGATCTCTTTCCTAGCATTAATTCTTCCCAGTTTGGGGTCAGCTCATTTACATGTCTCCACTTCTTGCAACCTAAGGCATCAAGATGATGCAATTTGGATCGAGGGTGATAAATGTTTCAACTGGCTTGTCGTCCCAACTGTCATTGAGGACCCTCTGAGTAAGCAAAAGTCAGAGGGGTCCTTGTTACCAGCTGGCACTGTGTGGAGGTGGTGATGGGATTTGGCCATCTAGATATTACATATGATGATGTAAGAACGTCATCTCAAATCATTTTTGCACGTGAAATGAATCATCAACAAGTAATCATGTATAATGTGAAGTGCACTTTAATATAAAAAGAAGGTATTCATTTTCCAATACATTTATTTTTTGCACAATTCAGACCATAATAATACTGCTGAACTACTACACTAGTATTATTTCTATGAATTGAAATGAATAACTGTTACACACAGCAAGTCAGTTCTGGTCTCTGTGATGCCTCCTGATGATGTTTCATATTTAATGGACGAAAATACAGTAGAATAAAGAAATTAAATTACTGTAATTTCTTAACAGGCACAGTATTTCTGGCTTTCGGCCATCCATGCACACCTGATCTCTGCACAGCAAAGAAATCTACAGCTCCCTTCCTGTTGTTCATTACAATGCTGTGTGAGTGAGCAGACATTTCCTACTGAGTGTGGTCTGAGTAAAATGCAGCAAGAATATGTGATGCAAGAATCCATCATCATACTACTAAAGTGACTTATCAAAATTCAGGCAATCATTTTTGCTATATTCAGGTTTGACTTTCTCAGAAGCTGTCATGATCTTTTAACATCCTCGCTTGATGCCAAAGACACAGCTTGCGTTGGACACCTGCAGTCCTATTGCTATTAAAAAGGGTGCTCTCTTTGATAGTCATGTCTACAATCAGTCTAGGCCTATAAAAAACAGACTCCTAAAATGCTGAGTTAACTTTTGAGCAGACCCTGAGCTCAATGACTTTTGATTAGTCATGGCTACAAAGTCGTTATTATAACTGTTGTGGCACACAAATGGTGTGGTCTGCCATTTTAATTTAAAGTCTGCTTTTATCAGATTTCATCATTGTTCTTCTGTCTGTTAAATGACTTTTCCAAAACCAGGGTTTCTAACATTTTCCTGTTATAGCTGTGTAGAAGTGCCCTATGCCCTTATAGGTCTTTCAAGCAATATAGTTTCAGTGAAAATGAAAGAACACCGTTGCATAGGAAATTACTTCTTTATACGGTGGTTTTGAAATCTCTTAAATTTACCATAATTATAGCGATTTAATAAAAAATTACACACATTTACAACACTTTCTAAAATCCTCAGTTCTGTTGCCCTTCCCATAATTGTGGTGAAGTTAGCTTCAAAGAAGCAGCTGCATGAAAGAACATCTGATTTATTGCTCGATCATTATACTGACAAGGTGACAGGATACGTTGTTAGATTTCCAAAGCTCAACAATCCACTATAATTACAAAAGATTTGAAAATACCACAGGATAAAAGGGTAAGATTTAATGCCTAAAATGTATTAAAAGAAAATTGCAACCATGAACGATAAATTCTATTGTCTATCACTATAGGATTCATAAGTTAAATCATAAAAAAATGCTTTCTTTCTGTTTTCCTCAGCTACTCCTGGTATGTCACAGGGCACAAGGTAAAAAAATCCAACTTGAAAAACAGTTGACTCTACTTGAAGAAGATATCGAAGTTTACCTAACTCAAAATCAATTGTTTTGCTCAATTTATTAGCAAAATGTAAAATATCGATTTGATTCTAATAAATAACTTATTAGGTTAGTCGAAATTATTCTCTGCATGCTCACATGAGGCTTTTCTGACCAAAACTCATGCACACACTTTCCTGAACTTTTCATTTTCATGTTTCATATGATTTTCATATGAGTCAAACTGCATGCAACAGACGTGAGCGAATCCATAAAGTAGAGTATATTGAATTTGGATATTTCCCTCATCTGAGGTTAGCAGCCTTCTAAAAAATGATAAGTGAAAAGTTAATAATGGAATAGCGTTTTAATTTTAACTTATGTAAAAATGTCATATGTCCATTTTAATTAAGTATTCGGAGATACTGAAAGCAGAAAAAAGTTAACCAAGCCTTATGTTTTTCATATCTTATGTTCTGGTAATCAAGGACTTGCTTACTATAAGATATATTAGCATAGATTAGTGCATATTAGACTCATTTGTTGAATGTTTTCCTTGGCTAGCTGGACAAGCATGGTGCACAACTTGTAGCATTGTGGATGGTTCACCAGAAAAGAGCTATCATACTACGTCCCAAACAATGTAGGAGTAATACAATATACACTGTACAGCCTTTATACATCACATCTAATTTTATCTAGTCAACAGAAAAAGAATTATTTCATATGTACCAGTATCTCTGGTTCTTATCCATCTGCTTAACTCCCAGAATGTGTTGGACATCATTCAGTTTAATCATGAAGCTGTACCTGTTTTTTTGCTAGTTATTTTGAGTAAACCTCACACACAGTTTACTAAAGAAGAATATGCCATAGCTGTTGTGCTCTATATTGATGACTCTGAAGTCAAGGGGGAAGAAAATTAAATTTCTTCTTGAGTTGTACTTAAAATACTGGCTAATTCGAAATAATTTGGCCTACAGATAATTTACCTGCAGCTCTTGATAACAGTGATAATGTAAAATTGTTTGGATTTAACTAATTTCTTGAGTCTTTACCTAAAGACTTTGCAATTCTAGAGACATTTGTGCAGGCACTGGCTCATCAACCAAAAGGAACCATTTTCTGTGTTTGTGCAGACAATCATGGGGCACACAGGCTAGCTGGTTTGCAAGAGAGTTTCTTTGTATCAGGTTTTTGTAGATTCTGCTTAATTAGTTAAGGGACTTTAAAAGATATTCCATCACTATCACCATCACTTTCAACTGAGAACTCTAGCACACCACAGTGCAGCAGCAAAGGGAACTCCAGGTTACTGACAAGTTCCATGCTGATGAGTTAATAGAATGTGCTAAGCAAGCACTTTATTGCACTTTATAAAACATTATTTTCACACAGTCACTGCTTTCCATCAGATATTTTCCATGACCTCCTCAAAGTGATTGTGCATTTAAAATTGGTCAATTATCTAAAAGAAAAACTGATGGTGACAGGCTATATTTCATTGAATGTTTTGAACAGCTGTATGACATTATTTCCATATAATGATGCAAGTAAAATCAACAAGCCTCAAAATATTGTGTAAAATTGATTAAGGACATTATTTATAATCACACTATCCAGTGTCACTCAGATAAGGATGGATTCTCTTTTAAGTCTGTTTCCTCTCAAGGTTTTCTCCTCATATCACCTCTTGAAGTTTGGAGTGCCGGTTGTGTCATGAAGGGCATCCGGCCTAATACCTGTGCCAGAACAAAACACGCGGTCCAAATGATCTGCTGTGGTGACCCTGAACAGGGAGCAGCCAAAAAACAACATGTTTATATATTTTTATAACTTTATAAAGCTGTTTTGTCAATGTGACCATGTCCATTGTTAAAAGCTCTATACAAATAAAATAGAATAAAAAATTTCCAAGTCTAGTTTTGTGAAAAGAAACAGCTAGAAAAAAGACCATGAAAATTGAACATTGCTAGGGTTGTTATGTGCCATCATTGGTAGACATGTGCCTGAAAATTGCCCAGCCTGTGAGATTCTCATGGATCTGAAAGATAGTGAGATTGTAGTTTCCACCAAATTAACTGAGGAATCTTTGAACTGCGTGTGGTGTAAAGTGCCTCCCAGACTTCATCACTTGGAACATTATTCTCATCTAATTAAGTGTTTTGGACCATTGGTGGAACTATTGTCCATGAGATTTGAAGCTAAGCATAGCTTTTTTTAAGAAGGTTGTTATTGAGATAATAATAATAATAATCATGAGTTTTGCAAGATTATAAAGATTGTTGATAAGTAAGATGTGGAGCTTCTCTACAAAAACAGCCTCCTTGGTAAGTTGTTAATCTTAGATCATATGAACTGGAGCAGAGTCCATATGTTGTATGGCAAATCCTAACTCTTGATGATCTAACAGATTTTTATGCCTTGGCAGCATACCCAGTGCGAGGGAAGCTGTTGGTATCGCTGAAGAAATTCCTGCTCCATTAATTTCTAAGTATTTTTACAATGTTTATTTCGACATGTATCACAGTTTTCATAGTGTTACAAAAAAGTAAATGTCTGTAGTAAAAGTAAGAATTCAACAAAGATTAAGTGCAGCCTCAATCAAAATAGTAGATCAGAATTGTGCTCAGAATTGTACCTACACCTAGACTGGGACAATTAGCAGTCTTTATTTATTTACCATGATGTTGTTCTTGTTTCTTCTTAGTTCATGAATTAGTGATTTTAAAGATCTCAATATCTCCAGTCAACATTAGAAAAAAGCCCTTAAGAAGGGCTTTAGTTTCCCATTTGAGGGCCCTTACAGGGTCATGTGTGCCCAAGGCTCATTGATATGCATGGGGAGTGAAGGCTAGCATATGGGGCTGCACAGCTGCAGAGTGGTCAGTGTGCCCATGCCGACCCGTGTTCACTGCTGAGAGCAGCTACAATTGACACATGAGGATCAGAACTGGACGATGGAGCAAAGGAAGAAAGTAGCCTGGTCTGATGAATCACATTTTCATCACATTACATCATGTGGATGGCTGGGGGCATGTGTGTAACTTACCAGGGAAAGAGATGCACCAGGATGCACTATAGGAAGAAAAACCTTGGGTCCTGGTATTCATGCGGATGTTGCTTTGACATGTACCACTTACCTTAACATTGTTGTAGACCAAGTCCACCCCTTGATGGCAACAGCATTCCCTAAATGCAGTGGCTTCTCTGCATGATAGTCTTCCCTGACACACAGCAAAAATTGTTCAGAAATGGTTTAAGGAACATGAGAAAGAGCATCTGTAGCATGTGCCTCTAGATCACAACATACAGGACCTAAAGGACGTAAATACAGGATATGCTGCTTATGTTTTGGTGCTTGAAACAGTACATTAGTTAGGAAGTTATAATGTTATGGCTGATCTGTGTGGACCAAAGCTCCTCAAAATATACAGAGTTAGAGGAAGAAAATATGCATGCTCATCTTGATGAGCTTAATAAACTGATCTGTTACTTAAACCTCTTCAATCCTGCCTGTCATTTAGCTTGCTGTTACTAAGCTGTAAATTGAGACTTTGCCATTTTAACTGTCTTTTATATTTAAGGTAGTTTAAGTTCACATTAATACTTTTAGGTAGGTACTAGAAAGTGTTGTATTTCAGTTCCTTTTTGCTGGTTTGCTTCATCCAGATTTCAGACATCATGATGCGCAGAAAGGCTGCAGCACTTAAAGGTCTCTCTCTATTTCTAAGAAATGTTGAGGCAAATGTAGTCCTAAAGACATGCTTGGAAAATACAGTATACATCTGTTTTTCTTTTTGACTTGATGTTTCTGCACAAATATTTATCATCACGCTGTCCATCAGGAGATTAGGTTTTGTTGATTTCTAGTTGATTTCTAAAATATGCATTCACCTTTTCCCATAATTTTCTAATAATAAGAGAAGTATACAAAAGATGTGAAAATAGACTGTGATGGAAGATGACAGAAGCACTCAATCCTCACCAGCAGATATTATTGGCTTCACCATTGTCCTTGAGGAAAATGTCATTGTTGAGAGCATCAATGTCCTACCTCCTCTTCAGCCTTTTATATGCCCTGAACACTGAGTACCCAAAAGAGATGAAATACACCTTTGAGGTAATACAGAAAGTCTTTTTAAGGGCTTGGCAACAACTTCTCTTAAAAAAGTTCTCTTGTCTTAAAAACAAGCTCTTGCAATAATCTCTTGGGACTTTTGTTCTGTAGGAATTGCTTGAGAAAAAGAATTTCAGCTTCAACGTGTCTGCTATTAGGAAGCCAAAACAATGACACAAAAGGATGGTTTATATTTGTGTTATTTTTCTAAGTATGTAAATGCTTATCCTATGTGATTTTGTTTATGTATATATGCATACATACATACATACATACATATTTGAATTTTATTTTTCCTACTGTGCTGATTGCAGTGTTCTTGCTCACATGACACTAATAAAGGTGTTACTTATTCTTTTGGGTTGGAGCATTATTCTGTTTTGTACTGTTACTGATCTGTACTGATCTATTTGGACACAGTAATGATTGGACTCTTCTTAAAGTGTTTTAAAACTGATTCTCTGGGTATGAAGTGGTGCCAGATTGTTCTAAATTAAACAAGGCTGAAAGAACAATAAATCAAATCACCTCATTACTCACCTCATACATTGCAGTATAATACACTCAGAGGAAAGCACTACCTGTCCTGTTCTACCACCATGAGCTCATAAACACTTTCGACTGGCAGACAGGAATCAGAAAAATGCCATTCTACCCATCCAAAGAGCACAGCCATTTTTGCTCTCTAGACTCCTGGCCACCAGTTTCTAGCAACTTGCTGCAAATCAGATCTCACAACACAATGGCATTAGAGTGAAAGCTCTGGGAAAGTTCAACAATATCAGCTTAGTTTCAGGGCCAAAAAATGACAGCCAAAATGACATCTTAAACAAGCAAAGCAAAGCACTTAACCCCACATGGCAATCCGTTTCTCCTGCCCTTAGGAAATGCTTAAAAATGAGAATATGTTCTCAGTGCAGTATACAAGGTAAAGGAAAGGTCTTCTACCCTCAAGGCAAATGCTCTGCTGAACAATACTGGCCTCAGTGAACTATGTAACAGAGTGTTCCAGATTTATCAGGCTTGTCTGTTATTACTACTGATGAAAATACTGAGCAGAACAGAACTGAACAGAATAACTTGATCAGATAACTAATAAATAGATTATGTATAATACAGATTAAAAACATACATAGGTCTAAGATATTGCACTTAGAAAGAGCTGCCTATGTTTTACTTACTTCATTTACACAGTTTTGTGCAGTGCATAAAATAAAATTGTTGTTCTTTTGATGCTGATAGATTTTACAGTCATTATGTTTTTGGATGACAATTAGTTCCACAGCCTGCAGACTATCCTGACCATTTTAATTTCCATGGTCCAATACTTTTATGGTGAAAGTTCAGCAATACCAGCCTAGTTTCAGAGCCAAAATAATGGCAGTCAAAATGACATAGTTAAACAAATCCCTGTCAGTTTATGCTGGAGTCAGGATTACTGAAAGCGAAGAGCAGAATGACAGAATGATGACATGATAGAGCTTTACTGCAATGCCTCATAACATAAGCAGTTCTAGGTAACATGAATTCTAAAGCAAATTAAAGGCAAAGAGCAAATATTTTAGGTGCCCAGTCAGCTATAATGTTATTTCAGAGATTTTTGCTGAGGGTATAGTTTTAAATGAAAGGAGGCAAATATTGATTTGCATACTGGCAAACCTCCCACAGTAAGATTTGGAAAGCTTTTCTCGAATAACTCAATTTAATTTCTATTAAACCAATAAAGCATATTTGAACACACATCATATTTTGGCCAGAAACTTTGGTGAAGTAGTCAAACCTTGGTGAAGTAGTCATAAGCAGTTTAATAACTGTTAACCATTTGATAGTAATTTTCTAATTAAAGTTTCAAGTTTTATTCTACAGCAAAATCAGCCATCTATCTTGTTACTACCAGACAGATCTGAGCATAGATGGTACATCTGCAGAAATATTCTCTGATATAAAAAAACAACCACTGTATTGGTCACAGGTTGTAGTTCATAATTCAAGATAAGCTTTTCCTTTCCTTTGCTAATCTTGATGCAATGCCCTTGAGTAAAGCACTTAACCCCACATGGCAATCTGTTTCTCCTGCCCTTAGGACAAGCTTATAAATGAGAATATGTTTCCAATGCAGCATCCAAGGTAAAGGATAGGTCCTCTACCCTGAAGGCATATGCTCTGGTGCACAATACTGGTCTCAGTGAACTATGTTAGAGAGTGTTCCAGACTTATCAAGCCTGTCTGTAATTTTATACATAATAACTTGATCAGATAACTAATAAAAAGATTGAGTTGTATGAATTAAAAACATGTACATATGTCTAGGATACTGCACTTAGCAAGAGATCTGTATGATTCACTTACTTCATCTACACAGTTGTGTGCAGTGCATAAAATGTAATTTTTGTTCTTTCGATGCTGATAAATTTTTTATAGTCAGTACGTTTTTGGATGGCAATGAGTTCCACAGCCTGCAGACTATCTTGATCATTTTAATCTTCATCGTCCAGTACCTTTATGGTGAAAGATACAGTGGGTATGAGGTTAAGAGCTCGTGATGAGCCGGCTATCTTTTTTGGTCTGATGATAAAGAGGTTCTTGAAGGAGGGCACAGCCAATAATATTTTCTGCAGTCCAAATAATGTGCTGATGCCTGAGTCTCTCTTGTGTGATCAGTGACCCAAAATGTACATTTTATGATCATGCAAGAGCAGACTCTATGTCTAGAACTGCGACTTTAACTTTTTCAACTTTTGTTTTCAACTTTTAACTTTTCTTTTTTTGTAGAAACTTTACACTGATGTCCATTGTGATGCTATTATTAATGTAGAGAGCACAGAGTAGAACGTTATGTAGCTTGTTGGTGGTCAGAGAGTTTGATGATTTCTGTATGAACCTTATACCAATTCTTGGCTATTAGGATGTCCACCAACAGTTGGAGACAGGCACAGACAGCAGGGACAGATTGGATTGTATTAGCAGTGAGATTAAATGGGCTGCCATGATATTGAGATAGGAAAAGAGGCAGTCGTTCTAGAAAAGTCTGTCCATTTGATGGTCATCTTGGCAATGCTCCCAGGCTGATATTTTCAGTCATACAAAATCAGGCTCCTATTTACCTGAATGGGGATAGAACCATATACCATATGAAAATCTTCCATCTTTTTTTTTTATTTATTTATTTTATTTTTTTTTACAAAAAACAGTATTTTAAATTATTGTTCACATCTGTGCAAGTAAAGTATAGTTTTTGCTCAAATAATAAGTGGATACAGCCAATGTATGCATCCTAAATGTGAGTGTATCAACATAAGAATCTCATTGGTAAATTGACTCTTCTGGCTGATAGCACAGCTGCAACGCCACATTCACATTTCAACATTGGCTGTAACCTTCCTCCATACTACCTCTAAGAAAGCTCAAGCATCTTAAAAAGAAATAGTTCATCAAACAGAAATTGATTGAAGATATTGATAGTAATCGATCTGTGCTTTAGGGCAGAATAGCTTGGCTTTCAGTCTCCTAAAAGGTTGTTTTAACATTTACATGTGCACTTTAAACATAGCAATAAAGTAGACATAATGTTGGTGAATTATGAGAGTTAAAGAAACAATGTTCCTTTATTTTTTAAGAGGGATTTGAACAGATTTGTTGTAAATTATTCATACCAGCATTTATACAATTAAATTTGGTATTCATGAAAATCCTGAATTTCAGAAAAATCTTTTCATGCTCTTGAAGTCTAACTAATGTAAACTTTGACTATACTTTTTATATTCAGCTCACACTGTCAAGTTGATATAGCTTGTGTATTTCAATTACACATGCAAATTTGATGCATATTTTGTGAAACTGAGTCATTTCATATTAAAGGCATTAAGTAAAGAAATATTAAATAGGAAATAAATAATGAAAGCAAGCAAGCGTAAATCCGTAAATTAAGACAAATTAGACCAGTCATTCAATTTAGAATATCCCAGTATAAAAAAAGCCATGCTGCTCTGCATTCAGTGCAGTGTAGAAGTTGATTCCCTTTTTTCCACGCCATCTTCCTTTAATGCTATGCAAAGCTTCATTAGAGCCGGCACTAAGTGACCGATAAATGACCAATTTCTCAAGCTGCAATGTTCCATATACTTCCTAGTGTGCCATCATTGGCCCTCCTATGATACTCCTTCCTATTTTGCAACACAAGAACGGAGAGGGTGTGTTGGTGCCTTTTGGCCCACCTTTGCTTAGATAATTTGCTTTAAATTTAAAAAAAAAAAAGAAGAAAAAAAAGGAAATATTGGTTTGGGTTTCCTGCATGATGTGATTGGTGTTCATACACAATGACATTAATGTACAATACTGAATGTAGGACAGTACAAGACAGCACTGGTTTACACTTCAGGGTTACCCATAAAGCTCAATTCCCCAGTTAAGTGCTAGAAGTAATAATAAAAATCTCTGTTTTAACATAATTTCATTCTAGCTGGTTGTTGTTCATACAGGAAAGATAATATTGAATTAGCCCAATAGTGCCAGCTTGTAGACATGCACACTAACAGATACACTCTCAGCCTCAGTGACATTCATGCTCTGCTGAAACAGCAAAAGTGGCTCAGCATTTATTTACTGCTCGCAGTTTCTGCTAATTATGTGCAGACAAATCTGAAAAAGTATCTTAAAGATCTTTCTATTCTCGGTCAAAATCACCAATACTTACTTATCTTGTATTAATTAATTAATCTTTTCTAGATTTCTAGATTGCTAACATTGCATCCAAAAATATTATCCACTCTGTTTAGTGTAATGCAATGACATCATTTTTTATTTTTTTTTTTTTTACAAATCATATGTGCTCCTGAATACACTGGGAAAAAACACTGCAGTAGAAATGCCAACGCTGTCAGTTCTGGCTCTGACAGATCCTCAGCCTCAGATGCATCACTCAAGTCCATAATTGGTTGAGATGAGCACAGGGCTGTTTTATAAATCCAGCTTGTGCATTAATTATTTTTGGTTTATATAATATCTATGTTTGATCCTATAAAAGTAAACAAAAAATTAAAGAATTTATAAAGACCAATACTAATTGGCAGTATGTACAATAGAAAACCAATATCAATCCTTGTGGCATACAAAAAATTTTTTTAGATTTCTATGGCATAAATGTTGTGACCTCACAGAGTCTACGATTCAGTCCTGAGCTTCACTTATAGTTTTATTTGCTCTTCCTGTGTTCATGTGGGAAACTTCTGGGTTCTTCAATTTCCTCCCAAAATCATGTGGTGGGCTGGTTAAGATAAATTGCCCCTAGGTGTGAATGAGTGTATGCATGTGTATGTGCATAATGCTCTGTAATGATGTCCTTCGCATGCAGTGTTCCTGGGATAGGCTCCAGATGTACTGTGACCCTGCCCGGGATAAATCTGTTACTGAAAGTGAGTGAGTTTGTGATTTCTTCACAGAACAAGGTTAGTGATGTTAAATGTTCAGAATTATAAATACAATACGTTAATTTCTTCTACACAGTAATTATGCAAGTGTTTAGTTTCAGTAAAATAATTAAATTCTCCAATTATTTCTTCATGTTACCAATATTGTAAGCAAAAAGCTGTGAGTCTGCACAGAAACTGTTTGCACATTTCAGTTTTCTTATTTACATTTCATGATGTTCTTTGTTGTGAGATGAGTATTATTATTATAATAGTTGTTTGCTCTGAGCATGCAGGCACCCCACTGAGTCCCTCCCTCTGTGTGTTGCAGCAGTGCTTATGAAAGCAGATGACAGTAATCATCTTGCTCCACTCATATAACCTAGAGCTGTAGTCCATTCCTTCCTGGAATTTTACCATGTTTCCCAATGTGCTGCTCTACCATCCACCATCACTTCACCAGTCAGGTCTATTTCACAAGGAAACTAACATTAAGGAAGAAACTATACTAAAATTGCAAATCAATTTCTGCACAATTACTAGCCAAGATGAAATTTCTGCATGGAATAGCAGTGTCTTTACCCAGCTTACATCTCTCCCTCTAGCATATTATTATTCTCTGTTATCAACAGTTGGCTTGAAATATCTCAGCTGAGTGCTGCACTACTCAGTACAAATTCACCTCCAAAATTACTATGTTGAGTTCATTGCCTTTCTGCTCTCAGCCAAAGATTGGCTGGCAAAAAATAGGCTGACAAATACAGCCTTCAAAGACTGTAGGTAAAAAAAAATGGTCAAAATGCTGATTATATTCACACTTTTTATAGTAAAACTGTAAGTGATATTTTGAAATATTAGCAGTAATCACCGAATGTACAGGCATAAATCAAACCTATATAAATAAAATGCTACATGATTAAAATATGATGTGCACTGCTATTCCAGATGTACTACTATTTTACATTTACAAGAATTAATCTTTAGCAATAGGTAATACAGACCTGTAACCATGAAACTTCATTTCTTTTTTATACCTGCACTACCGACTGCTCCATTATATTTTTAAGTTATATATCTGTCCAATCATTCTTCTTCTTTTTGTTAGATTCAATGTTCTGTTTTTGATATCTCAAAAACCAGAGACTGAATATTTGCAGGTTTTATTTAAAACTTTAGATTATGGAATTGATCCAAACAGGTTCAAGTTCACAGTAAGGTGAAATTTCTGAAATAGATCCTTCCAGTTTGAAGTACATTTTAAGGTTATTTCTGGCATAGAAATTAATAACAAGATAGAAGACTTTGCAGCAGCATCCCCACTGACACAGTTGGTGTCGAGTTCTAATTGTTCTCTTATTGTTCTTTTCATCTCTTTTTCTCTCCTTCTCTTAGGGGTGTCTTTTCTGCTGCATAAAAATGTAACTTTATATATTGCTAGCAAAGTCCATATTATTGTCCTCCAAAGAGGGAAGCTGGTGGTGAGTTTCAAATAAATAAATAAATAAATAAATAAATAAATAAATAAGAAAGAAAAAAACAAATTATGCTCCTGGTTGTTAAGCCTGAAATATACAGTATGTTAGATTAAGTGCCCTCTAAAGCAGTGTTACTGCTTCGTATATCCAAAATCTGGTGGGGTTTCACCTCGAGTAAATATTACTCACATATCTGGGTTTTTTCTTAGTGCTAACTGTATACTTTTCCCCACCAAATGAGCCATACACAGTTGGTACAGGTGATAGAGAGAAAGCTGGGAGTATTTGGGTCTTCATCACCACTGAATAATTCAGCACACATTGTGGCACAAAGAACCATAAACTGCATGCAGAGAGAGTCATGTAGGAGGGGAGTAAAAGAACAAATTGAGTCTAAGGTGTTTCTTTCATCAACAGTGGAACAGGATGCAGAATATGTCTTAAATCATTTGCTTTTTTATGGAGCTCTTTCCATAATGCGCAGAACTTGCCATAATGCTTTTCAAACAGGGTTCAGTCTACATTATTCCTACGTTAGTGCAACACATTAGTGCTTTTGTATGTCAGTGTTTTGTATAGCTTTATAGCAATATATACAATGGATATGAAAAGTCTACACACAAAGATCATTTTCAACTTTTAATGTGATACAGCAGCCAACAACATTTTACTGGAAATAAACTAACCGCATACACACCTAACTTCATCTTGGTTTCAACAAACTGCTGAACCCATGGTCTACAAAGAGCTTAAAAGCATGTATGCAATCTCACAGTCAAACGGTGTCAATCAAGAATGGGATACAAAAGAATTTCCATTTCCATTTGATGTACCACAGAACACTGTGAAGACCATCATCAACAAGTGAAAAAATTGGAGCAGCACAGTGACATTACCAAGAACAGTATGTCCCTACAAAACTGAAAAAAAGGACAAGAAGAAAACATATAAAGGAGGCTGCAAAGAGACATTCAGCACCATTACAAGACCTGCAGAAATATCTGGCAAGTACTGGTCACTTCCTGCTCATGACAACAGATCTCTTGTGTTCTCCACATGTCTGGGCTATGTGGTAGGGTGGCAAGATAAAAGCCCCTTTTCCCAAAAAAAAAAGGCAAAATGTGTTATGGTCTGTTGAGACCGAGGCAGAACATTTTGGCCATAATTCTAAAAGATTTGTTTGGCGTAAAAACAAGACAGCTTATCACCCAAGAACACTTTACCCATAATGAAGCATGGTGGTGACAGCATCATACTATAGGGCTGATTCTATTCAGCTGGGTCTGGGACTCTAGTCAAGCTAGTTGGAATCATGGATAGCTCCAATTACCAGTCTGTTTTGGCACAAAACCTACAGGGCTCTGTAAAACAGTGGAAAATAAAGAAAAATCTCACCTCCCAGCAAGGATAATAACTCAAAGCACAAATCCAAGTCAACAAAGGAATGGCTTTAAAAAGAAGAATATTAACATTTTGGAATGGCCCAATTAAGAGACTATGGAATGACCTGAAGAATGCTCTGTACTGGATATTCTCTTGCAATTTGATTGCACTTTTACAAGAAAGGGTGGAATAAAATGACCAGATCAGGTTAAGTGCTAAGCTGGTAGACTTAAGTAAGTTAACTTACTAAGTTGCCTTTATTTGTCACAGATATATTACTGCACAGTGAAATTATTTCTTCGCATATCCCATCCTTGGAGATTGGGGTCAGAGCGCAGGGTCAGCCATGATGCAGTGCCAGCTGGAGCAGGGTAGGTTAAGGGCCTTGCTCAAGGGCCCAACAGTAGCAGTTTGGCAGTGCTGGGGATTGAACCCCGATCTTCCGGTCAACGACCCAGAGCCTTAACCACTTGAGCTACCACCCAAAAAGACTGAGTACTGTAGTATAAGCAAAATAACAAAGTATTGATTAAGAGGTGTGCCCATCTATGCAACCAGGTTATTGTAATTTATTTTATTTTTTTATTTTTTATATTAAGGGTATGAAAGAACTGATATGATTTTTTTAATAGAGGTACGTAGATGTGTAGACTTTTATATCAATTCTAATTAACCTCAGTTAAGTCTTAGAGATTGATTATGTTTTCTAGGTTATTTGGCGGACGCCCTTATCCAGAGGGACTTACATTAATCTTCTTTATACAGCTGAGGTTTGAGGGCCTTGATAGAATTTGAACTCAAAACTTTGCGATCAGTAGTCCACCATCATAACCACTGAGCTACCATTGGCTGTAGTAGTAGTAGTAGTAGTAGTAGTAGTAGTAGTAGTAGTAGTAGTAGTATATTTATACCATACCTTTCTTTTACTTAGGATCCATTTTTTAATGGTATTTTTACTGCATTGTGCTTCTGTACTGACTTGGATAATCTATACTTGAAAATAGTAACAGATGAGTTAAACTGAAGGTGTAGTAGTGGCACACCAAAGAAAGGATCCCACCAGGGCTTCTGAGGTGGGCTTGAATTTGCTATTCGAAGTCAATTCCCATATCGTCTGCAGAGCATACAGGTTAGACAGGTTACATCTGAACTCACAACCAGCTCTGCTTTCAGGAGATTTAGTTGCTGTGGCTAATGTAACACTCTCCATGCTTTATCATACTCCAAGTAGAGGCTACAACTTTTTAGCTACTTCAGCCACTATGGATTTTTAAAGGGACCCTGAGAAAAAATGATGATACTGTAATAATAATAATAATAATAATAATAATAATAATAATAATAATAATAATAATAATAATAATTATTATTATTATTATTATTATTATTATTATCCTTATGGGCAATCAAGACAAGAGAAAAAGAATAAAATGCTATAAGAATCCTTATTGCCTTGTTGTCAGCTTGGTGCATTATGTAAAAGGATGGGCTAAACAATAAGGCCATTATGGGGAGATGATTACCTTTCTATAAGCAAAATCTCTTAAGACCTTTAAGGCTCTAATAAAACAAAATGTAGAATGAATCTCAATGACAACCTCAAAATAATCACAGGGAATGACCATATATAAGGGTTTATAGAATGATCCAAAGAACAAAATGCAAAACAAAAGGCAAAAATTAATTGGAGAGCAAAGATTGAGCATTCGATAAACACTGCATCACATACTGTGCTGCTGTCACAAATGGGCCCAATTTCTTTTGTTTTCACACACCATTGCTCCAGGCTGACAGAACCCTACTGCTCTCTGCTCCCTCACACATGCAGCAGCAGCAGCAACTGTGTCTCACCAATTAGAGGGAGAGGAGCAGAAAATACTACTGTGGGCTGATAACCAATCTAGCTAACACCATTTATGTTTAGTCTTACTGCCTGTTCCACATGAAAAGCTCTATATCAAGATATGCCATGAAATAAATATCTAAGAAGCTTTTTCTTGCACCAGGTGTCATACTGCTGTCATGGTAGATCACACTCAGTTATTAAAATGGTCCATAAAGCTACAAGGTGTAAGATTTTAAAAATTTCACTCATCTAGTAGAAAGAGAAATGCTACTGCAATCTCCACAATGTGGGTTTTGCGGCACTGCACTCCTAATCCCTAAGTGCTACTGGCACCAGTGGTGTAGCAAAGTTTAGTAGAGTAATATTCTTTTTCAGAGCCAGTCTCAGTTTGTAACTTATGATTGCTCAGTATTACAGAAGTTTTATTATCATAAAACATTTCTACTGTGCACATTAATGTGACCCAGGTGCTGAGTCCCAAAAACACTGCAAAAAAAATGACACCTTAGGAATTTGAAATATTTTGAATATATTCAAATGTATGTAATAATTCATATTATAAGATTATAATAAGACAAATATAAGATTATTTTCTAATCAGTTTTTCTTGTTCAGATTATTTTAAATTTAAGCATCACTTTCACGAGATAAGTAAATTATCAGCCAACAGAATAACAAAAAGGTAAACCTTAAAAATAGTAAAATATGCTCAGAAATCTGCTTAAAAATATGGTTTACCATATTTGTATACTAAGAAATAGTAGATAGATTTGACTAGATTCAAGATCACCCCTAAGATCTTTTTTTTTGTGAGTCTTTGTCTTTTAAATACCATCTGTCATTTAGCTCTTCACAGTAATGTGACTTCTGATCAAGCAGCACTGACATCACAATGTAACTGTACTCAAAGAGATCATAAACAACACTTTTCCTAAAGGATGATCCTGACACCTTATGTTAGCAAGCTTGCTGAAATAAGAGTTCTGGTTGAAGGAACACCCAGGAGTAAAGGAGTAATTGTGCTGGAATTCTACAAGGCTTTGCATCTCTTGAGCTGTTAGACACAGTTAAGGCAAAAAAAAGTTTGGTATGAACAGGATAGTATTAGCATGCTAGCTTAAAACTCTAACCTGTGATAAAAAAAGAGAAATTAGGCACGTACAAGACTTGAATAATAATCTTCTTTTCATTGTTTCTATCCTTCTCCTGATTGGCTATATCTCCTGCTAATCACAATATAATCGACTTCATGCTTAAATGTCTGATAAAGATCATGTTATACAGCTTTTATTTCTTCCTTAATATTTAATAAGCATCTTTTGTTTAATTTGAACAAAAATTCCTACAGAGTGTAGCTATTTAATTATTTCCATTATGATGTCTGTTAACTATTATAAGGAATTAACCCTACAACCCTATAACCCTGCAACCTAGTCTTTTTGACACTGTTACCCAGCATCTACTTTCCATATATTTAAATTACATGAAATTTGTGACATTACCATGAGGTAGGTCAAACCATGATGCTAACATATTTTTTTTTTAGACCCTACCACCTACACAGCCTCAACTGGAGTTTGCATGTGAAATCTACTGCAGTGAATCCTCTATCCTCCACAGAGCTTCCTTAACAATAAGTCAATAAGTGCTACTATTCACCCACTCATACATGTAAATCCCAATTAAATTACATTGAGAAAACATAAAACTTCAAGATCCATCTATATAATTCAGACAAATATTTGAAGATGAGAAATATATATATTTTTTATTTCTTAGAATTCTATTTTTTTTAATACATTTTGAAAAGTCAGGCAAGGTCTGAAATTGTTTGGAATTTGTGGTTTACACCATTGGCAGTTATTGACCTCCCACCAAAAAAAAAAAAACCCCAAAAATAACACATGTCAAAACAATGCTACAATGTAGTCAAAACAAGGAGAAAAGGCATTTTAGATGATGTGTGGTAACAAGGCAACAAGGCAATGCACTGAATATCTGCTGCTGTATAAGGCGAGCATCATATATCTTTGGGAATATGCAAGTCTGAAAGATCTTTTCAAAAGAGAAAAGGCAATTAGAAAACGAGTGTCAAATCTTTTAATAAGATGGCATGTCTTTTAATAAGACATTTTAAGCATAATCTGTTTTAGAAATCACTCTGCATAATGATGTCGAATCATCAAAGCAGGCTGAAATTCAGATAATCATCTTCATTATTCATATAAATTACCATAAAGCAGTGGTGTCAGGGTGATGCACTGCAGAATTTATTATTCTCCCTCATTTAAAACACCTGATTCAACACATCAGTTATTTCTCTCTCTCTCTCTCTCTCTCTCTCTCTCTCGCTCTCTCTCTCTCTCCTTTTTTAGAAAAAGGAAGACTCTAAAATACAATGGTCTTGAGGCTGGTGCTCTTTCTACTGTCTTAAAGATTGGCACTAACCCACCATAAGGTTGCTTTGAGGTTAAGATTAAAATACACAGCTTGATGAATAGCATCAGAGGAGAAGCAGTCATGACATGGCATGGAGTTAATTGGTGCTTTCAGTTTTGTATGCAGCTGAGCCAGCTTGTGATTCAGGCTATGTTTTAGTGCAATGAGTGGCCTATGGCCTGAATGGGTGACTGCTTAGGCCAAATGTTATATTTCAGGTGAGCTGTGATTTATTCTCCTCTCTGCTGCAGTTTAACTCAGGGGGCTACATATTAAACCCAGCAATAAATCACTTTGCCCCTTCAGAAAAGTATGTTTGTTTGTTTTTTGTCCTCTTGACTCTCAACCTTAATTTATGATAGGTGGTTTAACCAATATGGTGTTTACTATTTTCAACTTAAAATGCTATATTTTTTTCTAGGATAAAGCCCACAGTATGTATTACATATTTAATATGTTAATGTTTTGAATATGCTGTGCTGATGTAGAATGAACTGGTAGAGAATTCTCATAACTGTTTTTCTCAACGATGCTCTCCTCTGTTGGATTAACTCCTTAAATGAAGGAGGTAAATGGGGTCAATGAGTTTTATCTTCAGCAGAATTAACTTAGACTGAGGTTTAGGCTCTCGGCCAAGAAGACTAGATTTAGAAAAACACTGGTGTTGTTTTTAAGGAAGTGCATTTCATATCTTTTTTCCATTTCAACCTATAACTGTTAGCTTAATAAATGAAGGTGAGCACAGGGCTGAGTTAAGCTTATGGGTAATGATTCTCAGTATATTCCTGGTGGGAAAAGAGTCACACTGATTAAAAGCAAAGCTTCCTCTCTTTTTTTCCACTTTCTAGTAAACACATATGGGACATATTCCAGTTTTAAATTTAGATCACGACCCCTTTTCCTTGCATTACCTATGACAATTTCCCTTATTTAATTATTTATTTATCCCTTATTTAATTATTTGTTATGTTATGTTATGTTATGTTATGTTATGTTATGTTATGTTATGTTATGTTATGTTATGTTATGTTATGTTATGTTATGTTATGTTGTTGATGTGTACTGAATGGGGTTGAATGGGCTATGCAGTCCATAGAAAATGGACAAAGTTTCCATTTGTTTAAACAATCAATCAGGAGGGACTTTTATTATGTTACCTGTCTTGTCTCTCTATGCTACAGGAAACAACAGAACAGAAAATCCTGTAAACAGCGTGATGATATCCCAACAGAATGGCAAACATGATCATTCCATTAGGCACACGTTTTATTGTGTAATTGCAGAATGCCAAATTAGCTTTCAGTGCAGAGTGAATCCATTGGGAAAGACAGCCCCTGTCATTACTGGCCTCTTTGGAAACTCTGTTGTATCTCCTCACATTTAACGATAGGCCTGATGGGATTTCTTGCTGAGGCAAGGATGCTTTTTTTTCAAACAGCACCATTAGGCGTGTAATCATTTCAGTCTGTCGTTTAAGATCTCTGATAAGCACAAAGGCTGTGTATTCTGCAGACTGATTCAAAAATCTAACCATCCTGATCAGCTGTCACTGATAATGACTTTTTTTAGTCTGCTCTGTCGCATGGGTGAAAATGACGAATTTATAGTTTTATTCACATTTGAATTAAAATACTTTTGTTGCATGCATTGATATCAGAGAAAATCTATCTATCTATCTATCTATCTATCTATCTATCTATCTATCTATCTATCTATCTATCTATCTATCTATCTATCTATCTATCTATCTATCTATCTGTATATATATATATATATATATATATAGAGAGAGAGAGAGAGAGAGAGAGAGAGAGAGAGAGATAGATAGATAGATAGATAGATAGATAGATAGATAGATAGATAGATAGATAGATAGATAGATTTTCTAGCTAGTGTTGTTAATCCATCTAAATACTCCTGTTCCTGCAATTTACTATTCACAGAGGCCAATCATCATTTCATTCACTAAGCAAAAGTCAGAGTATATTTTTAGTTAATCTTGTTAAATGACCCAAATACATAGCTCAGAGGCATTTGTCAACGCCATTAAAACACCTTATTATAATAATTTGGTCAAAAATAGACTGAATTAAGCAAGCTTTTGGGGGGTAATAATACAACAGATATTTCTAGTAAGCTTTGGCATTGAAGTGTGGGACATCATTAACAGGAGTAAATTATAATGCCACAATATGGCCATGTTTCTGGCCATGTTTTTAACCAGAAAGGAACGGGATCTGAGTGCAATCTATTATAGAAATCTTTCTCAGCAAGAGAACATGTAAGTGACAGGATAACATGTGAGTGACTCAGAAGTCAGGCCCTAATTTGAGACCATCTTCCACATTTCCTGTCATGGTATTGCACTCATATGCTTGCTTAAAAAAGTATACATCAGATTTCTCTCTCTTTGTTAGATGCATGCTGTTTTCCAGAGCTCTGCCATGCTAGTACACTCATATGCCTGCTTGAAGAAGTATCTGTCAAATTTCTGTCTCATTTTTAGATGAATTTTGTTTTCTAGATCTCTGTAGGGAAATGGTTTTGAGTTGAAATGGTACTGTATTGTGAGCTGGGGTTTGGTGTATGTCTAAAGGGTCACCTGTGATCTCACTCATTATGCACCCATATATCCCAAAACACCCACCAATACACTGATGACCTGTGAGACATTTTAATTCACACTGGACTACAGAAGGGGATGGTGTCGATTAAAGGCCTAGCACAGTGGCTACAGTTACATGCTCATGCTGTCAGATATTATTCTAAAAATGGAGCCACTCTGATTTTGCAGTATATGTCAAAAAAAAAAAAATAGGTAAGGAAGTATGAGCTAGCTATAACAGGATCAGTGGGTTTAGATAAGGTGAAAATCTGAATGTGGTAAAAGTAACCAATTTGTAATACTAGTATGAAATACTGCTTGAAAAGTGTTTGTGCAAATTCGTGCAAATTCTTTATTTTTGCACTAAAGCAGGTGAAGATTATTCACAAACACCGGACAGAAGTTAGGAAGCATCAGTGATTGTGAATCAGTTTCAACTGCTGTGGTATAAATGAAAGTGATAACAGGTTCACTGAAGAGGTAACAGCAAGACAACCCCCCAAAAGGGAATGGTCAGCCACAGACAATTGCTCTCCTTATCCTTCCTGACTGATTTGTCTCTAGTTTTGTGTTTTATTAGGGTCCTTGTCACTACTTGCAGCATGAGGCAGTGCCTGCAACCCAGTCAGGTCACACAGGTATCCAGTTCCTCCAGGATGGCACATCCATACATGCTATCTTTAGGAGGTTTGGTTCAGTTTCAAGAGCACTGAGGCGATACTAGGAGATGGGCCATTACACAAGGACAACTGCACAGTTAAATGTTACCTTCATTTTTTTGAGCAGTGTATATACATAGATACATAATAAATATTTCTTTCTTAGTGCTGATATATTGAATGAAATCAGTTTAATTTCATTCATTAATAAGTAAAAGTGCTGCCTTTACTAAATCATATACATCAATTTTTGCACCTGAGATTACAGGGTTTTTTAAAGGATACACTAATACTGGAAGTATTTGCTAATTTTTGAAATGGTACACCAATTGCAGTCGTTCATCTTGGTTATACATGTACACCATTTGGCAGATGCCTTTATACAGAGCAAATTACATCCTATTTATGTAACTGAGCAGCTGGGGGTTAAAAGCCTAGAGTTGGATGCATAGCAGTGCTAGGATTTGATCTCACAACCTTCCAAGCAATAAACCCACATCTAAACCAGTGAGCTACCACTGGTAGTAGCACACAGTTTCCTGTGCTATTTGGCATACTATTTCTGTAGAAATATTACATTTTTCATTTTCTTTTCAACAGTTTTATAAGCCTTTCAAGCTTGCTATAGCACAAAGGATGAAAAAGGATGAATAATGCCTCAAATGTATGGAAGAAATATATAATATATAGCGGGACCACTAAAGCCTTTTGAAATATGTTTTTTCTATATATGTATAAATACACCTATCTAGGCAGAAGGGCAAAGCAAAACTACTGCAAATGTAGTTTAAAGAGCTGCAGGTACTGTTCACATCAAACATTAGTAAGTCTGTTAATGTTTACATTTGTTAGTAACATAGATGGAATCCTTGAAGGTTTTGCATGTTAGGTGAAAGAAAAACTTACAGGTACTATGTACAGGAACTACAAGTGCTACTGTACATCAGCTGAAACAGTTACAGCTACTGTTCTTATCAGTTCTTTCCCGTTACATACCCATTAGTATTACTTGCACAACTCTAAAATTTGGTTTAAAGAAATACCATGAAAGGCGATTAATATGTCACAGTTGGCCATCACTCTATGGCTGGCAAAAGGGTTATAGGTGAAATGTTAGGTAAGACTTGTCAGAAAATTCTTTATTATTCCTTAATTAATTAAGTTTTTCTTAAGCAGCTAGTTTAAATTCATTCCCTGTAAAGGTTGGCCAACAAGGTGACACGGTGATATGAACCCCATCAAAAGAGGCCAGAGCAGCTTTGAAGCAGTGTATCAAGAGACAATCCAGCTAAATAAGAAAAAGATTGGCTGGAGCTCCAGATTGTCTCATCTGCCCCTCTTTTTTTTTCCCTTCCCACAAACAGACAGCTTGTTCTTAGAACCCTGTGGAGTAGTGCCTTTGAAAATTCTCACTCACTTGCCTGAGCAACTTTGAGATGCTGGGGTGAGCATCTGTTGGCCTTGGATATTACAGTTGTGTAGTCATAAAATGCAATCCTAACTGACTTGATTGATAACCATTGACATGCATGGCCTGCCCCTGGTGAACTGATGGACCACGCTGCCATTCATATCAATGAGAAACCCAGAGAAGCATCCGACAACTTTGTAGTTTGAAGCAGACCCCATGCTGTGAAGCTCTCTCTAGCATAGTATGCAGGATGGCAATTCATTTTGTATTTATTTATGCTATTATATCACAGAGGCATCACATCTGGCAAGAACTGGAAAAGGAAAACAAAAAGCAGAGAGCACAGTATGCTGGTTACTTTGATCAACTGCAGAGCCCAATAATAGGCCTGATTTGTCCCACTTTATATTGAAGCCATGTATATGCAAAACAAGTGGAAGAAACTGTTCAACAGACATCCACTAATACGATGAATTGTTATTCTATATGGTCATATTTAATGTAGTCTCTTGGGAAGTACACAGTATTGACTGCAATGGAGTTCTGCACTTCAAACTTCAGGGTTATATTGAGAACTGATTTAGGTGCACATAAGGAGGATTAATACTGAAATAGTGCACAACTGTATTCAGACAGATCATACTGACTTAAGAGCTATTCAGAAGCTACAAACTTCAAACAGAGATGAGTCTTAGTCAAGCAGGAAAATTCTAAATTAAAAGTGTCAAAAATATCACGTACTGTAACTTATAAGCCCCCTCACCCACACACAGTATGATTATATGACCTCAATGTAATAATGTTTCATTAAGTTCTATATGTAAATAACTGTTGAAGCACAATATATGATATAAATATGTACTATAAATAATAAAATTTACCAGATCAAGTGTAATTTTATAACCCAAAGAAAAATAATGCTTGAAGCTGTTAATTCATGCCACATTTGTCACAATCTATGTGATAATTACGACTAGGATTATTCATGTAGAAATAGCTTGGCGATATACTAGACCCCAACATATCTATTTTTATTTCAATATTTGCCATATTTTGTTCATATAATATCATATTAGTATTTTTTTTTATGTTCTCTTCCATTTATTACATTATACTGTATTTGACATAAAAAAAAAAAAAATTTCCTTCTTCAGTCTACATTTTCTATCACAGGTTGTTTTGGTTTTTTTTTTTTTTTATTTGAATTGAATGGGGAGTTTAGAACATTGATTTAAGCAAATGTGTATCTCCAAATCTGAATAGAAGTAACTTTCACTGCACAAATATTGAACATTGCCAGCTTATTTGACTGTATTAAAATCATTCATTAATTAAATGCATAGTTCTTAGAGACACAGTGGGCTAAATAACTAGTTTTATTATTGTTATTATTATTATTATTATTATTAATATTAATAATAATAATAATAATAATAATAATAATAATTTTGCTTCTTAATAGCTAGTGAGTAAAATACAAATATTTTCCATTAAGAACTTGGCAACCAATATCATTTAA
This sequence comes from Hemibagrus wyckioides, assembly GCF_019097595.1. Taxonomy (NCBI): domain Eukaryota; kingdom Metazoa; phylum Chordata; class Actinopteri; order Siluriformes; family Bagridae; genus Hemibagrus; species Hemibagrus wyckioides. Next base: position 20,531,033 of record NC_080715.1, read on the forward strand.
ATCTTATTTTATATCATTTGAATGTATGGTATAGTCAGATTAAGAAAAACTAGCAGAGTTAGAGATTTTTCTGGCACTATTTCCCTACCAGTGTATGAATGAACTCACCCACTGTGAAAGACCACAGTTAAGCATGAAATTCAGGCTGTGATATGGAAAACTGCCCAACTACCTGAAGTGAAGTATAAAGCCTGAAAAACAGATGAAAAGTCAAAACCCACTACTCCTGTGTCAACAGCAATGTAAACCTGTACTTATTTTAGAATGGCACAAACAATTCTTAATATGATTCTTTCATTTTATCTTATTTATTTATTATGTTTGTTTGTTTATGGCACGGCTTCAGTCACAGCAGCAGTGCATGACAGTAGATTTTGTTGGGGCAGGAAGGCATTAATAATGAATAACCCCATAATAGGGAGTTGAGAGCTGACAACATACAGATATAGAATATAGCTCATCATCTTGTTTTAAGCTGTTTTAAATGATCAGCGAATGAGAGTGTGTGTGTGCCCTGCAATGGGTTGGCACTCCGTAAAGGGTGTATCCTGCCTTGATGCCCAATGATGCCTGAGATAGATCGAGTATAGATCGGATAAGCGGTACAAACAATGAAATGAAAAAAATGTTCAGCTGTGTTTGATACAACATTTGAGTTTCACACATATGAATAAACACAGTGGTGCTGATGTGAGTATCCAGGTTTACCAGGTTTCAAGTACATTTCTGGCCCAATATAACATTACATACAATCATGGGGAAAATAAAATACAATATTTATCAGGGCTTAAATAATAATCGTCATCACCAACTTCTATAAACAAACAAATAAATTTAGGTGATGACAAAAAAAACAAAACAAAAAAAAAACAGGTTTCATGATGTAGTCATTTTCCCCAAAATGTAATCTAAATGGCTAAAGAAGAAAATAAATCAGTGCTGGAATGGCCAGGTAATAGGATCGTAAGAGAGCTCTGCATACATGCCATCAAATATCAGTGAACTGAAGCAAAGTGCAGGTAAAGTTGGAGCAGGCCAAACGAGTTGTTACACATCAACATTTCAAGAAGAAGTCAAAGCTAGGCAAATCTTAGAATTGAAGAAGCAAGAACTCAGTGGTTGTAAAATAGTTTGAACACCCCTGTTAAAATTGCAGATTTTTAGTGATGCAAAAATGTTTTTTTTCCCCACCTTTAATGTGATATTGCAACCAACAAAATTCAAGTGAAAAACAAGTAGAACCGTTTTAAGAGAAAAGAAAAAAAGAAAAAACAATCATGTGGTTATATACGTGTGTAAACAGCTGCATGTATACACTGGTTAACAAGACACTGGTTAATTAGTAGCATAATAACATGAAACAGGTGCTTTCACTTATCAAAAAGCCAAACAGGCTAAAGCTATTAGTTTTGCTAAATCAGGCAAAAAAAAAAATCAAATAAATCGGAATTATGAATTATGTTGTCTGAATTATGTTGTCTGCTGTAGTCTATATGACTGGATGAATTTATCCTTTCATGTGTAACATTAATATACAACCATGGTCATTGTGGTCCCTTTAACAGTTCCATATTAGTTACAATCTTATGTAAGTTTTACTCAGCTTTAGCAAATACTGCTATATGTCATTTCCTATGGTGATCTTTTCACATTGAATGAAATTATCTTTTTGTTTTCAAGCTGAATGTTTAAATGTTTAAATCTGCTGTAATCTCAAACTCAACAATGTGTTATGTTGTCTAAATGTGTTTATTTCATTTTGATTGTCTTTCAGTCAATACATTTTATCAGATGCCCTCAGCAAGGTTTAAAACCAGACATTAAAATCCAACAAGTGTTGCAGCAATTCAGAAATATTTCAGATAACTTTGGCAAGCTTCTAATGACAATATAAAGATGTTATGAACAGAATGTAGTTTACTAAAAGCTGGCCAGAGGAGACAAGTCATCATTTTTCCTGGTGTGAGATGTGGTCTGTGTGTCTGTGTGTGTGTGTGTGTGTGTGTGTGTGAAAGTGTAATCAGTGTAATTAAGCAAACCGTTTTGCCTTGACAACATCTTGAAACAGATGGCACAACAATGTGGAGACAGCTATTAACAAATCCTGCTTCTGTGCCTAGTAGGCTTTGGTTTGGTTTGAGAGCAAAGAGAGCTGCTATGCAAGTCAGATGGCTCAGTTCAATGAGGCAGGAGAGAGAACACTTACTGTTTGACACATTTTACATCTTTCAGTGCATTACATCTTTCAGTCATGACAAGTGTGTCAGTTTGCTTCCTTTCAGATAAAAATGACCACACAGGTCCAACATTGCCCAAACAAGCATCAGAACAAGCTGTTTTAGCTTTTATTAGACACTCCAGAGACTCCAGAGTTTTTAAAGAAACTCTGCTCTCAAAAATGTGCCTTTTTTAAAAGTTATATAGTGATACACATTTATACACATTAAAAGCACAAGAAGACTTCAGTAAGAGACTGGGCAACCTGAAGGTCTAAATACTAATCAAGGGGAAATCAAAAACAGGTAAACTAAGAAATATAAACTAATGACAAGATGGGGGGTAGAGTCAGGAATGAAAATTCATTCATTCATTCTGTACGAAGCTTTCTCTCTCACACACACACACTCTCTCTCTCACCTGTGTGGACACACACACATAACTTATATTGTTCAATACTTATTGCACTACCTCAACCCTTGTGTTTATTACATTTGCTGCTATATTTATATTTATGTTTATTTCTATTTTGCACTACCTCAACCGCTGCTATTGTATTTTTGCACAATACATGTTGTCAGGTCTCAAAGTTGTACATCATTTCATTATATTTCATTTCATTTACATTTCATTGCACATGTTCTTTTTCTTTTTTCGGCGCTAAGTGTCCTGTGTTTTGTGTTGTCTTTTTTGTACTTATTGTTTTTGCACTGTCTTGTCATTGCTTTGTTTGCACCTAACTGCACACTTTGCACTTTATGTGGCTTGGACAAACTTCGGTCTTAGCTCTGTGTTGTTTTTTTGTGTTTGAACTATATGTTGTATGTTTATGTAGCACCAGGGTCCTGGAGAAACGTTGTTTCATTTCACTATGTACTGTGTCAGCTATATGTGGTTGAAGTAACAATAAAGCTTCTTGAATCTTGAATCTTGAATCTTGAATCAAAGCCAAAATGATTTTTCTCATTGGCCATATTCCTGTTAAAAAGCTAATAATCAAGAAGTTCATTTTCCACTCAATTATTACATTATGTTGAAAAATGGCACATAATCTGTTTCATTTCGGATTTGACAAGAACAACAATGCTTGTGAATTGAAATCTAATGAAATTTAAGTTAGTCTCTGAACTTGACATCTCCAGAATGCTCAGTTGGAATGCTCTTTTTGGTGATTGGTTTGTTATTTTCTGTCTTTTTCTCTCTGCTGCATTGTAAGTATGCCATAATTTGTCATATTAATCAAGTGAGTTATAGTATACTTTGCCTGCAAAAGCAGAAATATTTCTGATAACCTCTTTTTTCCTCTTTTGGGATATGGAGGTAGGGTAGAGCATTTTTTCTGTGTCATTTTTTTGTTTTGTTGTAACTGATATTTTAATGAAAGATGAGGAAGGGATCTCTCTCTCTCTCTTTCTCCCACCCCCCTTTATCTCCCTCTCTCTCTCTCTCTCTCTCTCTCTCTCTCTCCCTATCTCTCTCTCTCTCTCTCTCTCTCTCACACACACACACACACCTAAAGGCAATTTAGAGTAGGCAATTCACTTACCAGCATGTTTAGGGATGTGGGGGGAAAACAGAAATCCACACAACAGCAGGAGAACATGCAAAACTTCACAGAGACAGTAACCCAAGCTTAAAACCAAACCAGGGACCCTGGAGCTGTGAGGTGGCAATGGTAAATGCTGTACCACCATGCTGTCCAAGATGCTGTTAACATTCTAGAAACAGTCACGGATATATTGATCCTATACTGGTTTATTATTTGAAAGAAAAAAATACTAATGCTCAAACAACTGCAATGACTCACCGCTCACCAGAAATAAGACTCGGCCTGAGCAAACTTCTTGATGAAGTGGCAGAAAAAAAATGAGCAAATCCAGACTAAGCATAGCAAAAAAAAGAAAAAAGAAATGCAGTTAAAATAGTGTCCACCAACAAGCATCCACTGAAGGGTATTAGAAGTGTTTTAGAGAGGAAGAAAAGAAGAAAAGCATTACAGCATTTCAGAAGTTGTTCCAAGCCCATACCAGATTTTGCTTGCTCAGCTCAGTAGAGAAACAGCTTATGGTTTGCCATAGCTGTCTTTCTGTTTCCAGGTAGTTTCAAAGTGACGATAAATTGGACTTGTTTCTTGAGTGATCAATACACTCTCAAGATCTCAGTGTGAGTCTGCATTATTTCAAAGCAGAGCTAAAAGACTGAGAAGGCAGGCAGATAATAGTCCTTACCCACCAGCTTTTACCCATTAATAGTTTTATCTGTAAAAAAAAAAAAAAAGTGTAATACATTCAGCTTTATTGCTTTCCCCAAACAGAGTATCTCCAAAAAAATTAAGCATTTCAGAATTGATCAGCACATTACAGCAGGATTTTAGTGTTTTAGCTTTTGAATTGCAAAATAAATGTTATCAGTAAATGCAGCTGGGGAAAGCAATAATACAGAAGTCAAAGCAACATAATAAATGATATTGCTTCATGGGCTAGAATAATATATTGCAACTGCTATGTACATGGTTTTGTATTTTTTGCCATGGTATCCACAAAAAAATTGTTTAAACTAAACTACCCTTGTAAAATGTACAGAAGACTTAGTCATATGGACTGGGTCACTGTTGAAAATGTTGAGCTTTTCTGATATGGTATGGATATTCTTGTGATGGCATGCTGCCATATACACAGACTGATTTTATAAAATTACTGTAGTAGGCTGTATGTACACTCCTAAACCACGTTCAGAACAGGCTATACCGAAATGTAATAGACATAAGGATACTTTTATTGTTTAAAAATTTTTCTAGGCAAACAGCAAATGTACCAAGTATACATTAGAAATTGTGGTACCTACCAGCTGACTGTATAACCAACTGAGATAAATAAGAACTCTATGCAGGAAAACATATGCAACTTAACCCATTTTAAATTGAATGACCTTTCATCTGCTTTGGGTATGAACTCTGGCATCTAAAAGGGTTTGTTTCACATGGAGCCATATGCTGGAGTACTACCTGAAAGGGCTTGAATATACAGTGGCTGGTCAATCAAGCAGAGGTTCCTGAATGGTAAAGGTTTGCGATAAAGCTTAGTTCCCTGAAACTAAGGGGCTCAAACATTTTCCACCATGACAATACATGCACAAAGCAAGGTTCATAAGGGCATAGTTTGCCAAGGTTGGTGTAGAAGAACTTGAGTGGCCTGCACAGAGCCCTGACCTCAACCCCAGTGAATACTTTTGGGATGAATTGGAACATCAACAGTGTGCCAAGCCTTCTTGCCAGACATCAATGTCTGACCTCACTAATGCTCTGTGGCTGAGTGGGCAAATCCCTACAACCACACTTCAAAATCTTGGTAAAGCCTTAAGAGAAGAGTGGAGGCTGTTATAACAGCAAAATAGAGAACATCTCTGGAATGGGATGTTTAACCAGCACATATTGGTGTATAAGGTGCAGACATGCTTTTAGTGTACAAAGACTCATTTTGGTGAAAGAAGTTTTAGTGGCCTATCCTTTCTTGCTCTCAGTAGGTAAATTGCTAATCCACATGGTTGGTGTCACTGGTGGTGACACAGGGTCTCTAATATTATCCTGAGTTATTTTCCTACCTCAAGGTAAATATTACACTACATTTTAAATAATGTAACAAAATGTTAAATTAAGCATTGTGTAAATAAATTCTGTTTTTAAAATCTTTGCATCATTATTGTTTTGCACATGTAACTGGGTCATAAACTGGTGCAATTCTTGACTTTGTAGTTTCCAACTGATCACAACTGTGACCTTCGTTTTCACTCATTTTTAGAAGGCATATTTTTAGACCTCTGGCTTATGTCATGGGGTTGTCTAAGAAGTAAAATATATGTATTCACATAACAACAAATTTGTTCAAGTCACCCTTGATATTTATATAAAAAGGCTACAATTTTCTATGGGACAATCATAAATGCACATGACTAGCTGGATAAAAAGGCTTTTGCTTTTCTTTCTTGGTAAGTTGAATAATAGATAAATTGCAAGCAGCCAATAGTATATTCGCCTAATCTATGTGTTCAGGATGTAGGATATGCTGTTTACCAGATTTGGAATGACTGAAACCACTGGGGTAAGTATTCCCATGGCAGAACACAGTGAAGAAATTGAAACTGATAGATCTGTGCATGTAATAACCTTACAAAAACTCAGTTGAGTTTTCTAATAGCACACTGTGTAGGATATAAGCAAATGCAAAGTAATAATAGAATAATGGATGACAATGTAGAGCAATATCATAACTGGAGAAAGAGGCCAGGAGTTGCATACTGAAGAGTTCAAAATAAACAAAATCAGAAAAACATCTTCTCATTGATCTATTCTCAGAGCAATTCTCAGAACTACAATCAAAAGAAGACAAGACTGCATAGATCTATACACTGAAAATCAATTGTATAAATACAAGGAATAAATGAGGACGTAAAGTCAAACAAGTTAAAAATAGACTAGTATTCAGGTGATGGGGACCTCTCATAGTGTGGGGTAGAGCTGTCAGATGAGGCTTTCTTGCTGTGCTGGTGCAAACCTAATTTGGTTGCATTAAATGCCTGTATTGCTAATATACTTAGGTAAAAGTTATTTTAACGGAACATGCCTGTGTTGACAGTGATGTTGGTGTGAAATTTAAAAACACATTCCAACTCATTTTGATCCAATGCCATGCTTACTATACAGCCTGCCAAGACCTACACTTTTGAAAATAAAAATGCTTGCATTGTTATCCGTTGTTTCTGAAAGTACCACCACATTATCAATTCACTGCACACAAGAGCATGAGAGGTACTGATCTGATAGGATATTGCAGCAGCCCATTTAATCACACCGCTTAATAATGCAGTCACCCAAGCCCAGTTCCTTTACTGCTCTTCACCATGTTAACACCTAATGGATACAGAATTAATTATCAAAAGTAGGACTCAGTAGGGATTAAAATTTTTTGGCTTGTGTGTAGCCACTGTTGAACTACGGTAATAAGTCATTTACAAGAATGCTAACAGTTCTTTTATGGCAGTCTGTCATTTTCTTCTAGGATCACAGAAGCATCAGTGCCATTAAAGTAGATCATTATGAGACTGAAAATATAGATTAAATATAGTCATTGATGAAGCTGTCTTGTCATATTCATAGAAATCTGGAATGAATACCATAGAGATAAAATATCACTCCACCTTGCAGCTCAATAATCCCCTAAACATACTGCTATAGCAATTATTGAGTTTTTCCGGGTCACAAAGTGGCATGTTTCTTTCAAAAACAAACAGAACAGGAAATATGTCCAGAGATAATACATAATAATATGTGTAGTTCACATTTCAGGCAAATATATACCAGTCTAGGTAGTTGTTTCTTAGTGGTTAGCTATTGTAAGTCTGATGAATAGCTGTGCAATTCTCTGACTATTATATGCCTGTTACGTGTAACGTGCACTAATGGGTAGTAGAGGAAATAGCCTGTGACAAGCCTTTCTATTACAATGTACAGAATTATCCAGGAAAAGCAGCTGGATATGCTCATGTATTTTCATTTCACCTACAATTTTTGCCCATTTTTATTCTTTTTCTTGTGCCAGCAGTATAACAGTAAATGGCCTGCATTCATGAAAGAACACCTGGAACAGTTACCCAGTTTACCGAATAGGCTACCTAATTCAAGGTTAATAATTTGAATGCAATTTTCTGTAAACCTATAAGGTTTTAAAAAGTGAAAATCATCACATTACACAGTAAAAAAAAGAAATACTTTTGGCTCAAATTTGCTCACATTTTTTCCCAGAATGTATTACAAGCCAGCTTCTGAATAAATTTCAAGGAATTCAAACAAGAACAAATTTCTTGGGTTTAATAAGAATGAATATATGATGATTGAAAGAAAAACTACAATGCTTACAACTTTTACACCTCTTATATTTTATATAAGGCACTATTTCTGATTTGTCAAAATCACAATTCAGTAAGATAGCAGCAGTACTGTCAAGCGGAACAGCAATGTTTTGTCAGCACTCTTAATAAGAGTTACAACTTACGAAGCAATTTTCTCAACATGTCTCAACAAGTTGCCCAGTACTGACCAACACTGCAGCTGCCATTTATTTCTGAGATATAATCAAATAATCCATTAAATTACACTTTTTAGGCTTAGTGCAAAATGTTGTTCATTTCCTAAAATGACTCATATTATAATGATTGAGTGGCACGAACAAACCAGAGACTCAATTTAAATTAGGTTCCTTGTATTGTTGATTGGATCCACTTGTCCATGTTGTTATAATGCTCCTTACTGACCATTTTTAAAGAAAATTTGACATTCTTCAGGCTTGACAAGCACTTTTTCTATTTTTATTTTTTTACTGTTTCTATTTTGAGTTGTTGCCATAACTTGTAACAAAGGACCAGTGTGAGGCTTAACAAGTTAGACTTGAACCTGCAATGAATTTCCAGTGGGATCTACCAGCACTGCCCTAAAGCACCTTGAGATTTGTCATATCCGCCAAGCCAATTTGTCCTGTTTTGTGCAGCGCACATTTTGTCAGCACCTCAAGATTTGCCAGCACCTTGTATATGTCATATCATGAGATGAAGAGCCAATATAGGATCTGCCAGCACTCTGCAGCACTCATGATACAGACTTATCAACAAAATAACAACCTAAATAACTATTTGATCATCCACAAAGTATTGGTTTTTTGGAATTCTTTGGGAAATAGCAATGTGACTGCAAGAGAAAGTGGTTATAACACAACAAAAAGTTGTTATAAGGTAAATTGATCATTTTGATGGAATCTGCAATACTGGATTTGGTGCCACTAGTAGATACAACTTCAACCTGAGAGGGTATCACTACAATTATCACGTTCTTTTTAAAATGTTAATTGAAGGTTATAACAGGACAATGAGGACATTGAAACCCATTCGTTTCTTATAAAAAAAAATATAAAAATAAAAAATTATTGTCTAACAAGATTTAATGTTCATCCCGCTGCATTTGATGCCATGTTGGTCATTTCTGTTGTTGGATAAATGTTATAATGTCATTACACCATGACCACACATGCCTTTTTAGCACTGACCTTATATATGGTGACTAGAGGGACATTGTTGCTCTCTTGAATAGTGAACATAATTTTATTGATTTACACTGTGAACAAACAGCAATGACTTTTCCACACTCATGGCTACCGGGTTGCCTGCTCTAATTGATTATATTTCACTCACATCAAAAAATGTCTAAAGTCTAAGGTTTGAATGTTACTGTTTAACAGTGAGTGGAAACCAGTGCATGATATCTGTCAGAAATTCTTCACAAGGTCCTTTGAAATGACTTGGAGCTGAAGCCTGCAGTCAGTCTATGATATTAATCAGGTCTGGTAAATTCTCAGTCAGACCTGGATGAGTCAACAGCTTATGGCATATCCTAAAGGATATGAATGTTTGAGGAGATTTATGGTATAGGGTATTTTAGTTTACCTTTTACGCATAAGTGTGACCTTTTGGAAAAGTGAGTGTCTGTCACATATTGTCATACAGACTCCGTCCCACATTGATTAGTTTCATATCCTCTGCCTTTTGCGTATATAGATATCCTTATCTTTCTCTGAAACACACAGACGTTATCTATCTAAGAGTAACTAAACTGATTTTCTGCGGTTTCAAATGTTGACATATATCCATCCCGCATTATATACTATTTCAATTCCAGACTTCATTAGGTTATTTAAAGCAGCAAACTTGTATGTATTTAAGCATGTTTAAATATCTGTATGAATGTATGCAAGCACATTTTCATGAATTCTGACTGAAATGACAGTACTGTAGTAATATTTTTTAGTAATCCATCTTGACATTATACTCTCAAATAATTACTAATTGCTTATTATCTAACCATTGCATAACCACACCGTTGGTTGACTCTTTCTCTGTGGTGCGGACTAGATCTTTTTCTTTTTCTTTCTTTTTTTCTTACCCTGCTGCCATCTCTGTGTCAAACCTAATCACTCATCATTAGCTGACTCTAATAATAACTCTGCTTGTTATTCGTATTATCATACTACTGGAGTGAGTGGTAATTATATGCTTCTTTTTTAACAAGTCCTTAATCAGGAGAAAGTGATGGACTGGACTGGATATGGCAGGTATTTGTTGTGTATCTAGTGGTAACCTAAACCAGTTAACTAAATATTATTATTCTGCACTTTCACTTTGCTGTTATGACAGGTTATACAGTAAACTTTAATTGGAAATTGAAACAATGGTCATTTTTTTGCTAGCACAACTAAACTATTTTAACAATACTGACACTGACAATAATGAGTCAAAAGTAAGCTTTAGTCAACTATAGCATTCTCTGAAGTTGGCTAAAATAAACTCATCATCAGTATTCCTCTCTTCATAGATATTCTTCTAAATGCTTACACAATGTATAGCCACAGGTTTGTGAACACATGATCATCACACCCATATATCAGCATTTCTCAAACTGATGCCACAAAGCTGGAAGCACACAACTGTATAGAATTTCTTTGTATGCAGTAGCTGTACAGTTTCCTTTCACTGGAAGTAACGGACCCAAGCCTGTTTTAGCGTGACAGTCCCACTGTGCACAAAGCGAGCTCCATGAAGATATCGTTTGACAGGTCTGGAGTGCAAGAACTTGAGTGGTCTGCACAGAGCCCTGACCTCAACCCCACATTCCAACACCTTTGGAATGAACTGGAATGTCGACTAAACCCCAGGCCTCTTCGCCTGCCTTCAGTGCCTGACTTCCTAATGCTCTTGTGGCTGAATGGGCAAATCCCCAATGTCATGCTACAAAATCGAGTGGAAAGCCTTCCAAGATAAGTGGATGTTATTAAAACAGCAAAACAGCAATGGGTGGACAAATCCGGAATGTTCAAAAAATACATATGGATGTGAGGGTTAGGTGTTCTCAAACATTTGGCAGTATAGTGGATATGTTCTTCTGAAAGACTACTCTAAATCTTAGTTGGTGCTCACTAGTAGGCAGTTCCCTGTTTCAGGATATTAACCTGTGACCCATAGGCCTCTTATCCAATACACTGTGCACCATCTACCACAATCTCTGCTTTTTTCAAAACAATCCTTCTTTATTTTTCTACTCATGAAAGTCCAATTTCTCACAGTCTAGCAAATCTACAGTCAGCAGCTCAGCTATAGCTTTTTCCTGCTTGTCTAGATTTCTTGTCTAGAGACTAATCCTCCCAGCCATTTAGAGATGCCCTTCTGTAACTATTCAAACATTCAATGCAATACAAAAAGCAAAATCTTACTATGAATAAATTATCTCTTTCTGGTGACTGCTTGTCAGATTGCCTCTTTTCTTCAGTTTTAAAAGCAGTGACCACCCATGAGACAGTATCTCCAGGTTGAGTCAAATTCTATCTAGAGATCTAAAGGCCTTGAGCAGCTTTTCTGCAGCCAGTTATTCCCAAATGGAGCTTTTTGGCTGTGTGGCATCTTTGAAGTGAACTCACAGAGCCAATAGCCAGCTATTCCAGATTTCCCATGAGACCAGGCCAGATATCCAATACAATCTATTGCATTTCTACACACGGCTCCAGGATGAAGCAGAGTGTGAACATATGAGCTGTCAGTGAGCTGAGCCAAGCGGCATCATATAGCCGAAAACTACAGAAGCTATCCTCCTGACAGCTTTTTCCACTATTCTTACTGTGTTTCCCAAACTGCAACTCAAAGGAATATCTACACCATGTCAGCAATTTAGAATGTCTACTGTACCGGTGAATTATAGCAACTCAATCTCCTACTGCAAGACATGCACAACACTGAGGCCATTATAAGTGCATTATAAATATGCAATCAGTGCTTTAGAGATCATTTACATGCAAGTTTCATTAGTTTTGTTCTAGTTGATTAATGCACATTCACATATGTATGTCCAACTGTGACCTATTGTTTTATTACTAAGCTAAATGTGAAATGAATAGGCATGGCTGATGAAACCTGAATGTGAACCTAAATATGCAATTTTTTGTTAGAATTCCATATAATAATTGAATACATATTTCAGAACATTCTCTCTATATTATTCAGTAAATAATTTTAGTTGCTCTGTCAGTTTACACACACTGGACTGAGGTGAGCTTGTCTGGGTGCAAAATAAATAGGTAATTATCCCACCAGAGTGAGGCTGCAAGTGAGTGACACATAGCCATACTAAAACTCAACCCTCAGCTTACATAAATATTAATCATCTAGCAGTTTCCAAACTTTATGTGTAAAATGTTTTACAGGAGTTTTTAAATGTACTCGCAGACTTAAAAAAACAAACATATTGTGTCCTTAGTATTACAAGATCTTATCTGGGTTAAGAATGAATGAGGGAAAAAAACTATCATTCTAAGGTTAAAGTATGTTTAAAATAAGAAAAAACTGCTGCAGCGTTGTTGGTAAGATGCCTTTGTTATCATTGTACCTGTTTATTCCTCAAGTACATGGACTTGCTCTGTGCTTGTAGTACATGACTGCCCCCTATAGGTGTTTGCTTGAGACAGTGACAATCAATTAAGTGACAATGAAGCCAGCACAAGTAGCTATGATGAAAATCAACAATCATATATTGAGCCACTGGTAACATATCACATTCAGTTTGTTTTGTATAGAAGTCACATTTCATTTCATTTTTGTTTGTCTGTCCTTGGCTTTCTTATTGAAACCATTAGTGCTAATTCTTTGTTTATCGTATTCATGTTCTTGCTGTTAGCAATGTGACTGTTATTTGTTTTCATATATATCTTTTCATATGTCTTTTCATCAGAGAATTTAACAATACGTCGATGTGACTGAGTCAATTTGAGATTCATAATTAATTTCCTTCAGCATCTTCGATACAGATATACCTCCCACACATAGAGCATTGTTCTAATATGGATATAAAGCACATTAACATTTAATAACTGTGAACTTGGGTTGGGGTGTAATTACAATTCCTCCCTCTAGGTTTAGTAAACAGCATGCTTGCAATTTCCTCACTGTCTGTAGGGTAGAAGCAGCTTAATTTTGTATGATATAATATTGTTTTTATGGCAGTTACCTGTGTGGCTGCCTTTAAACTAGCACCAGAGTTCCTTTATGTGTGGCTCCTTTATGTGTGATGCCTCCAAAAATGGCTGGTGTCCCCCCATTTGAACAGCATAAATATAAAAAATATAATTATAATTACATATAATTATAAAAATAATATTACTGGGTCCAGAAAGTTTCAGAGACATATGGCAAAGCATTAAAATTGTACACAGTTGGTCTGCCAGGCTTTTATCACAAACTGTCCCATTTCACAATGAATGGTTCCATGCCCCATTTCTATGGATTTTCAAATATGCAAATAGTCTTTTATTCAGCAGTGTGATAAAGTGTGTGGCAGCAACAAGAGAAACACTAGAGAACTGGGTCCCTGATGATTAAGAAGCTCATCTTTCCTCAGGCAACTCTGTCTCCAGTGACATATCATCCAACTCAAGCTTTCTCAGCTCCAACAAATGCCAACAATGACCTTCACTATACTACATTTATTTATCTCTGAGGGTTTTTTGTATAGTCGTGATCTCTTCAATATGGTGATGATACAACATTGACACAGCCTATGCAGAATCATAATTAAGATTGCATTCTGACTCTGGTCAGTTTATTAGGAACATCTGTACATCTTTTCATTCATGCATTTATCAGTGATGTGGTCCTCTGCTTTTGTAGCCCATCCACCTCAAGCTTTGCTTGCTGCAATGCTTTTGCTGCTCGCCACAGATGAACAAAAATGCTATTTGAGTTACCTTAGTCCTGCCATTCTCCTATGACCTTGATTATCAACTAGGCAGAACTGCCATACGTTTCATAAATATGCTAATCATTAAACATCAATAAATGTTTCTCATGAGAAAATGTTACTTAAACATTAAAATGGTCAACAGTAAAGAAAAGACAATATTCAGTTACTACACTGGTTGATTATCTTATTATTGTCTTATTATCTTATTATATCATTATAAATTCTGGTGGCCAAGACTCTAAATGATGTACTGTAATGATGCTTGCTTGATAGTGATTGATAATCCTAGAGGCAAAAGCTCAAACTAATTACATGAATGACATGAAATAATGATAATTCATACATTAGTATTGTCAATGAAAAAGTGACATAAAGGTGAGGTTTGCACTTTGAATAACCGGTACTGTATGTGAGATATACTGCTATAAATCATGACTGTTCATTACTTTAATGTGAAAAAAATGTTAATAAGTAGGACTTTTTCTAGATAGATCTCAACTGTAAACAAAAATGTTTTTTTTTCTTCCTTTTCTAATACTATAGAAGGTATAAAACAAATATCTATGCTTAGAAGCTTTTCCTTAAGAGAAATGAAAAATTAACAACAAGTGTTGCACACTTTGCAAGAAATAGTAGTTTTGGGGTTATGTGGCAGTTTCTTATATTTGTTTTTACATGCCCCACAGACAATGAGTCATTTTCTTTGACAAACATAGTCTTTTTTTCCCCATTTGCTATACGGGTCTATTCTCCACTTAAGTGCAGCTCATAAGCAACTCTATCTTCACATACTTGACATTGTATTTGCATATAGGTCACTTAACTAGGGGCTGCAGAAATCCTCTTGGGGCCATGAAACAATTATTTAGGAAATGTGCTCTATTTTTTCTTCAGGTAGGAAAGGTATTAATTATCTCTGGGGGTTCAAAGTGCTGATGGCTAGTTCCTTCAGTTACAACATTGCTATGTGAAATAATTAATTTCGAGACACACAAGCAGTTCATCAGATATACATTGTATATATATATATATTGGTTGTCCATCTACTTATATAGAACCCATAGAAAGGCTCTGTATTTTCATCACTTTGTAAATCTTGATCTTTTAAAAATGAAATAAAAAAATCTAGTAATTTAATTATAATATAATAACATAATGTGCAAACCACACCTTCATGCTAAATCAGCCAACAGTTAATCGAGAACTGTGGTTAATGACACAATGCCTAAAAATATTGCAGTTATGCTATACAAATAACAACACAAAGCACTTCTAAGACTACAACTCTGATTTGTGAAATTCCTTCAAGTTCTACAGTAATGCATGGAAGGTCATGGTGTTTTGCAAATGTAGAGGCCTACTTACTAAATTGGCTAAATTCTGTAGAATAATCCACCTAAATAAATAACATTTAGAACTACTGTATAACCCCCCCCAAACCCCCCCCCCTTTTGCTTCATTCGAGAGACGTGTGGTCTCTGCTACCTCTATTACCCTGTATGGTCAAGGTCAACAGTCAAAGTCACCTCCACTCATCCCCCTGTGACACCTTAACATTCCATTATGTGCTTCAGGACTTGGCCCCAATGCAGGTCATTTGTCACATTCAACAAATAACCTACAATTATTTTAAGTCTATTGAGGTGCCATGCATCACTGGCCAGCAGCAGCCAACAATGAAACCTTTGGGAAAGGCCACAGTAGGGCTATCATGTGAAATTGCTGCCTTCCCCTTTGAATAGTATCCTGAGATGAAAAGAACATTTCTAAGCATGTTGTAAGAAATGTCCTGTAAGACTTTGCTTTACACCTCAGCTTATTATTGACCAATCCCCAAACATGTGTAATGATGTGAGCTATAGCTTGTGAGGTCTCCTAATTGCTGTAATATATGTCATAAAAACTTTATGTCATTTATTCATGGTGAATCATTTTAAACCAGACAACAGCAGGAAGTGAAAATGAAAGACAGACTGTAACTTTATGATAATAATAAGTTTCAGGAATATAGTAGGACACATCTGTGCTAAAAAAGACAATAGAAATATTTGACTAATGTCTCACAGGGAGGCAACTAAAGTATATGGGTTGTGGCTTCAGCAAATTCAGAAAAATCTACAAATTTATGTTACACTACTTATTAAATTCAAATGGCCAACAAGTTATAACTCTTATAACTACCATATTCCCATTATGGTAAATTTCCAAAAAGATTCTCTTTCAAGCAATGCTGTGCAAAAATAAATAAATGAATAATAAATTTAGAAAGACTGCACTACAAATTTTGATACCAATATAATTATTCAAAATTCTTTGTGAGATCAATTTCCCACAATCCACGTGCAGTGGCTGGAGACATCAAAGTCCAGATGAAAGGCTAATTCTTTATCATCCTGCAGCAACAAGGAAGAGACAGATGTGCACAGCGCTCCACTATCAGTCAGGTGATTATCTCTCAAAGGCACTGCTGTCACAGGCTTCTCAAACAAGTCGGCAGATTACTGCGACATGCAATTAAGACCTCAGCAAGCACGGTGACTGTTGTACACACGGTTCACTGCAGTAAGCAAACCAAGTGTTATGAAACTATAGTGGCAGGACATTTAGCTTGCTCTGTATCACACCATAATAGATAGTGTCTTTGCATGGAGATTAAAGCGTTGCTGAAAATGGCAGGGAGACTGATTCTATGCTTATGTTCCCACTGGGAAGAAAATGGCATTTTCATTTCAGCTACGCATTTTGCTGCCTCTTACATGTTGTGGATAAGCCAGGATAACCATAAGGTATTTTTAATCATCCTCAGAAGTAAAGGTATAAAATATTGAAAAAGAACAGACTTAAAGCTTCTGCACCCTGGTCTTTACCATTGTACCATTGTTGGGCAGGCATTCTGTTGTGTTTATAAATTCTATATTACCATATTTTAAAACAGTATTTAAGAGCTTCCTCAAAAATATGGAAACTAATTTACCTGTTAGTTTAAAATAAGTTGAATCATGGTCATGTATTTAATATAGTAACTATTTAGAAATATTTAAGTACTCAGTGTATTTGTATATTGTTAAATTATTATTAAATACCATTCGATGATAATAATAATAATAATAATAATAATAATAATAATAATAATAATAATAATAATAATAATAATAATAATAATGTGTAATAACAGTGTTTCTTTGATTCTTGAACTGCAGAACTTGAATATGTTATGTTAATTGTCAGGCTGTTAGGTTAATCAACAGACTTCATTTCTGTGGCATGCAGTTCCTCCGCCTCCTCGATTTATCATAATGTACTGTATTTATAGGGCCATCACTCACTCAGCACACTATCAAAAAATGTAGCATCATGTTAATTCATTTCTTCTGACCACAATATTTCTTACTGTTCTTCCTCCAACTCTGTTTGTTGTATGCAGAATCACCCCACACAGACAGTAGGTTGAGCTCCAAGTCAGTATAATGACCTCCTATGGGATTTGAGGATCTGTCCATAATGCTTGGCTGTTTGCTGTAATAGGAATTTGTCATTCCATGTGTAATGCTAACAACTCCAACATATTGCAGCACACAGTCCAGCCTTTCCAAAATTTCTACCATTGGTACTGCACTAATGTAGAGCCACATTCATATGAAGAGAAATAATTGTTCAATTTCACATATTTAAAATATAGCAATGACCAGACTGTATGTATTTTCCCAGAACATTTATCAGTGTTAAGAATAAGCAAAATTGAAAACTAATATAACAAACAAACAAAAAAAAAAGATGAGGAAAAGAAGATATATATATATATATATATGTATATATATATATATATTTAAGTATGTATATATATATATACTTAAACATGAAATGCAAAGCAGCTGCCTTGGCAGTACAGTGTTTGGTTCATCAGTATATTGTGATTATATAATTAAATACTTTCAAATGAGCTATGTGTTATTCAAAAGCCCTCTCAGAAAGCACTGACCATTAAAAACACACTGTTATTTTCAGTGTAGCTGATTGAAATCCAGCAGCAGTCACTTAAAAATATGCTTTAAGACGAATAACTGAATAATAAGCTTGGACTTTAAAGGGTTAACACAAAGCCACGATACATGAACAATGAAATGCTAATGAATAATATTCAAACAGCTCAGCTGGTCTTTGCTCCTCTCCTTGATTAAAGACAAATCCAACAAAAGAATCAATCAGTAGAGTCTCAAGACTCGCTTATCTAATCAGCCCAGAATAATCAATTATTTTAAGAGTTTGTGTCGGGAAAGGTTCAGGTAGAGATTACAGAGTTATATCTCTAGCTCAGAACATTTAAAAAAAAAAAAAGGTTTACAATAATTATAATGAATTTCTCTTTTATGACACTCTCAGATGAATCTAATTAGTTATAGGTGGTGTCAAAAGGTCACTCCTTGTTCATATGATATGATATGATATGATATGATATGATATGATATGATATGATATGATATGATATGATATGATATGATGTATTAAACATTATGCCTGCTATGCTTTTGATAGTATCATTACCAGTTCTGATCTGCAGCATAAGCGTAACATGGCTGTGAAGCCTCATAATACCCTGGGGCCTTTAAAACTGTTTAAGTGATTTGAAATTGTAAATTCATCAATATTCCCATTAAAATACAGATTTTCATAGGTGCATCTAAGTTAGTGTTTTGAAGCACTGATGTATGTGTTTTTAATACATTTTTAAAGTTTCTAAAGATTTGAGCCATGTGGCTGGAGATACTATTAGGCACCTATTATGACACAAGTCAAAGGAGCTTCTCAAACCGTATACATTTATTTACTTAGCTTACTTAAGTTTTACTTTGAGAGACTGGCCTTCTTCTTTGTATCCTTTAATGCATTCTCATAAAGACAAAATGTATGTTCCACTGGAGCAGCACAAGGTCTGTCTCTGAAGTCTATATTAAAAGTGCTACAATGCAGTTCTTGAAATAAGCATACTTGGCATACTCATAACAAATTATAAAGTTGTTCTTTATACAAGGTATGCTCTCCTGTTTAAATGTGAATGTACGCTCAGCATCCATTTCATTCAAGTAGTAAGAAAAAAAGATTACATTTATTTTGCAGGTGTTATATTACACAACTTTTAAACAAGATAATATTTTTCCTCAATCTGGAAGATAGAAGGTGGTAGAGGTTAATGGATGGAGTAAGTGAAGTGGTGTGTTTTTAGGATAGTATGAGAAAGAAAGGAGAGGCTGATGGGTATGAAGAGTAGCTCATATGTAAGAAGGTCAAGATTAAAGGACACAAGGTGAACTGGAATATAGAACGTTGATTCCAGGAAAGTTCCTTCCTTTGTTGGTTGTTAGATTAAGTTAAATTCAAAACAGTGCAAGGGGGAGAAGAGGCAGGAGGCAAAGAGTTTGCTTGAAGGAAGGATGAAGTCTCCAAGGAGAGTGAGTCAGGTCTCATCAGAGGCAAGAGACTAATAAGGATGCCCTTATTAGTGAGATACAAGTGAAACGCTTGGTCACAACTAACCAACTAACTGCAGATACACACTCAATACATCAGAGTAAACCTGACCCACAATTAACACCATAGGGAGCCTGAATCCACTCTTGAATACACACCAGAGACAATTAATTAACAATTTACAAACAAACACGAAAATAATGCTCAAGTCAACATTTCTAAAGTCAATGCACCAAGGGATAAAATACACTAAGAGACAGAAAAACTCAAAGCCTCAATTTATCAGAGTAAGCCCTGCCCACAATTTACTTATCAGGGGAAGCCTGAACACACTCTTGACTACACACTCAAGACATCTACTTAGCTATTATTTATTTGTACAGCCTACTATCGATGCTTTTAAATGCTTAAGGTATGAATGATTCAGGCCTTATATGACCACATGTGTCAGACCCATGGCCCACAAACAAAACACCACCTACTGTCTCTTTTTAGTGTACTAAACAGCCCATAGTACTACTGAACTTCTCAGCACTACCTGGAATTCACAGCAGCCCTGCAGCATAGCAACCTCCCACATTCAACATACACACACACATACACACACACACACACACACCACAGTACAGCACACATGGGCTCTCAACAATTCAGAAATTCCAAAATGTATCAGCTAATCATGACCTAGGAGAGTGACTGCACATAGTCTTAGTGTTCAAGCCAGTGTGAAAAATTTCTCTTACTATTATATATTTTTGTAAAACAGAAACACTATATTGCCAAAAGTTTTGGGACACCCCTCCAAATCTTTGAATTTAGTTATTGTTTTTCAGGGGTTGGGCTTGGCCCCTTAGTTCCCCTTGGCCCCTAAAGGAAGCTCATTCCTTTAGATGGACGCATTCTTCTGCCTCTGTTTCTTTACTGTCTGCCTCTCTGCTTTTTTCCAGCTCCTGACTAGTGTGCATTCTCACAGTGGTCACTAATGTTTGTAGTAATCTAAATAACTAGTTTTTCCAATCCCCAGTATACATTTAAAACTTTAATCAGTATAAAAAATAAGGAATAACATGTGAGAGACTGTGTGGTTATATGAAAATAATTCATGCCACAACCAAACAATCTGAACTAATAGTCAGGAGAGGCACTTTGCCCTTCATGTAAGGCATTTAGCAGTTTTTGATCTGTGACATGCATTTGCATGCTGTGTAATCAGGCATCTTACTTGGCCAGCATACAATGGATGTGTTTAAAGAGCACTGTGGCCAGGCTATAGATCTGACATTGGCAGAAATCATTCAGCTTGCTCTGTCCATCAAAAGCACAAGGACTTTTATATCAAGTGCTTTATTATTCCCATAGCAGCCTTTGAAATCTAAAGTAACAAGCTGTTGTAAGTTGCTTTTCTAATAGACTGTCTACTCATGCTAATTCAGATTTACTACCTCTAATATGTAATATACACCAATCAGCCATAACATAACGAGCACTGACAGGTGAAGTGAACAACACTGATTATCTCCTCATCATGGCACCTGTTAGTGGGTGGGATATATTAGGCAGCAAGTGAATATTTTGTCCTCAAAGTTGAGGTGAAGTTGAAGCAGGAAAAATGGGCAAGCGTGAGGATTTGAGCGAGTTTGACAAGGGCCAAATTGTGATGGCTAGACGACTGGATCAGAGCATCTCCAAAACTGCAGCTCTTGTGGAGTGTTCCCAGTCTGCAGTGGTCAGTATCTATCAAAAGTGGTCCAAGGAAGGAACAGTGGTGAACCAGTGACAGGTCATGGGTGGCCAAGGCTCACTGATGCACATGGGGAGTGAAGGCTTCCCTTTCATGGAAACAGTATTCCCTGATGGCTGTGGTCTCTTTCAGCAGGATAATGCGCCATGCCACAAAGCAAAAATGGTTCAGGAATGGTTGGATGAACACAAAAACGAGTTTGAGGTGTTGACTTGGCCTCCAAATTCTCCAGATCTCAATCCAATCGAGCATCTGTGGGATGTGATGGACAAACAAGTCCGATCCATGGAGGCCGCATCTCGCAACTATACTATATATATATATATATATATGTATATATAGTTGCAAGATGGGGCCTCCATGGATCAGACTTGTCTGTCCAGCACATCGATCAAATCCTTACGCTCACTCAAATCCTTACGCTACATATATACATACATACATACAGTACTGTGCAGAAGCCTTTCATTTAATGTATAATTAAATTATACATTCCCATACATTTCTACCTCAAGTCAAGTGAAGTCAAGAGGCATTAATTGTCATTTCAACCATCTATAGCTGACACGGTACACAGTGAAATGAGACGTTTCTCCAGGACCGTGCTGCTGCATAAAACAACATAACAACATACCTTTAAAATGTATAAAGAAGAGTAAACAGTGAATAAATAACAGAGCCAGTACTTGTGACAGTGTGACAGTTTTCTGCTTTCAGTAGTCTCAGGTACACTTTGTGGAGTTTTATATGGATATTAGCCGGTTAGTTTTTCTGAACATCTTGGAGATGCAGTTGCTGTCTGCTGCAGTATTTCCCAGGAGTCTTCATTATGTTTTTGTGTAAAAAGTGGTCTTTTAAGGAAAATTGTGCTTTCTTCACTAACATACAAACAATTCTTTTTGTGTGTTTTTAGTAAAAAGGAAAGTAAACTTTCCTTACGAAATGTTTTTGTGCTGACTTAATAATGCAGAAGTCATAAAATCAACATCTATAACAAAATCTGTACAAAAATAATGCGTAAAAAGTTTTAGTGGCAAACAGAAACAACCGGTTTGATTACTTACCGGTTGTATTTTAATGTCAGAGCTTTAAAAATTAAGGAACCTCAGACATATTTAATTCCACCAAATTAGTACCCCATCAAAAGCTTCTCCTATTTAATTGTGGTGAGTTACTCATCTATGTAATTGAAAAGAAAGGGTTCTCTTACTTTTCATATTAAGAGAAGTAGGAATTTAAAGGAAAATGTCAGTGCATTGAACTGGGAATACATTAAGACTGGCTGTCATTTTCTCACTTACTTTGATTCATCTGTATGTGTTTAAAAATAATCATTAAAATCCAAGTCTTCTTTCTATAGGCATTATGAAAGATATGTAAGATCTTAAAGAGAGGCAAGCAGAAATATAACTTGACTAATTCTAACATTACTGTAAAGCAGTAACAACAGGGAGAAGCAGTGAGAGAGTAGCTACTAAGAACCCAACTGGGATTATCTATCTATCTATCCATGGACTAAACAAAAACATGTAGTTGTTTACCTCTTAGTGTTAACTGGTTTATCCTATTTATTCTGAATTATATCTGAATGATTGTTTTTATGTGTTAGATTGACAAACCACTGTGCTTTTATTTTGTCGTTCATTTATTCTTTTTGATTATTTATTTAAAAAATGATAAAAAATGAAAAATGATTTAAAAAATTTTAAAAAGTAGTAATAAAATGTAGCAATTTCATTTCTCATTTTCTCATAATTAAAATTAGGATGACTCAGGAAGCTTTTCACTACTCTTGTTTGCATGTGTTTTAATGTGTATACATATGATCCCTTCCTCATGCCTGAAAATTCTACTAGCTCCAGTTTTTGACAGACACACCGGTAAGCTAATGAGATCTGTGAGTCAGGTCAAGGCTGTCACACAGTAATATTAATTGACAGTACTTTTATTTGTCAAAATTCAAAGAAATGTCTGAAATCTTTCTGGATTCTGGAAATGTGGGCGCATAATTGAAAGTGAACAGACCTCACTTTTCAATTTCAGTGTCAGGACTGTGGATTGCGAGTATACTTTATGTGAATAACATTTTATGTGATTTATTATAAAACGGCTTACAATTCTCATGTGCCATTAGCTATCTATCTATTTTAATCTGCTTTTCTTCTTAATGGAAAACCATTTCTATAAGGTCAATATTCATATCAGACTTCCTAAGGAAGGGCAACACCACATTTAATGGAGCTACTTTTTGCTATTTTTTAACCATGATCCTTTCAGTGTATATGAACTTGTGAATCAGTTTATTTCAACAATGTGAATAGTATGAGAAATATCAGCATACCTTTCATTGTTTAACATGCAAGACATAGTGGGTAATATTGCTGCCACATAACTCCAGGGTCCCTGATTTGTGCCTTCCAAAGCTCTGGTTACTGTCTGTGCTCTACATCATGTTTGCATGGGTTTCTTTCAGGATCTGCAGTATTTTCCCACCTCCCAAAAACATGCCAGTAGGTGATTGGTCGTGCCAAACTGATCCAGCAGGTGAATTAGTGTATGATTGTGTGTGCGCATGGTGCCCTGCCAAATCCAGTGTGTATTCCCACCTCACACCCAGTGCTCTTGGGTCAGACTCCAGATCCACCAAATCAGTGTAATCAGGATGTGAAGTTAAATGAAAAAATTAATCAGTCACACCATGTGTAGATTGGGATATGCTGTGATGGCAATTTGAAATAGACCTCTAGGCCTACTTAATTTCCTACTGTATTCAGCTCAATTACATTAAATACATGTTGTATGGACTTGAAAATGCATGCTTTCCTGAAATGTAATGTAATACAACAATACAGTACAATACACATGTAATGCAATACAACTGCTTTCCTCTCTAAATGCAAAAAAATTTTTTAACACGCAACTGCTGTAAGCTGATCTTGGGAAATATTCCTCCTCTTTTGGGCTCAGTTACTTTATGTGGAAAGTTCACAAACCTTTCAACTTTTTTACAATTATTTCTTGTATCACTAGTCAGTTATCTTCCGTGGTAATGAAATGGAATATAAACTTTTTTTTACCTGTCAAGTTATAACTTTGGAAGTGTTTCTAAAAAATTTTTATGTAAGTAAAAAGTTTTATAAATAGGTTCCAATGTCTTTAAATAAAATTTGCAAACCCCTAAGTTGTGTTAGCGCATGTGAAAGCCAAAAATATTCAGAATCGTGTTTGGGCTCAGGTGTGTAGATTAATTAAGCCCACATCTATGAAGTCCCATGGGGTACAGCTGCAAGGTACTGTGGGACCATTTATTTTTGAAGAGGATGTCTTCTTATGGGCATTTCAAGGACTTTTTTCCCCACTCTTTGAATTTGCTTCATCTAGATGCACACACTTGGCTTAAACATGAAACAATGATGTCTGATGCTTTTTGCATTATTGCCTAAGCTATTGCCTGTTTAATTATTGCTTGAAAAGGACCGGATATTTTTACATTCACATCACATCTTGTTGTGCAACATACCTTGTACCACAATGAGAGTGCTCAAGAGCAGTTAACTAAGCTATCAGTGCTCTTTTCATCAGCAATATTGAAGCTCATTGTTTTTCAAAAGAATTACCCATGCTGAGGACCAAGTCATATGGAAAATGGCACAATATCTTGAAGGTGCCATGAGCTCTAATAAACAGAACCTCATTAGAATCAAGGGCTTTATCTGGCATGTGAAACGGTCAGCAAACAAAGAGCTTTGCTGGAATGAAAGGTCATCCTGTCAAGCCAAGCAAAAGGAAAATGGCAGCATCTCAACCCTACTGTAGTGTGCTGGTTTGCTACCTGTGGCTGCTCTAGTGAAGAATGAGTACCTCAGTTTGACAGTCAAGACAAAACAACTGGCAGGTGAGCTCTGTTTTCCGATCTGGTCAAGATTTGACATAGGTTAACTTCTGCAGATAATTTTCTCAACCGGAGCTGGAGGTAAATTATTTTGGTAGGGTACGGCTCATAAGGCTATGTGATTCCTATTTGTGCCCCAAGATGATAGATATATAAATCTACATAAACATTGATAAATGCCCATTCCAGTTGCCATTAAGTGACATAAATATTGCCCTTGTCAGTTTTGAGGTTAGGCGTTTATATCATCACATGACCTCCATTTTTGATGATGATGCTTTAGAGATGTACTTCAGAGCTGCATGATAAGTGATATGGTATATCAGTGTCACATAACAGTAAAAATGAGAAGTCATTCTGATTTATCTTCATCATTATCATTTAGATCAGGGTTGTCCAATCTTATCTGTAGAAGAACAGTTTGGAGAATGTTTTCATTCCAATCAAACAGAAGCCTATTTCTTTTGAAAATTTCAACTGATGAAAGAGGTGGAATCACATGCAGCTCCTGCGTGATTAAAACAAACACCTGCACTTACACCTACTGCCTGATTTAGACATTTTTTGACATTAGACTACAACCAGATGCAAATGTATGTCTAGAAAAACTGATCTTTAACTAGTCTGATACATTCAAACTTTTCCATCTTTTATTTTGAATTGCTTGTGTAAATGCATGCAGTACTTATGGATAATATTCTAGAGAAGGATTTTGTCATGCTTCATTGCTTCCTTAGCAGGTTTAAGATGCCTGTTCCAGCTCGAGTGAATATAACGATTTGCTGCAGCATGAGAAAATATATTTATTTTAAGATAGACTGAAAAACTCGCTACCAATGTAATACAAAAACAGCCAGCCTGTTTGTGTGTGAATGACACGACTGCCCCCTTGTGGCCAAAGCTGTCCGTTACAGGCTTTCACCATGCGGGTGTTACAAGTCCAAGTTTTTATATATTTATACCAGCTGTGTTTGTCCTGTAATTTTTATTTTTTACATTTTTCTAGCCAAAGTCATGTACAATAACCAGACACTGAGAACAAGACAGTGAGACAGATTTGAATGTTTCTAGTGAATAATTTGCTGAGATTGCTATTATATTTGCTCAGTTTACATTTGAGGTCTTCCTAAAGCAGAATGTATAAATAATTATTTCCAAAGTAAAATATTTTTACCTTATTTGTATCTAAATAAACCCCAATAGACAGAAAATGATCAAAGCCTTTACCGGTCCTTTTTTTCCCAAGTGTTGCTTAAATCACTGATTTGTAAATATCTGAAATCTATAATTATGTTCCATTGTCTATACAAGAATTTACAAAAGATTTCAGCAGATGTTCAGCAAACGTCCAATATGTCAAGTCAATATCATCTGTTCGCCCAGTTTTTATTAATTATAGAAGAACTGCTGAATTATCAGTACACATCATGAAATCAGAAATAAACATACCATATGAATAACATGAAATAAGGGTGATATTTTGAGCCTGTACAGGGATACTGTAAAGTTTGATGTACATAGTAATGCAGGTATTTTGTTCTGCAAAGCACCTAAACAATTAATGAAGACCCCCTAACCAGAGAGAATTAATATGGGCACTCCTCCACGCAACCATTTTATATGAAAAGGTTTGTGCAATCAGTTTATAACATCAGTTTTCGAAAAAGCCTTTAACCAATAAACATAAAATCCACCTGCTGTAATTTGTTACCAAAAATTTCTATGCTTTCTATGGGATAAAAAATTCTGGACTCATCTATCCATTGCACACAAGTAACCATTGCTCCAATTCTGCTTGGTCTGATTATTCGTTTATAATTCACCTTCATTTTCCTTAGCAGGTCTATGAGAAATCATTATACTAATAAATCAGAGGCTAATTCCTGCTAACAGCAGTAATAAGCAGCATTTGGGTGAATTTTAGATTAAAAAAAAAAAACAGGTATATTACAAACTATTATAGGTATAAATCTTTTTTCCCCCATTCACATAGATTCAAGTCAAGAGCTTGTACTTGAAGGCTCTCTTTTAGGTAATATATGGATACAGGAATGCCGTTGCTATGGGTTGCTATGGAAGTTACCTCTTGTAGACATATCTGTATGTATGGCCTTGGGCAGGAAGCCATGGGTCGCTGTATAGGGAGAAATTTTTACAGTTGGAGACAGTTGGAGAAAAGTCTGTATGCATGATGCCATCAAACCATCTTCTACATGCACTTTGTTTCAAAGAAAAAAAAGGGAGAACATTCTACAAACTAATATTAGCATGAAGCTCAGAGCATGTAAAGACCATGTTGAGAAATACAACAAATGTTTATTTGGCAGCATATTTTGAATTATCTTGATTATTGTCTAGTGAAAACAATCATAAAAATTGAAGGTCATTTCTGAAAGGCCAGAATCTTTAAAATGAGATAAAACAACAATTTTAGCAATATTACTGGTGGATCTGTAGCACTCGAATGTATCAGAATACTAAAGAAAACAAGCCACAAAAATAATCCCATTGAGCAATCAGTTAGAAGTCATTGCTATACTTATAATATTAGTTTGGCACAAGTACTTATGGCACATTTATCCGAGGGGGTCTGATGGTGGAAAAGGCAGCATACTTTCTACAAAAATATCTCAATAAAACTTAAGAAATATCAAGGCAATAAGTTCCTAAGCAGTATTTATCCATGTGATGTGCCTCTATTTATGTCAACCAGAGGGAGGCAGTGTAGATTCTCCTATGCCAAAAGTGGGCTTGTTAAGTCCCAGAATAGTTGAACATTTCAGCCTCATTCCAAGCCCTTATTCCTTTTCCTATACCTGCTGTTTACTCATGAAATAGTGCTGTTGAGTGTAACATCATTTCACGGTCTTTGATACACCTCCACAAATTGTGTCGGTGGAGACTTGATTGAATTGGAATAAATCAGGCATTAAGAATACACAGCATTTTGGTACCATAACCTCATTTCATCTTCTATCCTGTCAGGTATCATGAAGAAAAGTTTTTCTACCATACATCAGTAGTCTCAGCAGTGTATAGCAAGTTTAATACAGATATTTACACTCCCTAACATTCTGTCATTAGGTGTACATTTTCAAAACAGGGGCAGGGAATATAAACATTTGGGTGTTAATAAAATATTGGCAATTTCCTTTAATCTGAGAAAAAATGTCAATAGGAAAACATTCACTGCCAATGCTAGTCCTTCTTGTTACTAATTTGCATACCTGAAGTACTCTTAAAATACACTTCTAACAAGAATCACAGATGGACAGATGGAAGAAGCCAAAATTATAATGCCTCCACCACGTAGTGGCATAGGATTAAAAAATATATTTCTGAATAAATGAAACATTACTATTAATGTAAAGCCACAAATGAGGCTGAAAATAAACTGTGAAATTAAGATAAATTACACAAGATTAAAAAAAAAAAAAGCGTAGTGTTGGCTACAGGTTGGTCCCCTCCATGTTAGTCTTAAAGTGCTACAGAAAGTCTCACAAAGTAGCCACTGGTCATCAATCACTGAAAAATGACAGTTTGCATGGAGAAAGGAAATATGAAAGGCCTTGTCAGTGATGAATTATCACTAATTATGTTTTGATTGTAATAAAGAAAAATTGAAATGTTCCTTAGAGTAGAAAGTAGATTAGTTTATGGAAAGTCCATGTGGAGTTCAAAGTAAACAGCACCGTTCCTTGAAGCTCTTCTTGTTCTTCTTGTTCTTTCCTTTTCCGTTTTTGTCCTTATTTTCTGACATCTTCTTGGATCGCACTTCTCTCATGAGATCAAAAAATACCTTTGGAAGTAAACGGTATTATATTAATATATGCTTAGGCTGTCATGTTAGAGTAAAGTATATGTGAGCAGTATGTAACTACTTAGACTAACCTTATCTACATTGGCACGTGTTTTAGCAGAAGTCTCCACATACTGTACATTCCACTCCTCTGCTTTTGCTCTTGCATCATCCACAGACACCTGCCTGCGATCCTCCAGATCAGACTTATTCCCCACCAGCAGCAGTGGAATCTTATCCTCCTCAGCCTTAACACGTAGGATCTGCTCTCTGTACAAAGACACACGTGAGAACCAATCAAAGCACATTTTCACACTGCTGCCAAATAACATAGGACTGTAGCCAGGATGGAATCTGTGCTTGGTTAGTTAAGGGCGTCATCGTCACAGCTTTGTTTTCTTACAGACAAGTTCCAAAAGGGATTAATTGTGTAATTTGACATATCACATCTGCTACGATGTGTAAAATTACTAACGTGCCAATCTAAAATACAAGGAATCTGGACACGCCACTGCAGGGAGTGTTTCCTGGACAGATCTCGGGTTTGACCAAGTGTACCAAACTCACTGTGCAATCAGCCTTGGGCCAAGCGGGAAAGAAGTGTGAGTGTCTAAACCCTTTAAAGTGAAATATAGAGTACATTATTCTCAAATCACAAGGGTATGCTGTTGTGAGTTAATACCGACCTGAACTCTGCTGTGGCTGTGAAAGACTCTTGCTCAGTTATGGAGAACACAAGCAGAAAACCCTCTCCACTGCGGAAATAGTTGTCTCTGATGGCTGCGTAATCTTCCTGTCCAGCTGTGTCTAAAATATCGATCTGCACCTCTTCCCCATCCAGCACAACCTTTTTTCTGTAACTGTCTGCTTTTGTAGGTTCATAATCTTCAACAAACTGATAAGTAAAATAAAGATATTTATGTTAAGGATAAATCTAGGATATGAAAATATCTGCAACATGTAGATACACACTGTATGTCCAAAACTATGTGGACATCTGATCGTCACACTCATATGTGGCTCATCCCCAAATTGCTGACACAAATTGAGAAGCACACAATTGGCTTAAATATTTTTCTATCCACCCAGCTAACTGAGGTCAGATGGGATAGACGTAATTTCAGTTATATGTTTATTACTTGTCCTAAGCTGCAGAATTACTGGGTTAATTATTTTACAATTATGTCTGAGGTGCTCAAAGTCAGTACTGATGTTATATACTGCTATAGCAATTTTTGGGGTTCCAAGGTTCTGGTCCTGGTTTAGTTCTAAACAAGTGGATGTTCATCCCCACTGGAAATCTGATAGGCCTTAAACTACATCTCAATGGATTGTTGATATCATTCTGGCAAGAGTAACTTTTTAAATAAACTCCATTATTTTATAGTCTACTTTAAGTCTCTTAAAAGCCTGCCTTTTTTTTAGGTTTGTGGGGTTTTCATTAAGTTATTTTATCGACCCCAACTCTATTTGTATTTTCATTAGTTGTGACGTGTCTGCTGCTATTTTTATCTAGTTGAAAAATAAGAGGGATAATAGTAATAACATTTTTTTGTTCATTTCCCTTCACTGGAACTACAGCATGACAGTGTCCCTGTGCTCAAAGTGTGCTCCATGAAGACATGGTTTGCCAAGTTTGGAGTGGAAGAACTCAAGTGGCCTGCACACTTGAGCCCTGAACTCAAGCCCGCTGAATGCACCACAGGCCTCCTCATCCAACATCAGTACATGACCTCACTAATTCTCTCTTGTCTGAATGAGCAAATTCCCACAGCCATGGTCCAAAATCTAGTTGGAAGCCATCCCAGAGGAGTGGAGGTTATAATAACAACAAAGGGAGAATAAATCTGGAATGGGACATTCAACAAGCACATATGGGGGTGATAGTCAGGTGTCCACAAACTTTTGGCCATACAGTGCACATCTTCAAATAAAATCACATATAATTTCAGTATGACTTATTATTTTAACATGACTGATAACATACCTCATCATACATGAACTGGAGCGTAAGGGCTGACTTGCCTACACCGCCGCTGCCCACCATGATGACCTTGTGCAATGCCAAGGAGCTCTGACTTTTCCCCTTGTTGGCCGCCATATCTGAATGTGTCTTACAGCTGCTCCACACACACTTTATCTTATTCTACCTGCAGAGACACACATATTTGGTTTTGTTGTTTAAAACCTTCTCATATGAGAAAACAATGAGGAAAGACAGGGTACTTTCATCATAGTGTATTAAGGTAGGCAAGCTAAATACACTTATTCAATTTTAACCTCTTTGCTGCTTAAATGGCTGAAATGTTGTTCTTTGTGGGTTTTTAATAACACTGAGCCTCGTTTATCACACTCATATTATTCATGAAAATCCTGTACATTGGAAAAACATCTGTGTGTAAATCTACACATAAGAAAACTAACTAACTAATCTAGGAACAGACTTGATCACTTCAAATTGTATCACTTGCCTGGATTATAGCCCATTTTTATATGGAATATATTGTTACTTATTTTAATTACATTTCCAGCTTTAGCAGATGCCCGTATCCAGAGCAACTTATAGTGCTTTTTACTCTCTATCAAAAACACATCCTCAATCTACTTCACAAAGAATATCATGGAGAAAATGTTATTAAAATGTATTGAAAGTTACTAAAGAATACTAATATTTCATAGTATTATTTCATGCAATTGAATATGAAAATAAAGTAATTGAGCCAACACAAACCCATAAATAAAACTAATCTTTCAGTTACGACAAAAGGAAGGCTGCTACATTAACGGAGGATGGACCAGTCTGTCTCTACATAGCCATACGGCATAAACAAATGCCTCAGGTGACGAAAGCTTCCACTTCTGTCTTTTTTTTTGTTTCCAGCTATCTGTGAACTTTTATGGAGATCTCTGGGCGTCACTACATGCAAATGAGCTGTGCCTGGAACTTGCTTTACACTTTAAGGCATGAGTGTATAAAGATTTCAGCAAGATTTCAGAAACATTTTTAAAACCAGTGGAATTTTTTTTGTTTGTTTTGGCTTACACACAACTTTACTAAAAGACTGATATATGAGGTCCAGTGTTGCAGCTATTAAATTAATGACAAAAACCTTCAGGAATGCACTGAGCGGCTAATGCTTACTAAAAAAAAAGATAAGTTAATGGAAGTCTATCATGTGACTTAAATCATGTTCAGTAACAGCAAATCTGTATATCAAATCAGTATATTGTTTGAAAATAAATAAATAAATAAATAAATAAATAAATAAATAAATAAATAAATAAATAAATAAATAAATAAATAATAAAAAATAAAGATGTAAAAAAAAAAAGAAGACAGGTAAAATCCCAGGTGACAGAAGTCTGATCTATGAGGTTAACACCCTTACTTAGCTTAATCTTACTTCTTTTATTTCACTTTATTTTATTACAGCTACTGAAACAGATATGACTCTTACCCTATAAGCCCCCCATACCCAAAAGTAAACAGGGTTTTGCTGATGTACATTTACTTTAACCTAAGCTTATACACTGCCCTGTCAGACTCAATAACTTTACTAAATATTTGTTTTGATTCTTATCTAATTGAGTTCTGTGTGATAACAAAGAAAGAAAGAAAGAAAGAAAGAAAGAAAGAAAGAAAGAAAGAAAGAAAGAAAGAAAGAAAGAAAGAAACCTGGTATACACCATTCATACATCAATAAAGCCTACTGTATATATTAAAAAAAAACTTGTACAGAAACACCAACAAGTACTCTAAAAACAAAAGTCTAAAAACATCTTGTACAGCCCAGGCCAACAAATTATCCTTGAGGATCTGCCATGCTGCTAGAGAGATAAACAGGGAGTGGATGTGGTGTCCGGTGCCTGTTCACACTGCTGCTCTTTACCCAGGAAATGAGACCCTGACGCATTGCTTCCATCTATTGTTCTTGGCAGTGTTAAAGACATGAAGGACCTTACTAGGAAGCTGCAACAACATGCATGCAGGAAACTGCACCAAGATTTGCTGGCTATGGCATTTTTGGTGCATGCTCACACATCCTCACACACGCTGTCAGCACTAATTTAACAGGAACAAGAACATTTTTGGGCAGAGCCATGATCCATTTCCAACTGGTCCAACCACTAGAAGAATTTTTCTTATTATACTTAATATCTATTTACTTTGTACATAAACCTAAGAGATATTAAAATGAGGATTGCTAATTTTCCTCTTTAATGACAGATGATGTCATAAAATAGGACATGGCTCCAGGACTGCCTCCACCAGGGGAAACTTAAGTAAAGAATGAACAGAGGGCAACTGGGTTTAAATTGTGACCTACATATGGTGCTTTATTACCTTCCCCTATGGCTACATGCCACTGAAATATAAATGCTGCTGCCCTTCCCCCAGATAAAGGAATTCATTAGGATTCCCAGATTGCCAGAGGCTATGCAGCATGCAGGCCATGATATTCATCTTTCTCCATTGCTTCCTCTCACACACACCATTGTGTGTCTGTGAAAAGTCAAGAGTCTGGTGACATTAAAAATCAATTATGCTTATTGTCCACTTATTGTCCACTTAGTGTCCACAAGCCCTAGGCAAACATTGTGGCCAATTTAGTGGATACTATTTTTGTCATGGCCTTTATTCAATCTTCCTCCTTCTGATATAGGTATGTGGCAAAATAACCTCTTTAACATCACACCCTCTCCTCGACCCAGAGATAACAGTGACACTGGGTACAATCACATCACACGTCAGGAGATTAAATGGACATACCCAAGCAAGGACAAACACAGCTAATAAGGTGACCATGACCTGTGCATACATATATATACCATAAACCATAATTCAAGGCTCTGGGTAACAGAGAAGGAAATTAATATTTACAGTTTTTAAACTATTTACTACTGATCTACTGTGACCCTGACCAAGATCAAGTGGTCACTACAGATAAATGACTGAATGATTGATACAGGTTATAGGGTAAAACACTGAAATTTGTTCTCAGGATTGTCACAGCACAGAAACTGATGTTTTCAAATCCAAATCTGGTGAGTTTTTTTTTAAATATATTTTTAATTTGGGTGAGTCTGTGTCCTTGCTAGTCTCAGATTCCTGTACATTTTATTCCTGAACCCAGTATGATCTTCTGCTGTTGCATCCCATCCACCTCAAGGTTGTGCAATCTGAGATGCTTTTCCACTCATCGTGGTTGTGAAGAGTGATTATTTGAGTTACTATATCCTTCCTGGCAGCTGATCTTCATATCAAAATCCACATAACTGCAATTCACTGTTTTGTAGTTTGTGCCATTCTGTGTAAACTCACAGGGGATCAGTTACTACATTACTCAAACCAGCACTTCTGGTACCAACATCCATTCCACTATCAAGTACCAGAGATTACACTTTTTCTTTATTCTGATGTTTGATGTGTACATTAAATGAAACTCATAATCTGTATTTACAATACTGGCTGATTACATAATTGCTTCAATGTACAGGTGTATAAATAAAATGGATGAAGTGTAGGTATGTGTGAATTCTAATATGATTGTATCAAGACTGTAGCCATCATCCACCGACCTGTTTATGGCAAAGAGTACAAAATTAATACATGGAAATCCAGTTTGTTAGTGAATCAATGCATCAATTCAACAGTATTAAAGTGATGGACCTGAGTGAGTCGATTTGGAACACTGTAACTATCCAAAGCCAGCTTGTTTCCTGTTCTCAAGCCTAGTCTGGCTCAATGGTGACCTAATCATTCCAAGGATCCCTGTTCTTGATAAAAACAAAATTACCATGAATTGGATCCCAGTTTAGATTTTTAAAGTTTTCACTGTCACTATTGTTTGATTGATTACTATTTAACATGTACAGTTCAAAACTAATAAACAAATTAATACAAATTTTTATTCCTGAAAAACAGTTTTTCTATTTTCTTTGTGCTCAAGTTTTTACTTTTAACCATATCCTGTTTTCCTGGCGTATATGTGGTTTTAAAATTCTGTTGTCATTCTTTACAACGGGAACTTCAACACAAACGAGACTGATTGGTGCCAACCTTCACAAAATCAGGTAATGTATACAAAGCATTATAGATGGGAAATCTATGCACAGTTTAAAAAAAAAAAAAAAACCTTAAAGACAAAGGCCATAAAAAAGGCACATGTTTAAAACCTTCCAAGAATTGGATCCATGAGCAGTCTCTACCCCCTTAAAGTGATGAGGATGGGAAAAAATGATCACATTTAGAATTGCACAGTATTGTTTACTCCTTTTTCATAATCAATTGTCAAACCCAGTGCCATAAGTTATTTGGAAGTGTTGCAAGCCCCTTCTCAGAGCAGATTACAAAATGCAGTACCTGAACTTCATCAAGCTACATTACAACCCGGAACTGGCATTGTGTTGTGGTTAGATAGGACCAGAATCAAACTTTTTGCTCACACACATAATCAGCATCCTCATGATGCAAAGAAAGGATGGAAAAGTCCCTGCAACCCCATTGTGAAATAAGGTGGTAGATTAGTAATGCCTTGTGGCTGTTCTGTGACTTCCAGGGGCTTTTGTGAAGATTAATGGCATCATTAATTCTATATTTCAGCCCAGAACTTGTTTGCCACTAACAGGAGGCTCAGAGTTGGCAAGAGATACATCTTTCAACAAAAGGATAAACCAGTTCAGCCAAAAATGAGTAAAGAAACAGGAAACCAGTTTTGCAATAACCTGAATTTTTACTGAAATCTTACTGCAGTCTGAATTGAAGAAGTAAGGCCATATTCACAAACCTACAAATATAAAGGACCATAAAATGTTCTGTATAGAAAAGTCAACAATATAAAAATATAAAAATCTATACACTATCCCTGTACATTTGAGCTTAAACTACTACCTAACTACCTCTTATTTCCTACAGTAATTTTCATGAAGGGTGTCAATATTTCTGAAGGACACAGTACAAGCTGTGCAGAGCGGAAATATCTGAGGGAACCAGATGGATTTCATTTCATTTCGCTGGCTTGTATGAAACTTCCTGATCATAATGATTGAGAAAGCAGGAGCATAACTGAGACAAAGCACTTCAACACTAACATCCTCTTTCTAATCTCTATCAAGGGGTGAAATTCCCTTTGCCTGAGGCCACTTTCCATTAAGCTAGTAGCAATGAATACACCAAACCAAGACACTGACATTTTTTTTACAAGTCTGATATGTAGTCATGGTACTAAGGACCTCATGCAACAAAAACCTGCTAACAGCTGCAGAAGTTGCATTAAGGGATCTTTTCAGGTCCAAATCCAGATCCATTCAGGCTATAAAGAAGTACCACTGAGGAATGATATGAACATGGAAAGCTGATTATTTATCAGTAGCATCTTCCAAATAGCTGCAAGCACTGTGGGAATTTAGTGAACAGCACTGATAGTTATGGCTGACACGCTGCTATTAAATATCAGTGCACACAGAAAGAGTTAAAGGAAGTCATCATAATCCAGATTTACATAATAGCTTGTCTCCAAGTGATGTTTCAGTTTTAGAGCCAAACACTGGGATTCTCATTTTTACCACACATAACTCTATTACACAGTCCTTCACATCAGTACAAATACTAGATATGAGGCAGAAATAACCCTACAAATTATAACTGACTGTTAATAGACAAATTATGCTGTGTTATAATGGGAACATTAACCCTGAACTAAAATTTCTTCAGTCTTGAGTATTTGCAAGGACAAAATAAATGCTCAGGTCTTTTCCCCCATAGAACCAGAAGCCTGGCTCTGGTGGGTCTCTTTACTGAATACTAATCATCTTGGGTTAGACACAGATGGCTCATTGAGAGATTAAGGGATTTTATCTCTGAATTAGGATGCTTTGGCCTTCTTTACAATACAGTTTTCCAGGCATTTCTACAGAATGGGTTTATTAAAACTTGGATGAAGATCAAACCACATTTTATAAATGATTAATGGAGAAATCCTGATCAATTCAAAAGATTTACAAAGGTGTTCTAAGGCTGGACTATATGATAACATAATGAAAAATGCTGCAATAAATAACTACAAAGTCCCTGGTGGCCCAGCAGCAGGATCCTGTGCTCTCACTGCTGCAAATCAGGTTCAATTCCCAGGCAGGGAACCAACACAGCCACTCAGGGGTTAACTCTCAGAGCCAGTCCCAAGCCCAAGCAGTATAAACTGTGAGTGTTTGTCACAAAGAGCATCCAGCAAAACCTGTGCCAAAACAAAATATGCAGATGGGATGATCTGCTGTGGCAAGATCAAACAGGAAGCAGCCACACAAAAACAACAAGAATATACTTTTCCAGATTACAGCTAGAATCACTAGCGCAGAAGAGCCACAAGGGGGGAAAAAAGTAATTGCTTCCTAATCACCATTAACACTATTTGCAAAGTATTAGATTTGAAAGTTCACTGGAGACATATTTTAATCTTTGTAAGTAAAAATTGCCATATTTTTTCCTCTTTTAGCCTAAAAACCACTGACCGATTTTAGATGAAATAATTTCAATGGTCCCTAATACATTTAGTTAATTAGTATTAATTATACACTTGTCTAAAGTTCTAAGTCAATCTGTAATTCACTGTATTCACTTTAATGAACTCAAATCATTCTCCATTTCCTTTAACAGAAATCTAGAGCACCATGCGCATGGTGAGGTGGTGAAATGGGTGGGGCTTCCCTAAACAACTGTAATTCATTTCACTCTCTCCAGACCAAACATATGAAAATAATCTCGAAAGGTCTGATAGCTTATGCAACCTTGACGTGCAGGTTCCACATGCTCCTGCGATATGAGCATGATGGACTCTTTTTTGTGTGAATGGTAATTGTGATAAAGTCTGATTATGCACTCTTCAAAGAACTCACACTAGCACATGCGCTACTCAAAAAAAGTTAAGGATATTCAGCTTTCGGGTGAAATTTCAGGATGCACCTAAAATGCACTATAACCTTTACAGGTGAACTTAATTTGACCTTCTCTACACTTTTGAGTGCACATGTCCAACTGTTCAGTGTTTCAGTTCTTTTTGCATAACTTGCTGTTCTCTAACAAGATGTTTAACGGCAAAATTCACAACTGGTGTTTGATCCATGAATCGACCAATACATTTTCTGGTTCAATTAGAATTGGTATTTAAACAGTCCTCTTCATCATGCTGTTCACATTTTGACATCATGAGACCAAGACGACACCGAACAATTGATCAACAGGACCTCGCCATTGCGAGGCTTCAAACAGGATGTTCTCAGAGGGAAGTGGCCACTGAGCTTAGAGTGTCACAGAGTGTCATCAGCAGGTTGCAACAGAGATACAGAAAGACTGGAAGAGTTACAGAAAGGCATAGAAGTGGACGTCCTTTGGCCACATCCCACATTGATGACCACTTCATTGTGAACAGTGCCCTGCAGAACCAGATGATGAATGCCACTCAACTCCAGGCATATTTAAGGGAGGTGAGAGGCACCCAAATGTCACATCAGACCATTTGAAACCATTTACATCAGCGTGGTCTGCGTGCTAGACAACCTGCAAGGGTACCTGACCACACCACCAGGCATCTTGCATGGGCCAGGGAGCATTTACACTGGACAAGGGACCAGTGGGCCTCAGTGCTGTTCTCTGATGAAAGTCGATTCACGTTGAGCAGAAATGATGGCCACCAACAATGTTGGAGCCTTTGGTGGTGGTGGTGTTACAGTCTGGGCGGAACAGAACTGCCCTACATCTTGTGAATGGTACAGTGACAAGCCAATACTACCTGAATAACATCATTAATCCACTCATTGTGCCCCTGCATGAACAACACAGGCCTAATTTCATCTTCATGGACGACAATGCTCCAGCTCATCGAGGTCGCATCATTAGGGAACGGCTGCTGGAGGCTGGGGTACATCAAATGGAGTGGCCTGCACTTTCTCCAAATCTGAATCCCATAGAAAACCTATGGGAACAGCTGAGTCGCCGTGTAGAGGCTCGTAACCCTACACCCCAGAACCTCAATGACCTGAGGGCCACCCTTCAAGAAGAGTGGAATGCCATGCCTCAGCAGACAATAAGTCGACTCGTGAACAGCATGAGACGTCGGTGTCAAGCTGTAATTGATGGTCAAGGGCACGTGACACATTATTGAGACATTGACATTTTTTGTTGTGGTATACCCACCACTGTTGTTGGCTTTTGTTTCAATAAATTGTTTGAGATGAGGAAATCACCATTGCATGCTTCTACTTAAATGCCCTACTTTCATGATATAATATCATTGTATCACTGTGAACTTTTTACATTTTCCATAAATTTCACCCAAAAGTCAAATATCTTTAACTTTTTGTGAGTAGTGTATGCCTTTGTCACTGTGCCCTGAACCTGACAAATTAACTGGTCAAGCAAGGAAGATGATTAAAGTGGTAAACAACAATAAATTAATAATAAAAATGTAAAAATGTAAAAGATGTAAACACATCAATATACAAGCCTATAGACTTAAAAAAGCATGGTTTGTGGACCTCCAAGAGCGTGAAAATTCCACTTAACTGTAGCACTGTCTCAAGGGATACTTATTTATTATTTATTTCCCAGTGTATAAGTGAGCCACAACCGC
The DNA here is from genome assembly GCF_019097595.1 of Hemibagrus wyckioides. Classification (NCBI taxonomy): domain Eukaryota; kingdom Metazoa; phylum Chordata; class Actinopteri; order Siluriformes; family Bagridae; genus Hemibagrus; species Hemibagrus wyckioides. The sequence continues at coordinate 20,570,597 of NC_080715.1, forward strand.
TTTCCCAATGGATTCGGATATTCAACCCATAAATCAGAGTCTTGAGTTGAGAAGCTGCTGCCGTTCTCAGCTCATTTTTCCACACAGTAAGTTTATATAAGCGTAGATGTATTGTTCAGTCACAAAAGTTAGCGGTAACACAGTTTTTAAAAAAAGTGTACTTAAGTTCACACTAAATTTATTTCATCATCAAATTGGCTTACTTACATAATAACTACAAGCAACCCCATGACTTTTTGAGGATGTAACACTGAATATGAACTGTGTACATAGAACTGCTTAACTACCTTTTAAAATCCTCAACCTGACATTATAATATTATTATTATTGTTATTATTATAATCATCATCAGAATCATCATCAGAATCATCACCCCAACAAAATCTGTCCTCCTAGAGCTAACCTACATCCACAAACTTTCACACATTATCTGTTTTATGTACAAATTGGGTTGTTTGAGCTTTTCTGTGATCTGTAATCTGACCTTCCCATTCATCTTTAAACCAGCTTTTTTTTTATCCCTTTTCTCCCCTTTCACTTGAATGGGATTTGTTAGACAGATCACAGATCTGTTAGATTTGTTAGACAGATCACACACGTCCTTCTCTCGCTCTTCTTTCCATCTTTCTTCTCATAGTCATTTCAACAGAGGACAGCTACAGTGGGTGAGGTTTAAATTGTTAAAATTCACCTTTTCAACACAACTTTTGCCTTACCTAGAAACTCCATTCAGCATTTTAAGACTAGAACATTCAAATATTTATAAACTTTTAACACTTTCCTGCTTACATGATGTTTGCTCACTACCACAAAATCTAAAAATAAGTATGGTTTCATATTTACTGTTTAAAGTCAGCTCACTAGTCCTACTGACTGCACCAGCAACTAAGAATGTTTTTTAATTATACACATTTCAATTAAACACATAGGATACAATTAACAGTGCATAGTCAGTCGCCCACACCGAATGACATTCCAGGAGTTAAGAGGCCATATCAGGCTCTTCCACATATTCCCATGTAGTACTCAGGTAACCTAGAACCTCACAAATCTCTAAACCTTTAATCAAATACACCATAACACAGACTCACTAGACTCAGGAGGTGAGCTGAACGAACATCATGAAGCTACTTGAGCCTTTAAACACGACTAAAAGTATCCACTAAGAACATGACTATATTTTTTTTTACAACAAGGGAAAATAGGGAAATGAACATTTAGGATTAAAAACTAGATTCTAATCAGAACGTAAGAGTCAGAACCTTATGTGTGCTTTGGAAGACAGAAAGCATGTTTGCATGCTGGGACATGTAACCAAATAGCTATTTTATAGGACATAGATTCTCAAGTTATGGGTAATTGAGTCAAGGAATACACTATAGCTTACATCACTGGTCACAGTTCTTGTGTTAGACAGCTGACCGTGTGACTAATGAAGAGCGAGACATTGTGTGTTCCAGCTTATGGCAATACATTTCTGATTCCTGAGCAGGAAAAAAGCACCAGTGGAAAAAGCAGGCTAAAAAATACATCCATGGACAAAACAAACAGTGGCTCTGAGTGAAGACTAACTGTAATAAGATGCAATACACAGGGTTTTATTATAACTATTTTGTGATCATCTTTGATTCAGAGCATTCTAGTGCTTCATTCAATTTTTTTGGTGCTTAAATAACTTTAAAGAGAGCTTCCATCTAAAAAAAAATTGAGGAACATGATATTTTTTTCCCTGCTTCCCTTGTCAGGATACAGCCCAGTAAAACACCACCTACAAGTTAAACAAAGGCATGCCACATGTAGTTTCCATGAGGATATATTGCATTTGTTGCTGCTGTGAATGAGAGTGCTGATCACATTTTCTAAGAATTCTAACAAGCAAGATTGAAACTATGACACTGACTGACTCACTTTCCTTGTGATATTTTATAAATGAATTTGCAGTTGAAGTGACCATTTATTGTAGAAGTATGCCTCAAGAGTCATACTCAAATCTTAACGATGGAGACTCACAGATACATCTATAGACTTATTGTGTTTTATGAATTATATAAAAAGGTCAAGCAGTTGTTTAAGTTTTCCTGTTGTGACATTCCTATAATCTCAGTCAGGCTGAAAATGTGTGTGTGTTGTATGTGCTGTACACATCACCACACTCTCAAACACTAATTTAGGTGCACTAATGCCAAGGTGACTCTTTAAACATTAAATATTAAAAATGTTAGAACTATAAGCATGGTTATGTACCAATTACACAAACTGAAAATATCCTAGTCATCATGGCGAATGTAATATTATTTATAAGAATAGCATTCAAAAACTTGTGGAGATTTACAGTCAACAGTGCATTCAACTTTAGGAGCATTTCTTGAGCCAGCAAGAACTATACGAACTATGCTAAAGAACAAAATCAATATATTTACACTTGGTTGGGTTTATGTACACAAGAAAAGCAAAAATGCATAAGTGAATGATTTCTCTGAAGCCCTGATCCTATTACTTGCCGTTTCCTGTAGCGCAGCAATTTCATCTTAGTTCATCTCCCACACTAACTGATGACATTTCAAATGCTTCTCACCCCAGAGAGTATTAAGCCTAAACTGAAGTAAACCCGATCAGGAGAAACATTTTTGGTATCTGAAACAAACAGGAGCAATAAAAATGCCTGGTTTACTGGTCAAAGTATATGACTGTCATAGGATAGAATACAGTTCAGGGTCATAAAGCTCATTCTTGAAAGGAAGAGTTGTGGAAAATGTATTTGAGTCAGAGGCAATTTTATATGACATGTTCTCACATGTTATGGGTAATTGAGTAAGGGAAAACAATAGTTTACATCACTGGTCACAGTTCTTGTGTTAGACAGCTGACAGAGTGAATAATGAAGCAAGACATTGTGTAGTCAAGCTTATGGCACTACATTTCTGAAAATCCACCTAATACAAATGATCTGTTTTTCTGCGACGTAAAAAGCACGAATGAAAAGATTTGTCTACACATTACATTTTTGGATGGAACAATTGAGACTCCTTAATACAGACCTTACAGATTCCTTAGGACTCTGTCACTCCACTGACACTCTACTACATGTAAAATCTGCACATTTTGTACATTACTTTTCTGTATTCTTACCACATGTAACCATAATTCTCATTTATATTAGTTTTTTTTTTTTAGTTTAGTTTATTTATATGCACAGTCTAAGGAGGAGCAGGCCGGATTTTCATTTCACTCCAAGTTGTATACTGTATATAACTCTGAGCATGACAAAGAAAATCTTGAATCAGCGGTTCTGAGAGAAGACTAAGTGTAATAACATGCGATACATGGGATATTTCATGTCTTAATAGAACTGTGCCTCAGATCATAAAGTACTAGTGCTCAGTTCAACTCTCTACTTTCTATCAAATTTCAAGTACATGATGCTGATTAACTGTTCAACTGTGCACATGGGAAAAGGGTTAGATCTACTCCAAAATAGCACAACATAAAAGACCCAATATGGAGATATGATGTGGGAACACATGAGGGGTCCTTTCCCTAGTGGGTAAAGAAAGGACTGGATAGAAATTCCATAAAATAGCTTGCTCGGTCTGAGGATCAAAACCCTGGACATCTAGACTGGAATATGTATGTATCCATACACGTGAAATGAAATGTGCACAGGATCTGGTGACCAAACAGATTTTTGATAAAGTGACATGTGGGCTAACCTGTTCACCTTTCACGGTTTCAGTGTTACCTTAGATTAGAGGACAAAAGGACATGAACTTAGTTACTTACTTATACATTTACTTACTTATATTACATCATATTATGTTTACAAACGTATGTGTGTTAGATAACACTGGTTTTACAGTTCCTCAAGTTTGCACATTCTATTTTGTTTCTATCGGCGGTATGTGTCCTGTACTGTCTCGTGTTGTTGTTTCTATTTTCTGTTGTTGCACACGCTGCACTTTATGTAGCTAGTACAAACTTTCTATCCCTGGCTCGGTGTTGTTGTTTCTGTTTTGTAGTTATATGTTGTCTATGTAGCACCAGGGTCCTGGAGAAACGTTGTTTCATTTCACTATGTACTGCATCAGCTATATGTGGCTGAAATAACAATAAAGCTTCTTGACTTCTTGACTTGATCAGAAAACTTTAGCAAAGGAAGGTGTGGACAGAGGGGGGGAAAAAAAGGTTAGTGAGCTCAACACTGATTTTCTTAACATGCAAAGATGGCAAAACAGGTTGCCATACATATCTAAAGACACTCTTTAACCACGCAGTGACAAATATATATATTTATCAGTGTAATACGGTATGCATATGACACAGGAAACCCGCTGGTTAAACAGCTGTCTCTAAAGTCTCACATATCAGATCAGCGGCCCTCATCATGCATTGCAGCTTTAATATCAGTAATTAAAGATACGCGAAAATTCATTTAGGAGCTGGAATGAGTCGCCGGGTTTAGTGGGCTATAGACATACCACACACCAACATAATCATTACACGATCATAACACCAAAACACGCATCTCAAAAGAGTTTCTATTTATATAACAGCATCACAACATCTTACTCTTTTTGTTCTTCCGTGTATATATATATATATTTTAATTTACGTTTTCCAATATTAGGTAGCTAAGTGGGCTGTGCCCAGGAGCAGTATATAATGTCACGTAATTCAAACATACAGATGCGTTAAATAAGCAGAAAAGCAATCGTTTTCTTGAGAGGAAATGTACTTTTCATGCAAAACCTTACCACACGCTGTCTTGATCCACTCCACTGTCGGAATGTTATCTTTTTACATGCATTAATCGTTTGTTCAGTGGCACACAGCTCGGGTTCTGTATCAGTGAAAGCCGCTACCCCTGAAAGCCCGACCCCACCCTCCAGCTTGGGGAAGAGCAGAAACTAAACCGGATGTGGCGTCATAACATCCGAAATCACATTCTACCATAGGTGGCGTACTATAGCCATTTTAGTGGTGTGAGTTTTGGATGCTGGTTAGCGAAAGTACTTACCTTAAGATTTGGTTGTTTCTGCTGAAATAATGCCAGGTTTAAATCTGTCTGTGTTTGGGTGTGTTTACAGCACACAGGAGGTTAATAGTGGCAAGTACAGCCTAGTGATAGGAATTAACAGTAACTGTTTTGTGATATTATTTTGAAGGATGCTTTTTACACTACTACCTCAGCTGGCTAGTAAGATTATTGGTATTCCTGCTCCTAATTTATCAGACTGTCACATCACCCACACTTCGGAAAGCACACATAATCCTTAATGATCCAGATCACCCATTCCATCCATATTTCATTCCCCTTCCATCTGGCCACAGGTATATACTACCTATGTGTAGAAGGACTAACTTTAGTAAGAGTTTTGTTCCTCAGCTATATGTGCTTTAAACACATAGGAAACCAGTCATCATCTTCCGCTCTTGCTTGTGTTTTATTGTTTTTGAATGTATTGTGACAAGTTTATATGTGATGTGTAGTTGTCCTTGTGTTATGTATGCACCCTTTGTGAAAATTCATTTCCTCTCTGAGGACAAATAAAGTGATCTATCTATCTACAGTACTGCAGTATTGGGACACACTCGAGCCAGCCATTAGACTACTGAATTACCCTCCATTGCACTAGGCCAAGCATTAACTGCACATCGCTGATATTGTACATTACAATGTACTGTAGTGTATAGACTGCATCTTATGTACTCACTCATCAGTTTCCATGTACTAATTATATTGTGCATATATGTATACCACTGTTGTCTTTATATCACTATTTACTATTATTAAATTCCTATACTTACTATAGTTCAATATACAGTTCTCTATTTCGTATTTTTGCATTTAACCATGTATTTTATCTGCATGTGTTTTTATTTTAACTTAAAGCTTTGTGGTTGCAGCTCTGCAACTTAAGAATGTTAAATTTACCTTTTACACTTTTTTTAATCTTTTTTTTTCTTTTCTCACTCGCTGAGCACTTTAGTTAGATAGATAGATAGATAGATAGATAGATAGATAGATAGATAGATAGATAGATAGATAGATAGATACTTTATTCATCCTGAAGGGAAATTTACAGCTTCCAGCAGTATCCACAAGCACAGGTGATAGATAAAATAAGAAGGAATATAACAAAAAAATACTAAGATACTCACATTTAAGGGTACAAAAATATAACAAAAAATATAACAAATAACAAAATATTACACAATTTAACAAAATATAGCAGAAAAATACTAATGCTGGGTTGGGCCATGGTTTGCTTTCAAAACAGCCTTTGGATTGCAAAAGATTTTGGAAATATAGTCCATGTGATTGTGGTATATGTTGATATGACTGCATCACACAATTCCTGCAGCTTTTTTCAGGTCTACTTTGATGATGTGAATCTCCCATTCTACCATGTCCCAAAGGTGTTTTACTGGATTCCAATCCTGTGACTGGGAAGACCACTGAAGATCACTAAACTCATTGTCATATCCATGAAACCAGATTGAGGTCACTTTTGCTTTGTGACATTGCACATTATCATGCTGGAAGTGCTAAGTGGTAAAGGCTCTGGTTTTTTTATTGAAAGCAAAACATTATCCACACCATTACACCACCTGCAACAGCCAGGACTGTTGACACAAGGTAGGCTGGGTCAAATGATTCATGCTTTTGGTGCCAAATTCTGACCCTTCCATCTGTATGCCTCAGTAGAAATTGAGATTTGTCAGTCCAAGCTATGTTTTTCTAGTCTTGGTGCGCCTGTGTCCACTGCAGCCTCAGCTTTCAGATCCTGGCTGACAGAATTGGTACCCGACATGGTCTTCTGCTGCTGTAGCCCATTCACCTCAAGGTTTGACATGTTGTGCATTTTGAGATGCTTTTCTGCTCTCCAAAATGGAATAGAGTGATTATCTGAGTTACTGTAGCCTTTCTGTCAGCTCAAACCTGTCAGGCCATTCTCCCTTGACCTCTCTCATCAAGAAAGTGTTTTTGTCCACAGAACTGCCACTCACTGGATTTTCTTTAAATTATATATTGCATCATTCTGAGTAAACTCTAGAGACTGCTGTGTGTGAAAATCCCAGGGGAACATTAGTAATTAGAATACTGAAACCAGTGTGTCTATCCCCAACAAGCATTGACATGCAGAATCACTGAAATCACTTTTTTTCACATTATGATGGTTGATCTGAACATTTCCCGACGTTGCTGGTTCGTATCTGCATGATTTTATGCATTGTACTTCTTTTGCTGATTGACTGATTAGATAATTGCATGAATGAGTAGGTGTACAGGTATTCCTAATAAAGTTCTCAGCTGATGTAAATCTAAATGAAATTATAGGGCCCCCTGGTGGAGACTGTAGCATATCAGAAAAAAGTGACACTTGTCTGTCAGTAAGAACAAATTATAAATAATTCATCTTGGAGGTATCTTTATTGACTCAATAGTTTAATTTTTCTGAGTTAATTGGTTTATTAAGGTCTAATTCCTGTGTATGTTCAAAACATCTTTATAGACAGAACTTTCACTTTATAGAGAGATCTTTTTGACCACAATGATTGTACAATTTATATGCACTGTTGTTAAAAGAGGAGGAGGACTTCAGTTAAACACAAAAGGATTTGAACAAACATACACTACCAGGCAAAAGTTTGGACACACCTTTTAATTCAATGTTTTTGTTTAGGGATTTATTTTCTACATTCTAGAACAATACTGGAGATTTCAAAACTATGAAATAACACACATGGACTTAAGTAATCCATATGTAATGACAACAAACAACAACAGTCAGTTGTTATTTTAAGACACGAAGGTCAGGTGTTCTGGAATAGTTCTTGCAAGAACAGTATTGTCAAGTGCATTTGCAAAACCCATCAAGCACCATGATGAAACTGGCTCACATGAAGACCATCCCAGTAAAGCAAGACCAAAACTTACCTCTGCTGCAGAGGAGAAGTTCATGAGTTCAGAAGTTCAGGAGAGTTACCAGCCTCAGAAATCACCAATTAACAGCACCTCAGATTAGAGCCGTTATGAAGGCTTTACAGAGCATCAGTAGCAGACATATCTCAATATCAACCGTTCAAAGGACATTATTGTGTATTTCAGCCGCCTTCAGCATTGTTTTACAATGTAGAAAGAAATAAACATCAGGAAAAACCATGGAATTAGAAGATGTGTCCAAACTTTTGACTGGTAATGTATGTAAATATAAAGACAGTAAGAGGTCCTCTAATCCACACTAAAATGAAGATGGCAGGGTTTAGGCCACTATTGGGACAGGGCCTTCACCATAGTGACAATATCATCAAAATATTCAAATATCACACTGCTGTTCCTGGTTCCTGTTTTCATGCTCTCATCTTGTCAAAAACTATGGCTGTTCTTACTTTCATACTTTTAAGAGGCAGCAGATGATTGTTGATTATACTATTTTTAAGGTTTACTTGAAAATAAGAATATATTCTACATTATACAACAGTTCATTCATTTGCTTGTTAGAGCGCTGTGCTTAGAGTGTTTATATTTATAATAACAGGGATTTATTACTATTTATTTATTACTTATTTATTACTTGTTTCTTTATTTATTTATTTATTTATTATTTATTTATTATGATTTATTTGTTACTGTTTGCATCACTTCGCCTTTCTGTGTTGACCACATAAAATTCCAATTCTATCTAAACATTTTCACAAATATTACTTCTGACTTAAAATATAAAAGCTCATTAGATGAAGCTGAAAAGAACAAACGGAAGCCAATTTTCCCGGATACACCTTTTCCCGGGAATATAATAATAATAATAATAATAATAATAATAATAATAATAATAATAATAATAATCCTGAAGTAACTAGCAAGCCAGTGGGCAAACAGTGGGCTTTTTCAGGCACTGTTTCTGTTTGTGATGCAAAAATAAACAAATTATGTGACCATGTTTTGTCTGAACTGTCTAACTAATAATTGCTTATCTATATATTATTATTAGGACACATGATGTTGCTTAAGTGATTTAAATTAAACGTACACCACTGCTTATGCTGTAAAATGCTGTTGTACAGAAATAAAGGAAAATTATTATAATTATATTGTAAGACGTTTATGTAATTATACATGTATCCATGCCGTAGCTTAAAAAGTTACCTATGTTTCTGCAATATTACTGACATCAGATCACCTTTACCACAGAGACATTGCCCCGCCCACCCAACCTTATTCACTCAAACTACCTAAGGCACAACAGGTAGCTATGGAAATGTTTTTCTCATGTCAGGGAGTCAGATCATTTGACTCAGCTTACCAACAAGAGCCGACTCCCAAACGACTCATTGTTATTTGTTCTCTAAAACAAAGTTTACCTAACGCAAACGATCGCATCACGCAAAATGATGAACAGTTGGGGGGGGGAAGCTTTTCAGTGAAGCGCATGAACTAAAGTTCATAAGTAACGATATCGCTTACATCTACAAAGTGAAGGTAAAAAATACATACGAGTCATATCTGCGAGTCGGCTCCCAGTGTTCACGTAAAAGAGCCAGTTACACGAAGATACATCACTGTAACAGGGAAGAGTTAAGACGGTAAGCAAACTGAAGTAATGGCTCAACTTGATGAAAACAAACATTAGCAGTTGAGTTAAAATAAATAAATTAATTAACTCAGCTAAAACACTGCTTAGTAGCACGAGCGTCAAGAGAGTACTTCAAAACGGGTTGCGTTAGCACGAGGTCTTACTAAAGCGACTGCAGACAGACAGAGTGAAGATTGCGTTTTCCGTCACATGATTTCCAGCGAGAGCAATACATGTGCTTGCTAAGTAAATTTTCTATGTTTGAGTAACGGGGAAGTTTAGCTACTAGCCATGAGGAATGTCACCGATAGCTAACGGTCACACCCGGCTGCTTGTTTAAACTGCAGCGCCATTTGTTTCGGTTGGTTTGTTTACTCAGATCCTATAGGACACATGTTTAGTTCAGTTATGGACCAGAGAACATCTACAACTGCATATGCAAGCCATTTACTGTATTAAAACAACTTAATATCACTGAACTGCGTATGCATGTCATACGAGGGCTAACTAGTTTCATGTCGTGAGTGTCGAAGGCACAGTCACTGCAAACCCCTTCCGTCAAGCTAAGCTAGAAGTTGCTTGTATGTATTTTCAATCCATGTTCGTCAGTAGTTCTTAATCGTGAAAACTACAAACCACCATTATCAAAGCTGTTTCATTTCTTAGTGAGGTCTGTTAGTTATTAGTTAATTTGACTGGTTTCGTCAATTTAGTTGTTTAATCCAAACCTCAACAACAAACAAAAAGCAGGTCTGTAAATAACCTGCGCCTAATATACACAGATCAAGCATAATATTATGACCACCTGCCTAATATTGTGTTGGTCCCCATTTTGCTGCCAAAACAGCCTAGACCCATCATGCACTGTGTATTCTGACACCTTTCTATCAGAACCAGCATTAACTTCTTCAGCAGTTTGATCAACAGTAGCTCGTCTGTTGGATCGGATCACACGGGCCAGCCTTCACTCCCCATGTTCATCAGTGAGCCTTGGTCGCTCAATGACCCGGTCGCCAGTTCACCACTGTTCCTTTCTTGGACCACTTTTGATGGATACTGACCACTGCAGACTGGGAACACCCCACAAGAGCTGCAGTTTTGGAGATGCTCTGATCCAGTTGTCTAGCCATTACAATTTGGTCCTTGTCAAACTCGCTCAAATCCTTACGCTTGCCCATTTTTTCCTGCTTCTAACACATCAACTTTGAAGACAAAATGTTCACTTGCTGCCTAATATATCCCACCTACTAACAGGTGCCATGAGGAGATAATCAGTGTTGTTCACGTCACCTCTCACTGCTCATAATGTTATGCCTGATTGGTGTATAATGCCATTGTAAAGTTCATGAACAGAAAACTACAATTATACTTATTGTGCATATTTAAGTTATGTTTATGAAATGTAAATCTTTCCAGAGGTGTCCTTGGCTACAATCCAATGGAAAAAGATAGCTGACAGCTCTACACAGTGATAACGCACTGACAGGAATTATAATCAGATATTCCTGTGTAGACTAGTTTGTTCCTTCCCCCTTTATAATAATGAAAAGAAATGAACAAATGAGGTACAGTTGTGAAATATTTGTGGCTTCACAAAATGAAAACACTCCACTGCCTCTGTAGATTTGGAAAGTTGGACTGACCTGTGGTTCCCAGAGTGGGTTCTGGGGTGTCCGGTGAAGTATATCCACATGGTCTGTGATTCATTTTGCGACAGTGGTGGAAAACACACATCATCATTATCAAAGCTTTTGCATTTATCATTAGGTTCTTACAGTTATTACCTTATTTTACTGGTCAATTTAAAAAATGACAATCCAAATTACCATACAATAATTTACAAGGACATAGGTCTATAAATGATGTCAACTTGGACCTAATGTTTTGTCTGGAAAATTTTGGAACTATAAGAACTCAGTAAGTCATACAGTACTTTTGATAAAGTATTGGGTATTTAATTCTTTACAGGATTTGTGTGCTCTGCAGTCAAGCTGTTTTACCTATGGCTTTGGTTTAGTAATTCACAGTACAGTTTAATAGAACAATTTAGTAGAATTTCTGGTAAATTATGATTAATGTTTTTATTATGATATTTTTGCTTGTTTTTTAAATCATGTTAAATGTTTTTTAAGGGAAAGGTATCATATAGTCCTGTTTAAATATAACAACATAGTGGGTGTGTTGTTCTCTGATCATATGACTGCATATCACCTGCCAATATAACCGATTATATAAGTATTCTCATTACTGCTCCTGAAAGAATTTTTGGATGTGAAGTGTAATTGAGCTTTTGTTATTGGTTTGTGTTTTTGTTGTTGTTAGTGTTTATTTTTTTTCTAATTTTTTTGCAAATCTTATTCCATACTTAGTCTCTAAAAATCTGTTTTTGTTTCCAGCAGTAAGTGCACTTATGACTCCCTCACAGGCCTAGTATGAGCAAGAAGATTGGTTCCTGTCAGTGGACGCCTGTGCCTCAGAGTTCTCCTGCACCATGTGATCGCTATAAGCACGCTATTTGTGCTTACAATGGGAACGTTTACATGCTTGGAGGTAGAGGGAAGCACTCATTAAAAGATTTCTGGAAATACAATCTGGGTAAGTCGTATTGTTCTGTGTCTGACTGTAAGATGCTTTTTATGTTAGTGAGATAAAATGGTTGTCGAAATGAAATTATATTTTCTGTAATATTAGTGTGTAACAATTGGATCAGGTTGGACTGTGACAGTGACGAAGCACCTGATGAACTGGAGGAACACAGCATGGTGCCTCATCAGGTGATTTTAAATATTAATCAGGTGTTTATTGTTTTCTTAATAAATAATACATTCCTATGATGTAAGTGGTCAGCAACTTGGAAAGTAATATCGTAAAACAATGTATTACCCATTATATTGCCCATGTTATGCTTTTATTTTGTCGTAGGGTGTCCTCTATGTATTTGGAGGCTTAAGGGATTCAGCATATTCTCACACAAAAACACCTCTATGGTTGTTTGACACAGGTGATGCCGAATGAATAATGAATGCATGAATTATCTAAATAAATTCTAATAAACCATTCATATTACATGTAATAGATTAATGATGATAAATATTTAACAGAATCATGTTTTCCAGTCATGTGTTTAATTATTTTTCACTGTATTAACTGTCTCATGTATTTGTATTTTTACTCACAATTTCTGTTCTTTGCAGCTAAAGAACACTGGTTCTTAATAGAAGAGCAAAGTCCACTTGTTCAGGTAAAAGATAATCATAAAAATAATCGTAAACATTTCATACAAACTACTGCCTAGTTAAATGTGTGGCAAAGGTAAAGTAAAGGTCTGGCATTGTAATTTCTAGTTACTCCTAAAAGCAAAATAGGTTTTACAGAAGATTGGAATACAATCAAGGAAAGATTAAAAATTAAATATTTCCATGCCATTTGGATGTTATTGTCAGAAATCCCATATTCTGGCCAGAGCATGTTTTTCATATTTTCTTTAGCTATTTGCTTACAACATAGCAACATCTGATTGTTTTTCCCAGACTGCCAAAGATGAATAATTTTGGGTTTTTGAATATGTTAGCAAACATGTATTTTTACTCATTTGCGCCACATCTTTTTTCCTAGAATGTGGCACCAGCCAACAAAAAGGGACACAGTGCTGTTGTGTTGGGATCCTCTATGTTTATTTATGGTGGATACATTGACATGCGAGGGACCTCACAGGAATTCTGGAGATTTGACTTGGGTCAGTAATATCAGGTTATAAGAAGAAAAGTAAACATGACATAAACTGTGAGACAAATGGGTTGAGTTTCAGGTGAGAGACAATATGCTTGGATGTTGTTTATCAGCTAGATTCTCCACACTGGAATTAATAATGACTCTCTTTTCCTGTCACATGATCTTAAAACATGTACATGCAGAAGCTGGCCCAGATACATGCCTGTACTTGCCTACCATTTATTTTGGATGTTCATTGAAAAACATACCTTTTGAGCTATCATTTTAGTTATTAAAAAAAAAGTTTATAGTATTCTTGGTTTCATAACCCAGGGACAATTTAGCACACAGACACCGAGCCAGATATTATCAAAAGTTTAGTCATTCGTAACTGTGAAATGTGAGTCAACTGTTCTCTGTTGCGCCTTTAGCTGAAACAACGGCAATTTCACACCCAACAGATGAGATAAACACCCAGTAGACAAAATGATATTCAAATTGTGAATTATTCAATGTATTGTACACAGTGGATTTTAAATGATTGTACCAATAAATCTGTGATTCAGTAATTAAAAAATAATTTCCCAAAGTAGTCACATCAACCCTGGGCAGGTTGTGAAATTCACTACATTCAGTGTTATTTAGAAGATGGGATATGCCAGTATTCTGACGAGAGATCGCATACATAAACATTTACAATTTACAAGATCCAGTGTTATATCATAGCTGCTCAGTTAAATGCTTGTAGCTTTTGCAAATAATGTCACTGACTGTGACCAGGTGTCTCCATGTTAGACTCCAGGTTATGGTCACTCTTGAGTGTTGCACAAGTGGGCCCTGGACCTCGGCATAGTCACTCTGCCATAGCCTACGAGGACTACATGTACCTGTACGGTGGTCTGCAAGGTCTGAAGGAGCAGAGGGACCTGTGGAGGTGGAGCTCCTTCAACCACACTTGGACCTGCATCAGAACCTTGTGAGAAAATCATTTGATCAATTTCACTGATTACTGAAAAGATTGTGTGTGCAAGAAGTCAGAAGTCTTTCACTAGTTGAAGATGGAATTATACCATTTACAAGGTGTTAACAATTAGATGGTTTATCAATATCATGCCATAGTATCTCAAAATTTAGATGTAAAATTGTGATTTCAGCAGCTTTTTCACAGAGCAAGGTTTTCATTAACATGTTCTTTAAAACATGCATCTTTTAGTTTGCAGCCATGTTATATTTTATGTTGTCACAGTTTTTTTTGTTGTTGTTACCTGTACTGTTATATGGCCCAATGCCCATATATACTGTACAAGTTGACGTCAGAAATTGTCTCTGAGGCCCTCTAGTGGCTGGCTGCAGAACAGAGTTTAACCCCGCCTATTCCTATGTTAGTTAGTGGAACCCAAGGCAAACGTTAAGTTAAATATCAAACTGTTATACGTGTTTTATATGCAAGTTCAATTGACATTTCTGTCTCTCCCAGTATGTTTCCATGCAGTAGTTTGATGGGAGTTGCTAATTTTGATGTCTAAGCTAGCCCAAACCATCTAACCAATGAGAGTAACAAAGTGATGTTACAAAATATCTTGACATTGACAAAGGATATAATAGCATCATGTAAAATCAATATACCTGTAAATTATACTTCTGTTAAACATTTTGTATATTAATATTGCAGTGCTTAGCAATTTGAGTTTGCCATTTAGGCACTTTAGGTAGCGAATCATGGATGGCATAATAGTATGTATCATCTTGTATAGGCAGACGAGAAATATGTCTATCTTCTTATATAGGTACCCAATGCCCGATTGGCCATATCTACTACGTTGACTCCTATTTCATCCCAAAATAGACTTAAAAAATGTACAATAGAAGTGAATGGTGTCATATTGCCCAGTCATACATACAGTCACTGTATTGGACCCACAGCTATGTGCTTGTAGGAATGGATTAGTTTGTTTGACTTTTCCATGGGTGAACTTGTGGAAAACCTTATCCGCCTTTTGTTTCTGTCTCTTCTTTGTGTGATGTAATTCAGTAAATTAGTGATGAGTTACTGATGGTCTGAGAGTGGACCACCACCCAAATGAGATCAGATTAGAACTGCTCTTTCCATTTATTAATAGGGTAGAGATGAAATGACAACTCGTACAAAGCAACAGTAGTGCTACAGACTGTCATTTCTAAAGTGACCTGCACGATCAGCCATAACATTAAAACCACCTGCCTAATATTGGGTAAGTCCTTGTTTTGCCTAACCAGCTATGAATTGTTGAGGCATGGATTCCACCTCTGAAAATGTGCTGTGGTATCTGGCAGCAAGATGTTAGCAGCAGATCCCATAAGTTCTCTAAGTTGTGAGCTGGGCCTTCATTTATCGGACTTGTATGGACATATTCAGTCCTTGTGAAGTTAACTTAAAAACAAGAAAACTTTGGGAAACTATACAGAGAGAGCATGCAACACTGATAAATTTGTAACAAGTATGAGAACCAGTATATACTCAGTAGAAAATATCAACTACCCAAAAACCAGTCGCTTACCCCTGCTACATAAAGGTTAATGCTAGAATATTTTTAGTGTTGGGTTGTCAGACAGGCAAAAAATCTAAAGTGATAAAAGACACACAGCTCTAGTTATGTTGTTTCAGTCAGCATTTAATCAATTAGTTAATTGATTTAAAAGTGATTTTTTTAATATATTGATTTTTAATAGTATATCACACCAGGTTCTGCTGGAATACACTTAAAAGATAAATGGCTTAATTGTCTGTGTATTGCACAATTATATTTAACATTTGATTTTCTGCCTCCCTACTTCAATGTGCAGCTCAGGACCCTCTAAACTGATGGGGCACTCAGCTCTGGTGTATAAGAACAGCATGCTGCTATTTGGTGGTGGAGAGACCCAGACTGCTCCCACTAACTGCCTGTGGAATCTCAATCTTGCAACAATGATGTGGGAGAGACTGCCTTCATTGCCTGCATCCACTGCTCCATGCCGGATTCACCACTGCTGTGTGGGTCTTGGCCCTAAATTCCAGCCCATGCCACCAAATAATACCAGTAGTAATGATATCTCCATATCAAAAAGCAAGGACAACACATTCAGACCCTTCAAGAACAAGTGTTTCCCTTCCAGTCCCTTAAAGTGGCAGCCTGAGGAGGATATAGAGCTACAGAATCTGAGCTGCCTCACCTATGAAAACCAAGTTGCTCAAGGGAACAGGGACAGTGAGCACTCCGAAAATGAAACAGAGGACACTATGCAGGTCCCAATGCCTGACTTGCTCCTCATATTCGGAGGTAAACCTCTAAAAGGCCAAGCTGCCATTTCAGTGTGGAAAATGACTCTGGGAGATTAGCTGGGACAGGGTGAAAAGTTTTATATATGCAAATGCTATTTTCTCAGAAAGAAAAATATATAGCCTTGATTTTCCTATATGGGGATATATTTGTGATATTTACTTTTTGGACCTTCTGCTGGTGTACCTGTGACATTCTGATTTATTCATCTGATTTATGTAGTGTTGTCTTGTTTGTATATTTGTTTTTTCATGTTTGTTTTCTGTTTGTATTAGCAGGTACATATCTAAAATATGTGTGCAAATATATATATATATATAATTACACCTTTTAAATCCTTGTTTAACTTTTGTCTACGCCATGCATTATACACTTACTTAGTGTATACCAGCACATCTTCTAGCATGTTTTTGGGACATGAGAGGAAACCAGATTAACCAGAGCAATGTCAATATACATCTTCTCAGGCACAACAGGTTTCATGTTTTTTTGTGGATTTTATTCAACATTTTCAGATCAACATATTTGCTAAACATATTCCTGTTGATTCCTAACCCTGCTGATCAAATAATTACTTTTACTGTTTTTCTTCACAGTAGTCACAAACACTCAACTTCAGTATGTTCATAGAGTGTTGAGACTTTACTTGATTATAAAAACATCCAGTTGTGTCTTGTGCATTATGAATGAACATTTTAGACAGATTAAAATACTTTGGTACGTAGAGCCTTGGCTAATTCACAAATACAATTTTATTTATTTGGCATTATATTACAGATGTTCCAGGCAATATAAGGTCAGATTTACACAGTTCTAATATATACATTATACAATCTGAACAAGAGATGGCGCCAAAGCACCAAACCAAAACCATCTTAAAGTGGATTATATACATAAAGCTAAATTTAAAGCCACAGTAATATAGAAAAAAAAAACATTTTGGTAAATATTGCAAGATTCGGAATTTATTAAATGTTGTAACAATGCTAACCACCCCCACACCCCCGAAAAAGAAACATACAACAAACTATTAATAAGAAATATTGTACCACACTTTTTATGAAAGTTAAACACACACACATAATGGGTAGGTAGTAAATGTCATCTGATACATCTGTATACGGTTAACAATATGACGTTTACACTTCATTCAGTATTTAACCTTGGCTCTCCACCAGAGACTGGAGTGAATGGGTCAGCCGCAGATGCTGCTCTCGCCTCCACACACGGTAATCTCCTCTCTGCCCACGTGGTTTCAACTATAAAAAAGTTTCCGCGCGAGGCGGCTTTAGAAGGTTGATTGGGAAAGGACGGAAAGCACAACATCGTTTCCGTAATGCACACAGGCTATGCACCAGCCAGAACGTCGGGATTTTTTGCAATAATTCCAAGTGGCAACCTGGACGAATCGAAGGTGCGATCCAAGAGAGGACAATATTTCAGCTTTTAGTCCTTTTAGTGACTAATTTGTGCATGCGATCGCCGCTCGGACTCTGATAGCATTCTTTTGTTTTGGGATGAATTTACTCATCCCGTCATTAGGAGGACGATATGTCAAACATAAGTACGAAATCTGGCTTGAACGTTTTAAGTGTACTGATCTAGCCTGAGGCTGAGTTTGGATGCTCGAAGTCAAGCCCATCTCCTCTGACCGGAGTCTCTCCATCCTTCACAAAAACCATGACGCATAGAGCTTTCTCTGAGACGACCACTGGAAGTCTGGACTGTTCCTGATCCAGATCATTCTTAAGTGCGAGCTCACGAAAATAACTTTTCAATTACTTTTATGAACACATTGTTTAAATATCTCATGTGGCTGCACGGTGTCGATTTACCTGGCACGACGGAACTGTGAATGCAAAGTAAACTAATTTTACCCAAGGCACCCATTCTGTTTAATTAACGGCTATCGCCAGTGGACGCGGTGGAGAGAAGATGAAGGTAATAGTGCGGTTTGTGTTTTGGTTACTGGCTTGCGTGCTGTCAGTGCGGGGCGCCGGGAGCGACATCCACGCGCTGCCCCAGGACTCGTGCGCGTCATGCGGCCTCGGCCGTCCGGACGTTCCAGACGCGATGGACACGGACTTTCTGGAGGCGGTGAAGAGGCACATACTGAGCAGACTGCAGATGAGGCAGAGACCTAACATCACGCACCCGATCCCAAAGGCGGCTATGGTCACGGCACTGAGGAAGCTCCACGCCGGGAAAGTGAGGGAGGACGGCAGGTTCGAGATTCCCAGCTTAGATGGCCAAGCCGCTTACAGCAACGAGGCGCAAGAGGAAACATCAGAAATCATCAGCTTTGCCGAGTCAGGTGTGTACGACATTTCAAATATATTTATTACAGGCTCTAATCCATTTTCCAGGACTTTGACAAGGTAAGCATGCGAATGACATCAGTAGAGATGCTGCTGTGTTTATTGTTATAGTTACCAAAACACAACTGAACACGTGGACTTGGTGTTTTAGTTTTACTGATTTTATATTTTTAGCAGATTAGCAGGAAAACCAATGAAGCATGAGATATCGAGTGTCATAAAAAGATTGCAACATAATTTGATTATGATATGTGCCATATTTTATTATTTTTTAACAATCTTACATAAACTACGGCAATTCAGCATCCCCACAGAAAGAGTCAGACGAAGGGGCATATATAATTATAATTACATTAGATTAAATTATAGATTATTGTATCATAAATTTATATTATATTATTTTATACAACCCTAACTCATAGTTTGCAGAAATAAACACGTGCTCATTTACACAACGCATCAGTCTGTAAACATGGCCCGTAAAGTGATAAAGACTGCGGAATATTGTCACTCGTTCCAATAATTACAGAAAAACGCTTAAAAATATTGGATGATCTCAGTGACAGCTAGCAGCATTTCTTTACGAAACTCCTTTCATATATACCTACATGTAGCACATTAGGTATATTCCTCTGTGACCATTCAGATATTTCCAATAACTGTAAATTAGACCTTAAAAAGAGCTTTGGTTACTACTGTTTTTCCTTTCGAATGAACTTCATAAAAACAAGATTAAGAGTAAAGCTTTGCAGTGGCAAAAAATACTTATTAAATTAAAAGTAGTTATATGTTGAAGCATTGACCTGCCTATCCAGAGCAAGGATAAAAAAAAAATATCCATTTTTTTTAAATTAATTTTTATTATTGAAAATAGGGACCTGACATGAATCTAAAATATGTCAAAATGCTTTCATTCTTGATGGGTCTAGTATGGAAGATGAAGCATCATGCTTCTCAGCCTGACTCCTGTATCTTCTATTTTATATACCTGCATAACACAGTAAGCTTGCACAACATCTTTACTCCACCAAGAATGAATGAAACACACTTATGACAAGTGAACAAAGGGTGTAACAATTGTTGGTAGGGCACTGTGTGTTCCGGTTAAACCGAAAATGTCAACATTAGGAACAAAAAAAAGAAATCACTCAGAATAATGCATGAGACATTTGAGTTGTGGTGGGGGACAGAGTCTGTTGTAGGGGGATGGTCTACTCATATCGCAGTTTTGCAAAGAATGAAAGAATGCTTTTAAAATATCAAAGCAAAGCTAGGCCTCTTTGCATTTTCACCCATTATTCAGGACACCTTTGAACCTTTGAGCTGCATTGTGTCATGAAACTGGCTTTGGTCCCTGCTCTCTGGACCCCTTCTGCCTCAGGGCCAGCTGGCGCTAACCCCCAGAGCGGAGGTTGCCAGCCAGGGCATGGCTTTGGGACAAGCTCCCAAGGTATTCTGCAATGAGTGGCACACTCCTCCAGTGAGCTTTCAGATGCGCTCATCCTGTGTAGTTCCCTGGATCTGTATGACACCTAGGAGATAAGTCAGCAAATCACTGCAATTACAGGCTGAAAGATGGCCTCTTCATTGAGTATTCGGCACGTTCCTTTCTTGATTTAACATGGGGCAGTAGTTTTAATATTTTTAGTATTGATTTGTCCAGAATGTTTTGCTTGGATCTCACACCCTACTCTAGGAGGGCAGAATGGAGAACGCTGCCAACATGCAGGTGAGAACAGCTGCCAGCGTCACGTCTCTGTTAACTCTGTTCTGTGGTCCGTTTCAGAAGGATTTGGTGTCCCGTAGCCACGGGAGCGAAGCGAGAGATGTGTGCTTCTCATTTGTCTATAGCTATTCGGACTCGCTGAACTCTTAACATCCAGTCGAGCACGGGAAATTAGGCTTTATTATTTGACATTATCCAGTGTAGCAGTATTCAGAGGGTTTGCAACAGGACCTGCAATTTCATTATGTCAGTCATACCCCATTTGAATTGATCCCCTTGGAAAATCATTGTTTTATTGACATTGGATACTGCTTTGGAAATTAGATTCTACGGTGTCAGGAGATTGGCAGGATGTTAGGAGCTAATCAGACAGCAGCCCATATTCTTGTACTAAGCAGTTCATATGAAGCAATTCGAGCATGAGAGCAATCTCTAGTGAAGCATTAGAATGAGCCCGCTATGTATGTGTCCACTTATCTATTCACTGTTTGACATACTTTTCTGGGATTTTTGGGGAATAGATCCGGTACTCCGGTGGCATTGGCACATCAATGTTCTGTGCCAGTGTTTGCAGTGATGGGGGAAGCTTGTGGTGTGAAAATTGTATTAAATGGTTTAGCTTCGTTGATCTGTTTTGGGACAAATGGATAGGAACAGGCAGAAACAGCTAAGAGTGTAGTAAATTCAATGGGACTACCAGACTGATACCCAGCACATGCTTGGGAGTCTTCAAGGTTACTAAGTTATGTAAACTCATCAAATCAATTTTACACAAAACCAGAGTAACGGCTGTCAAATTAGTTTAACCTGAAAAAAAGTTTACTATGTAATCTTAGTAATGTAATGAGTAATGTTAGATCTTTTTCTTACAGTTGACTTTGCTTAACTAAGGATAGTCACCTTAAATGAATAGTTACATGTTACTCAAATATTTCGTCTATTTCACCTGTACACCACCTCCTAAGATCACAGGAAACCGGAAGGGAACCGGAAAGGAATGTCACACAGAGCTCCAGAAGGGGGTAAAGTGTTAATGAGAGCCAGTAATCAACCCTTCTTCCCTCTGCCTCCTGTAAAGTTGGCCAGACAGTGCTGATTGCCCATCTGTGGTTCAGCTCAGCTGAAAGTAGGCACGCCCAATCAGCATGTGGGCAATGGATCATGTGGCTACTTTCCAGACCTCACCTCCCTTCCTGCTTTTCTGTGAAGAGGAACTCTATAGACTAGTGGACATTGTTGTTCCATCTTTCAGACCAGTCTGCACTGTGCATGTCATTCATTTTGAGAAGGAGCTGTTGAGGCAGGTAGTAGAGCACTTTACTGAACAGGCAATGCCAGAATATTTATAACCTGGGGGCATGCCGGCAGTTAATGAGGTAGAAAATTTAGGAGGATTGTTTGCTAATCTGTTTTACTCAGATTTTGCTGCACAGCTATTAACAGCTGACACCATGTCCCCAGCTCTTTATTTTCTGTCCCTCCTGAGCTTTAACTGTGTTCCACTTTGGGACTGCAGAGAAACTGGGTTCCTGCCAGAGCAGGGGCAGGCAAACGAGTCTGGACAGGGCTGAGTGCACATAAAGCCACTGCTACATGGGGCCAGACAGGCTGTCAGAGAAACAAGCCATCTTCTGAGGCAAGCTGTTGACACTGACCCCAGCTAATCAGTTTGCAAACAAGGTAATTCAACCAATTCAGCACATGCCAGCCATAAGCAGCTCTGCAACTTGAACCAAAAGATCAAATGAAATATGATTAATTATACCATCCATCACCTGTTGGTGCTATTAGCAATCAAGTGTTCACTGGCTCAATGGAACTTTTCAAAAATGGAAAAGAAAAGGCAAGCATCCTGAACTGTTCCAAACACTGGCTACATGCTGAATACAACTGTATTTAGAATACTGTGCTATGTCATGCAAATGGTTCGTATTTTTCCTGATCATCCTTTTTATTCAGAGGCCACATGCACAATGCTAGGCTGTGCTATGGCTGTCCCATAATACCTCACAGAGTGCATTGTGCTGTCAGTCTCCAAGGCTCCAGGAGCTGTGGGTTTTCACTATGCTCACAGTGAACTCAATGAACCCCCCAGGGCAGAACTCACAATCCACCCCTACTTTCCTGCATCAGCAGCCTACAATGCTAGGCCAACTGGGCCCAAGCCCAGTGTTGTGCTGCTGCAGCCTCTCCGTCAATCTAGATGATATATGAAAGGGAGAACAAAAGATAACTTGAGGAATCTATACCTGTCAGGTCTGTCATGTGATAAGATGGATCAATCTACCTCAGGCATAAATTGCTATATATATTTTTTGTCACTTTCAAAACATCTTTCAACAAAATATTATTTAAATGTATTTTAAACGAAACAAATACATGTGTTTCAATAAACATTTTTCCCTCCATTTCCTATAGATGACCTGACTACTTCGAAATCCAGCCTCTATTTTGTGATCTCCAATGAGGGAAATCAGAACCTGTATGTGCTGCAGGCCAATCTATGGCTGTACTTCAAACTTCTACCTGGAGGCCTGGAGAAAGGTGTGCGTCGGAAGGTGACAGTAAGGCTGCACTACCAGGATCCTGGTGGTCAGAAAAAATGGGTTGAGAAACGCCTAGAGCTGAAGCGCAGTGGTTGGCACACATTCCCACTGTCAGAGGCAGTCAGAACGGCATTAGGGAAAGGTGGCCGACGGCAGGACTTGGACGTGCACTGCGAGGGTTGTGAGGTAGCCAATGTGGCACCTGTGCTGGTGGACACAGGTGATCCCTCTCACCGGCCTTTCCTGGTGGTGCGGGCACGCCAGGCTGAGGGGAAACATCGTATCCACAAGCGTGGCCTGGAGTGCGATGGCAATCATGGTGGTCTGTGCTGCAGGCAGCAGTTCTACATTGACTTTAGGCTCATAGGCTGGAATGACTGGATCATTGCACCTGCTGGCTACTTTGGCAACTATTGCGAGGGCAGCTGCCCTGCATATATGGCAGGGGTGCCAGGCTCAGCCTCCTCATTTCACACAGCTGTGGTCAATCAGTACCGAATGCGAGGCATAAGCCCAGGCTCAGTGAACTCCTGCTGCATCCCTACCAAGCTCAGCACCATGTCCATGCTCTACTTTGATGATGAGTACAACATTGTCAAACGGGACGTTCCTAACATGATTGTGGAGGAATGTGGCTGTGCCTGAGGCTGGTTAGGGAATTGTAGACTTTGAATGTAATCAAAGGACATTACAACGGCAGTGACATATTTATGGGTCTGTACCACAGACATATAAATACATGTTATTATATGTACACTCAAAATGCGCAAAATCACACACTAGTGTATGTGCATGGAGCGGTGGGTCATTAGATATATAACAGGAGTTATTCTGTTACAATCTTAAAACACAAAGGCATTGGAATGAGAAGGGAATGGAAATCACTAAACCTTTTGGTTTTTTCAAGTTTAAAATATAATGTTGGCCTTTTTACTCCAACAGGACAGAATGGACATTTACCAATGACAAGCTGGTATTGCCCACTGCTTTGAGTACTTGGCAACAACCCTTCTAAGACTAGTGAAAGCACTGACATTACAATGTCCTTCACACATCAGAACATCAGCACTTCAAAGACAGTGACAAATTATTCCATAGAGGTGGAGTTTTCAATAACTATGTATAACATCACCTTGTATGTTCCTCAAGGCATTCCCACTACCATGGCTGAAATTTTTTGCGGCATTTTTTCATACCAAATGAGTAGGCTAAATGAAACTGCTAGTGGCCTCTTGGAAAACACTGTAACAAAGCGGCTTTCCCTCATCCTGCGCATGCAAAGTCCATGTGGCAGACCGCTGAACCAAGATGTGAGGTCCAACAGGTGAAGTGTGATGTTATAGCTCTTTGGCTGTGAACTTCAGTGGCTCATAAATGCTGTCAGCACCATGTGCTCTGTGGAGGCATTATTACTGACCAGCTGGCAGTACAGCACTTGCAAAAATACTCTAAATGCACAATTTAAAGCACTTGCCTATTGAAATACCTTCAAAAGGATTGTCAAGAGGTGCACCTACCCCAATCCTCACTCAGTCCTAGTCATATAAAGTGCCGCATAACCTATGCAATGTATAATAATCCTGGTCCAGACCAAGTATTCTGTTCTGCTAATCTTTAACTCTTTTATCAAATACTTGAAATGTGATCTTTCGCTTTCGTTCCAAAGCGGATGATTGTTCATCTGTTTGCACTGAAAAGTTGCAGAAATAATTAAAAGACAAAAAAACAATAACAACAAAAAAATGCTATGGAAAAAAAAAATATTTTTTATAAGAGTCAACTGAATTTTGTGAAAATATGTGTGTACCTTATAATGGAACCAAAGAGGCCAATATTTTAGTTATTATAATATGGTGGCAAGGCTATTACAATATTTGTATAATATTTGTTTATCCTTTTTAAGAAGCCTAATCACTGTGTCAGGGTACAACATCACAGATTCCAATTCAGCTCTTTTTTTATTTTGTACAGCAAACCTTTCATATTTAATTCTCTCATTTTCTATGTAATGAAACTTATTTTTAACTGTTGGTACAAAGTCAACCAGTAAAACATGTCATTTCTGTACAGTTTATGTAAAAATAAAATATTTTGTAACTTTAAAATAAATTCTTACTCTGCATTATAGTGATTTGTGTGGAATTTTGAAGTGATTATTTACAAATAATATTTAAGACAATTTAGTTTCTTCTCACATTTTAAACCATTGTAATATGAATTTTTTTTTTTTTGATGTCTCCTACATGCTAATACTATTCCAAATATCATTTTCCAGTGGAGCGCTTTGCCTTGTGACTTAACTGGCTGCTTGTGATATGGCATAAATACATTGTGTACATGTCTGAACAAAAAGTGTTGATAATATTTGTCATTCTCAGTGTCCTCTCAGCTGTGAGGCAAAAGGTTTTCTACATGTCGACATGTAGCCACACGGCACGATTATATCAAAGTGGGTTCCCAAACTCTATCTGTATCTGTTACCTTTTGTTAGACCTTTAAGGAAGTGCTTCAAAAACAAGCTGGTATGAAGGAAAACTTTATGCCACACTGGCCTTCACACATACCAATGACTGGTGTGTTTCTGAAGAATGTGAGTGCAGCACTGAAAAACAAGGCTTCCAAAACATGTTTAAAGGACAAGGTAGGATAATTGCCTAAAATGTAGCTATCCTACATCTGACAACTGAACAAATGTTGTGTGAAATAACATGTATCAGAGAATATATCTGAAACACGGCAACAAAAATGTGGATGAGTCAGCACTGGTACTACTACTAGATGGTGACTAGGTGACTATATTTGTGTGTGTGTTCACATGTATGGGGTTGTGTGTGTGTCAGTAAGAGAGAGAAAGAGAGCGATCATATAGAGACTGAGACAGTTGTCTCATCATGTATTGCAGAGTTAGCGGTGTCGGCATGGCTGTTGGAATGTTAATGACACTATAGTTATGCCCCCTGGCTACCTTGTGAAAACACACACACACACACACACTTCAATCTTTCCAGAGAATTATAGATAGAAGTGTTGAAGGTGAAGT
This sequence comes from Hemibagrus wyckioides, assembly GCF_019097595.1. Lineage (NCBI taxonomy): Eukaryota > Metazoa > Chordata > Actinopteri > Siluriformes > Bagridae > Hemibagrus > Hemibagrus wyckioides. Next base: position 20,596,812 of record NC_080715.1, read on the forward strand.
GTTTCAGCTTTTTTTTACAACTGTAATGAGCAGAAAGATCCTTAATCCAATTATTCTCAGCAGCAACATACTCCTATATACAGGCTCACACAATAATAATGTGAAATTTGCATCTATATAATTTCTCAATTTTTCAAACTCATTACAGAAATTTTGTTCTCAAACATTTCATTGTAAGCAAAACTAAACACTCTGTCCAAAACCATCAGTGGTCTCCTCAAAATGTAGTATTTGATAAAAAAATAAATATTATGTAAAAGTAGGATAAAATGGCCTGTTAATAAAAAGTATTTTGCAGGATACTATCATTTTTATTTACCATGGAATGCTCTATTGATTATTATTCTCAATGATGGCAAAATTAGCTCTAACTCTACTTTCTATCTCTACTGCATAATAAATAATAATACACTACTTAATTATCTAATTTTCAGACCTCTTTGAATTTTGTTGTCTATGATTTTTAATTCAGTATTTCCAAAATATATAAATAATATAAATATAATATAAACTAGACCACTCATATTTTAGCTTTAAAAATAAATTGCCAACATGGAGACATTTGGCTTTAATTTGACACTGAATTTCTTCATGGGTGATGCTCAGCCAGGCCTTTACTGAAGGCCTGAAGTTCTCTTCAACATCATGTTTGTGCTTAGATTTAGTTTGATTCAAATCAGGTGACATGCATAACATTTCACATCTTTGCCTTTAAAAAAAGCCTTGATTTTGAGTTATGTTTCAAGTCTTTGTCCATCTGCACTGTCAAGAGCTATACAATGACAATGAAAGCATTAGGCTGAATCTAAACAGATAATATAGCCTTTTCCACTTCAGAATTCATGCTGCTGATTTTGTCATCAGTCATGTCATCAAAAAATATAAGGGAGCTAATTCTACTGGCACACATACATGCCCATACCATAAGATGAGGTGGTATCCTTCAAATCATGACATGTTCTCCATGCTTCCATCATTCTGGTATAAGTTGAACTGTCCATAATATCTTGTTCCAGAACTGTACATGTTTTTTTTTAGATCATTTTGGCAAATTGAATTCTGGTCTTCCTGTTTTTGAGGCTTGGGGCAACTATAGTTGGTCTTCTGGTAAATCCTCTGTATTTACTCTGGTGATGTGCTCGATATATGAGGGTGACAATAATGACTATACGGTGGAGGAGTCAGGACAGGAACCAAAGCATAACACATATGGCAACATAAACAGATATATGACAAAATGGAAAAGTGCACCTTAGGAAATTAACAGATCCCCCTAAAGGGTGCTGTTCCTGTAGCACTTTTCAATGCTTCCCATGGTGGTATCTGTGGGTTAAATATCTGAACAATACCCAAGGTTCCATAGGCACTATTTGTCCAGTCTGCTGGCTCCAGAGGAGCTGGGGAGCAGATCACAAGCATTAGCATGTCATAGGAGGCTATGCCTTTGTCCATGGCCATGAGCAGGATGTGGGAGGCTGTACCTTTGGCCTCAGACATAATCAGGACATGAGAAGAAATGAGGTCTGCTAAAGAGGTTGCCCTATCAGCCTCTGACTGAAACTTTACTGGAGATACCACCTTATTCATATCTGGAAGGAGCTCTGCAGGGAAGAAAGGCTTGTTAGCCTCTGAAGGGAGCTCTGCAGTAGAGGCTGACTCATCTGATTCTGAAGGGAGCACTGCAGTAGAGGCTGACTCATCTGATTCTGGAGGGAGCTCTGCAGGGTCGGCTGCCTCATCAGCTTCTGGAGAAAGCTCTGCAGGGTCAGCTGCGTCGTCTTTCTCTGAAGAAAGCTCTGTGGAGGAGGCTTCCTCATCTGCCTTTGGAGAGAGCTCTGCAGGGTCAGCTGCCATGTCTGCCTCTGGAAAAAGCTCCGGCCAACTCTTCTGTCTCTTGAGGAAGCTCTGCAGGCTTGGCCACCTTGTTGGCCTCTGGAGGAAGCTCTGCACGGAAGCCTGGTTCATCAGCCTCTGGAGGGAGCTCTGCAGGGGAGGGAGTTCTGTTTAAGGTTGCCTTTCACCATCTGGGGGGAGTTCTGCAGTGGAGGTTACATCATCAACCTCTTGAGGGAGCTCTGCAGTGGAGGCTGCCTCATCAGTCTCTGCAGGAAGCTCTACAGGAGTGGTCACCTTATCTATCTCTGAAAGGAGCTCTGAAGGGTAGGCCTCCTCGGTTTTGACAGTGCTGTTGAAATAAGAAGTGGCAACTAGATGCATACGCTAGGGGAAATTCACCAAGTTGAACGCTGGCATGGTCATTCTGGCATTACACCACTCTCGCCCTTCCTGCTGGTAGACAGACAAATGCAAAACATGTATCAAACTGAATAGACAGGCAGGGTTCATGCAATCAATGGAATGACTAGGAAACAGAATGAGATCGATAACCAGAGAATAATAACACGCAACTGAGGGAGACAGGCAGGCAAACACTGAACAATACTTTGCCAAGAACAAAGAACAAGAGGGTATAAATCTCCAAACTAATCAAGGGGCAAACTAAAAACAGGTGATAGTAATCAGAAAACACGAGGGAGACAACCAATGACAATACAGGGGAGGAGACAGGACATGAACCAAAACAAAACACACGTGACAACATAAACAAACATATGACAAGATGGAAAAGTGTGGCATAGCACTGCAGGCTGCTATGCACGCTGAGTGCCTCTGCACGCAGTGATCAGCATGAGGAGATAATATGTGACAGATGTAAATACCCTCATATTAAAGCTGAAAGTCTGTACTTATGTAATCTTATATAGTAATAATAATATATAATAATTAGATAATTTTTTATACAATTTCAACATCAGTATATTATGCTAGGATTACAATAATTATGCCACAGTCCAAATAAATATTGATCTGACTGTATATTTTAATAAACCATTCCTTTTCAGCAATGCCACTACCTAAAAATATAAAATGATCTAGAAAGGAAGAACTAGAACATTTGTGGGAGTGCTTCTCGCAAGATCATTCTAAAAGGTTGAGCAAATATCCCACTCTGTATAACAGATAAAGTAATCTAAAAATACACTGTGCTTACAAACAAGTTCTTGATTAGAGCTAGAGATCTGTTAAAAGACGTAAATGATTATCAGGTAGTTGCAAACAATACATCAACAATACATCACAAACTAGCTTAGGTGTGGTTGGTGTTTCTAAAATGGATTTTTAAGGGTCCACAGTCCAGCTCTTGCCAGGATCATAAAAAGACTAAATGTGACTGCAAATAGCATCAGTGGGTTGATTAAACCATTTTAGATTATATTAGGAGCTCACTTGTTGGCACAAAAGATTTTTTTCTATTAGATTCTGGACATTAAGTACATTACTTGGATATTTTCTACTGCAATTCTACTTCAACTATTTTCTACTGCAATTCTAATAAAAATGTGGCAATACAAGCAACTTTGCGCAGATTTGTTTGACTTGACCAGCCTTTTGGACCATTTGGTTTCTGTTAGGAACCTTTGCAGAAAGGTCAACAGGATTCAAATCACCAAGGCCAAAGCAAAATGACCCTTGGATTATTAACAGCCCTGCTAGCCCTATAACATGGAACTCATTTCTCACCATAATAATTCTGTGAAAAATTATAACTGCCTGAATTGCACATCTAAAGAAAGTCTGAGTGACCTAGAAGTTTTCCCAGGCCAGTGAGAAAACAACCAAAAAATTGTGTCTCTCACTCATATGCTTCGTAAGCCTTCACCCCAAAATGCCCCCCCAGGACACACCCCCTGCCTTTGTGGTGACCCTTGACTCCTAGACCACTAGAGTATACTAAGGGCCACAAAGACTTTATTTGTGTCCCACTTTACCTTGTACAGGCTAGGGCCCAAGGATCGACAGAGGCCACCTCCACAGGGAGTCGATAAGGGAGTTGCTGCTCTGAAAGAACTGATAGTGTGCCATGAAAGGGCGACTGATTTGTTACAACTGAAAGCCTACAGTTTGTCCCCCACCTTCTTAGGCCTGTCTATAATCCCAGCCATAGTCAATATCATTTGTCCTGTCAGTATATTCATCGGACCATCTTGTTGTGGCTGGACTTGCAAAGTCTGGCAAAATTTCTTGGTGAAACAAGGAAGCTTCATGGCAGCACTCTGTATCATACAGCAAGTGAAACTCTGGTGACTAATGTGTAGTGTGTTCAGTGGAGGTAAATGTAGAAGAGGGTAAACAGCTGGCCTTTTGTTTGCGTGGCAGAGTTTCTACTCACATTCATGTGACGTGGTGCATGTAGAGGCTGAAACCGCTGACGGAGGCAGTGACAATGACGAGGGTGAATGAAGCAGCCTTTCTGCTCTGGACTCAAGTTCACTGACAAAGCCAGTTGTCTCTCTGATCTTCCAGGACCAAGAAAGAACTGAGGAAATAGGAGCTTATTAGTTAGCAGTGTATGTGTATGTGTAGGTGGGGAAATTCCATTCAGGGGGATTTCAGGTGTGGTTGCAGATTCACATTAAAGAATGCCATCAGCATGTGTTTGTGCTTCATCAGGGCTGACTGGAGTCTCATTATTTTCAGGTGCCTCATTGTTCTTATTGTTCTGTCATTGAGGGGCTTTTTGATATGACAAAAAGAAAGAGGGAGGAGGGAGTTTCTCAAGATGCTAGTGACTGCATCAAAGAGGACAAAAATGATTTCTTTTTTGTTAGAAAAGACAGGTAATAGTACAAGGCAAAGGAAAGACTAAGAATTTTGCTTTAGGATGACACACCCCCTGATTAAAAGGAATCCAAAAACAATGGCACATAGAAAAGGTCAACCTGATCACATGGTTGGAAAAGGCTGTCATGGTCTTGAACACTCAGAGAATGGCTGCATCTGTCAGGTGGAAGACATCCAAATATGTAGGCTTGTAGAGAAAGAGAGAGAGAGAGAGAGAGAGCGAGAGAGAGAGAGAGAGAGAGAGAGAGAGAGAGAGAGAGAGAGTTTATGTGAATTATCGAAATGTACTAAATTTACTTTGAAACAGGTCTCCGGATAAAGTCAGCTTATAGTACACTGGATGTCATGTCCCTATTTTATAAAGTCCTAAATTATAAATTTTAATATGTGTGTATCTTTTTTTAGGAAAGTTAATGCAGTGTAGCTTCTACTTCTATAATACCAGCCCTTGTGTTTCCAAATATGTACCCTTACATTCTTTTATACCGCCTGCAAATAAAATATACTTAAAGAAGGATTTTATGTCCTCTTGCCGGAGTGTTTTTAGAGCATTAGTTTAATCTGCCTGTCACAATCACAAATCTGATCCAACATACAAAAAAATGATGGCCGTACCTTTGAAATCCTAGAGATGCTTTAGCAATACCTTACACTTTTAATGGAACAGCCATGTAACCTCTATAAAACTACAGAAATTTTAAAGTGAGGAAACTCAGTCTTTATTGTGACTGTGGAATAAAATTTGAGAAATCCAAAAGGTTTCAGATAAAATTGACAAGCCTCTGAAAGAACTCGTATGAGCTAGCAAAAAATCAAAAGGTTTAGGGAAATAGGTAGATAATATATAGCCAGTATATAGTGGTGTTCTAATAGATGATAGACCACACATACAGGACATGCAAATGTTTTATTAGTTAATACCAACCCCAATCCTGGAGAGTTAAAGAATAGGGCAATTGTCAGACATCAGGCTTTCCCCTCATCTAACCCTACAGCCAGAGGGTTAAACATGAGTCAAAGTCTGCGGTTATCACTTCGTTCAAATGAGTTTTACAGGGCAGAGCGTCAAGTAGAGGACTAGAAGCGCATAGTTTATGTGATTCTCTGATGACTGATGATGATGCCCTGGCTGTGATAGCATCTTAAGTTTTTCCATAGTCAAAGGCAGGTTTCATACAGTAGTACAAAGAACTGGAAATGATCTACCGCTGACTGAGGGCAGACAACAAAAGACTGTTATATCAGAGAGTTCATTGTGTGTGTGTGTGTGTGTGTGCATGTGTGTGTGTGTGTGTGTGTGTGTGTGATTTAAACTCCTATAAATACTTTGATTGTTGACATTTTCAGGTACATACTGAACATTCCTGAGGGCTGGGCCAGGTATCACAGCATACAGGATAATTTAAGAGGAGTGACTTGATGCAGGAATACCTTGGGGATTAGCAATGGAGCACAGCAAAAAGAAACACAAAGTTATTCAGATGCTAAGTATAAGGGCTCAGTTGTCTGCTGGAGGTTTGCTTGAAACTGCAAAATCAAAGCCATGTCTGTGTTTACCTGGAGCATTCTTCTGGTTTTTAAATAAACATCTTATTTTTAAATAAACATCTCCCAAAAATTTCTGGATTTCTCCAGAAATTCAGAAGCTTTACATGAGCTAGTTATCCGGGGAAGAATCCCTGGCCTGCTTCATTCATTAAAGAGGAGGTAGCATTCCTGTGAACCAACATGTTTATCATTCACTCTATTATAACCAAAGCTCTAAACCACTGCCAAAGCCTCACTCCAACTTGGGAATTGCAAACCACATGTCAAAGTTCAATGCTATATATTTCAATAGTCATTTATGACATACCCAGTTGACCAAATAAGGTACCTGTTGGGTGTGAGTTGCTAAGCTGAGTATGGCTGAGGTAACAGCAGTGGATTCCATTTCACTTACCTAATGTTCCATGGTGGGGAAATAATGCCTCAGTTATATCAGCTACTTTATGATGTTGACCACATCTGTATTATTTGAGGTATTATTTGCTCATGCTGCTGAGTACCATGCCAGAGGGGAGATTAGATTTGTGAGTGGAGGGAAATGCAAGCATACTGAGGGCTATGAAGAGAGACAGACAGCCCTTTTCCTCTGGGTGTGTCAATGTTTAGGCCTTGGGAGCGGCTGGTGCTCTTAGGATAATCATTCATGATTCATAGATGGAGGAGGGATCACTGTAATGTAATGTGGTGTACTAGCATGTGAAATCCAGATGTGATGGGTACATGATGAAATTATGTATTTAGGGCACAGTAGGGGTGTTAGGACTAGAGATCGTCTTTGGAAAGCATGACTATGTTATTTTATTTACTATTTTGGAAAATTCAGCCTCGGTTTGTGATCCTTGCTTTATATCTTTTATTATAATGCCTTTAGGTGAACAAAAAGATGTTATCGCTTCAAGGCTTGTTCAGACATGGAGATGATGAGAGGCCTTCATGCTTCTTCCTTGTCAGGGACAGTGGGCTGTAGAATGAATAAGGTCACAAAAAATTAGCTGAAACTCTCTGCTAAGTACATAAATTAAAGGTGAAGAGGGAACAATTTGTCAGGGTTTCCACATAGCTGTTTGTTTCCGATACTGAATATTTTGTCTGGGTGTAGTGTACTTGTGCTCCAGTTACAACAATGAGGTATGTTGCATCACTGTAAAGTGCAATATTTTTAAACACTCATGAATGCTTTTGTTTTGAAAAGAAACTTTGACTTTTCAGTCAAATTCAGTAATTCATGATAAATGATAAATAAAAGTCTTACTTTCTTTATTTGCAGTCACTCACAATGCAAAAATACTTTGCAGAGATAACACTAAAGCCATTGTGACAGGTATCTATTTGTATCTGTCTCCATTCAAGACTTGAATCAATAGCAGCAGCAGCAGCTTGTGTTGACACAAACCAGGCGAGGGCCCAGATCTCAGAGAGTCAAATCAACAAACATTGGCGAGGCCCTGCACAGTTGATGGTGGACAGAGGACTTCCTTTGTGCTTGTGACTCTCTGCATGCACAGCACTATGTGCTTCTCCCAGCCAGTTACTTCAGAGACTAAAAATAAACCTTACACTCAAACCCTATCTTAATTTTCCATATTTATTTTATGTAATAAAAACAAACTTTTCATTATTAAAAACAAATAAAATATATATATGACTAATATGTGCATTTGACTATACAGTAGCCATGCAGTATTACTACATCATGTATGAAACTTTTACAGTTACATTTGTTCTGTCTTGCAATATTGAACTCATTACATTTAGTTCTTTCCTAGTGAAATACTGCTTTACTGAAAAAGTGTGCTGCAAATAAATAAGATCTGAGAATTTGAGAATCTGACAAAACTATGTAGGTGGGATTTCTGATAAGATCCAAAGGTCGGCGTACATGCTTTAACAACACGCACAGCTAGGAAAACTGTGTACACATACATTCCATAGCAGAGGCCTGGCCATGAACATTATAAGCGAGCTTTGCCGTATCCAAGGGTTCATTGCCTGTGAATACATGCATCGCGTCACTTGGAACCCACTAAGCTCAAAAAATGTACGAAAGAAAATATGATCAAATTGTGTGTGTGTGCGTTTGTGAGAGTGAAGTCTGATGTGTGGGTGTGTGTGTACGCGCATACATGCATGCGTGCGTTTGTCTGCGTGTGTTTGTTTGTGTGTGTGTGTGTGTGTGTCTTGGAGGATTGGCATCAGACATATATTTATGTCTTTGCAGAGAACAAATGTTATCTGATTTATCTGACGATAACATTACAATACTGATATTATAAAGGTAAATAAAGATAAAGATAAAGATATATAAAGGAGGCAAAAAGTCATAAAGGGAATTTTGGTTAGCGCTATTCTACAAACTACAGTAATACACAAGTTCATGGAAATACATGTAATATAAGCCAGATTGGATAAGTCAACAGTTTGTTTGATTTAATATCATTGTCCCATGTTTGGTGTTCCAGGGTAAAAAGAAAAATTGCTACTTTCTATTACGGTGTTGAAGGCTGTATTAGGAAAATAAAGTTTTTCATAGCCTGAAGTGCTGTCAGTAAAACAGTTTGGAATTTGGCCTAACACTGACAAAGCACATACCTGTCTCAATAACAGTGGAAGGGGTAAGTGAGTACAAAAAACTGACACTGTCTAAATAGGCATGTAAAAATTATAATCTCTACAGCAGCAAATATGACATTTAAATCAACAGAATGTGGAAAACAGTACACACAACAACATGTGCCACTATGTGCTGCTTGCTGATTACTCTAACATCCCTACCAGTATGAAAACAGACTCTCCATGCTCTCCACCAGAATTAGACTTCACTTTGATTGACAGCTTCTGACTGTTTTCCTGAAATAAAGAGGGGACATTGTAGCCCAGAGAGGACCTCCCATTTAAACCGCCTTTCTTAAATGATGATACTTGACATGCATGGTGCTTATTTCAGCTAATGAGAGCAAAAGGTGCAGGCAAGTTAAGAGGAGAGAGAGCAGTTAGAGTACAAAAGTACAAGAGCTTTAGGCTAGGAAAGACCGTTATTTTAAGAATTATTGCTCTTGTCTAAAGGTTAAAACTAGGATAGGGTTGAATGAAGTGGAGAGCAGAGAAATAGCAGGACCTGAATCAGACAAGCAGTGGGACACAGTCCTAAAAGCCCATCCTTCAGTGGCTAGAGCATGCTGCGAAGGGAATACCAAGCTGTGTGAACAATGCCCAGGGTCCAGGGTCAGCCCAGCTAGGCTTTCAGAGGAGTCCATGCTGGAGAAGAAGAACATAGAGCCCGCCAACACTGAGGATGTATTCCACTGGGGAGTTAGTGACTTTTAATGTTACAGGTACAGTAAATTACATATTATTATTATTATTATTATTATTATTATTATTATTATTATTATTATTATTATTATTATTATATTACAATTTATATATATACAGTATTATGTGAAATAAAAAAATGTTTTTGATTTTGAAACTGCACAAGGATGTGTCATTAAGATGTCACCATATATATATATATATATCACTCACACATATTTCTTGTTTTGCATACCATAAGTTACATTATACAAAATAGACTAATATGATAAAAGATTAAAGATTAAATAGGAACCAAATATTCAAATAAACATCTGATAGTAATTAGTAAACAGTAAATAGCTATTTCTACATATATTAATCCTGTAGTATTAAACTGGCAGTTTCTCTCTCTGGATAAAGGCATTCGTCAAATGCTGCAAATGTAAATGTATTAAGACTGATTATCTAGAACAGACCACAGAAAGGATCCTAGATCTGATGATCATGTTAATTGCCAGTTTCTCAGTTAAGTAATTTGGTTTCCAGCCACATTAGTTGACATGTAAAGTAGCATTTAATATAACATGCCTGATTATTTTTAACATGATCTCGATAATACAACAAGCCTATAAATAAATATAACTCTGCCCCCCAAAGCTAAGGCAGGATGTATTATTCCTCCAGCATGTTCTTTATGTGTAAAGCATTACTACCGAGTTTGTAACTATATTACGTTCCACAGTGGTTCACAGAAGACATTTTCTCAGAAGACTTTTCCATACTTAAGACCAGCCAATGAAGACATTCCTTTTTTATAGGTAAGGACTAGGGTTAGGGTGAGAAAATCCATTTGTTTCAGAGAAAATCATTCAATATACTGACAAAAGTATGTGGACGCCTGACCAATCACACCCATATGTGCTTGTAGAAAAGCCCTTCATAGATTTAGTGCCTCCTTTGCTGTTATAATAACCTTCACTCTTCTGTCAAGGCCTCCAACATATTTTGGAGCATGACTGTAGGGATTTGTCCATTCAGACAGAAAAGCAGGGATAACACATTGACGTCAGATGACGAGGCCTAGTGCACTGTTGGCATTGTAGTACATCCCAAAGGTGTTCTGTGGGGTTGAGGTCAGGGCTCTGTGCAGGCCACTTAAATTACTACATACCAACCTTAGCAAGTCATGTTTTATTAACCCTAATTTGTGCATAGTCATGCTGGAACAGGTTTGAGCCTCTTATGTCCAGTAAAGGGAAATCTTAACAGAATACAAAGACACTGTAAGACAACTGTGTGCTTACAACTTTTTGTGGCAATTGTTTGGTAAATGCCCATATATAGGTGTGATGTCTACATACTTTTGTCCATATATTGTACGTGGAAGCAGATAAACGTGAACATCCAAATACACTGGATGGGCTACGCTGGGCTACTAGGCTTAAAAATATTAGTGCTTCAACCGTGATGGCACTGAAAGTCTACTGTTTGACATATTTGAAGCAAATATAAAACACTGGCTTTAAAAAAAAAAAAAACATATTATGGATTACTCTTATGCAAAGACAAATATACACAGTTACAATCTTACATTTGTTACAGTTTTACTGAAGTTGAATGTCTGAATATATAAAACACATTACAATTATAGCTGTAATATAATTCATGAAACATGTAATAATCTTTTCTCTATTATGCACTATATGATCATTTATTATTAAAAAAATATATACTTTTTTTTTTACATCCAATAACATTGTTATGTGTGTGTGATGTAATGCAGTGGGTGATAAGTAGTCTTGGATAATTACACTTGGAACAAATAAGGTTACAACAGAAGCCATAGCCATATCTAAGATCCATTTTGGTTAACCACATGAAATATAACAACCAAACCACATGGAAGGGAAGCATGCCAGTAAAAAGGTTGTTACTCAAACACTGCAGTTACATTTGCTTAGGTTTTCATCACCTACATGAGAGATATTTTCAACCAATAACATCATTATGTGTGTGTGATTTAATGTAATGCAGTGGGTGATAAGTAGTCTTGGAAAAGTATAGCCATGGAGTGAGGAGTTTGAATGGGGCAGTGTGAGTGTGTTAATCTGTTTAGGTTAGGCGGGTGTGGGGTTGGGTTGGGTTCAAATCTAATTGATGACCCTTGGTCTACACTTATTAAACAGTTCAGGAGTTGTTTTCCAAGATGCTGCTCTGTCACCTTTCTGTTTAAAAAACATACCTTAAAGGCCTAGACGCAACTTTAATTTTGCCAACAGCAAATGCTTTGACCAAGGGGTACTTGAGTCCACCATTTACTTTTGTTTTTTTGCCAAGGCTTGGTCTTAATTACTATAATTGATTTGCAAAAAAATCTTATTGTTTCCTTAGCAATAAGAATGGATACATCATAAATCACATTTTTTGATCTCTTTAAAAACCCATAACCTCTACACTGTTAACTGTAAAGTAAATGTAAGTTCTTTGGTGGGATGACAGAACACATAATAATCAGCTGTCACCATGCTGATGACACAATGTTGTCACTTTCCAAGTCTCTAAGCCAACATGCTTTATGGGGCAATTTCATGCTACTGTGCTTCATTTGACTTAATGGCAAAGCAACAGCAGGAAGCCACAGTGAGCAGCATGAAACACTCGCTTTAATTGATCACCTCATAGTGCAGGCTCATGGTTAAAGGCAGTTGGCTTTATGGCTGGAGGAAACTCATCTGTCAAAGCCATGTCAGCACCAATGCATTTTCCCTCCAGTTGGGTGTGAGCAAAGTGCTCTCTGACACAGCCTTGACCACGCACAGGCTCCAGAGGTCTGTTCCCTGGACACACTCACATCAGCACGGGTCAATGAAAAACACTCAGCAAGTGAATGAGTTTGCACTGGGGAACACGAACTGGCGTGTGTTATCAGTGTTAGCTCAGAGAGTTACTGACATACTTATTATGTGACATGTGTTTAGAGACTGACAAGTAGTTCTTTGTTGAGCTGTGAATGAACAATATCCCTGTAAATAAACAGGGAGGCTTTGATTGCACTGTCCTGAATTTCCCTTCTTCATAAGGTGACATTCAGAAGATTAGCTCCGAGCTGTAACAATGGGATCTCTTTACACATACCACATCTGACAATACAATTTATAGCTTTCTAAGAATTTGTATATGCTGAAGCCTCAATATTACAAAAATATACCTGTTTTAATTATGATTGTGTACAAAAGTCATTTCTAAAGGTCCATATGTAGGCTTTGTAATGTGACCTGTATATTTACCTGTATAGTAAACAACAGATTTAAAAAAAAAAAAAAAAAGTTGCATTTAATAGACAACGTTATGAAATGTTCAAAGTAAACACAAATCTTACAGCCATGAAGTTGTCTACATTGTTTTGTAATTGTAATTTTATAACTGGAAAAATTCCACTTGGAACAAATAAGGTTACAGCAGAAGCACAGTCTGCTGTATCTAAGATCCATTTTGGTTAACCACATGTAATATAACAACCAAACCACATGCGAGGAAGCATGCCAATAAAAGGGTCGTTACTCAAACACAGCAGTTGTGTTTGCTTAGGTTTTCTTCACCTACATGAGAGATGAGAATATTTAAGGGAGACTGACCTAAAAGAGCCTTTCAGTACAAGGAACTACTTCAAAACACTTCCCTGAGGAAATGCAAGGCACACTGATAGACACTAATGCAAGATTGTTTAATGTTATGTAAACATAAAACAGATTAGAAAGGAGCAAAGATTAATGATACAGCAAAAGTGACCATGCAAAGCAACAGAGTGGTAAAGCTTATAGAAGAAGCAAGGCTTTGCACTGAGGTGAGTTTGAGGCGTGTTTAAATTGTCCGTGGTTAACAAGCACCAGGTGTTTAGTACTCAGTGGAGACGAAGCGTTGCGGGCGTGCAGCCTGGGGCAGATCTGTGACATCTAAGCCATAGAACGTTCCAGTCTTTCATGACAAGTCAACCGGGAAACAATTTCTTTAATGCTATCAAGCTTAGTATCCTGTGCTCTATAATGCCTCCATGAGGATTTTTATTATTATTATTATTATTATTATTATTATTATTATTATTATTATTATTATTTTTATTATTATTATTATTATTATTATTATTATACATGATGAATTAACTTTGGTTAATCCTTCTTGACTGAAGAGAGGCAGTGTTGCTTGAGCTTGTTTTTGTGTTCAAAATATTTTTCTCATGTCATATCTAGATTGTGTTTCCTGTTAATCATACCCTGACAAGGAAGAAATTTAAAAATGTAAAAACTGCAAAGCTGTTTTCTGAAAGCCAAGCAGGAAACTCACCTCAAATTCACACTCCTGACCATAATGTCCCACCTGTACCTTCCCTACTTTCGGGATGCTGACATGCTCAGGTGTGATAATGTGGGACTGACTCAGTGGATGCAGGAGGACACAAATTAGCCCGCATGGCCCTCATTTAACAGCAGGTTAGCTTAGAGGCAGGTGATTATACTTCTTTTCAGTGGCATCCAGCACTTCTTTCATCCCTCTTTCATGGACTTTGCTCTTTGACTCCAGCTTTGAATCCCAAGTCTGATGAGTTCCACTAATCTCCAGCTTGTTTACAAATGGTAGCTGCTGTCTCCATTGACGGCCCCATGGTTCAACATGCTGACTTCAAATAGAGTTTATTTTCCGAGCAGCACAGGCTAAGTTCTCTGTTCTTACACATCCCCTATGATGTGGTATTGTAACCAGTTCCTTATGTGAGGAATAATAGGAGCATGACATATTTATTAGGAGGCAGATTAATGTCTTGGCAACTGAATGACCTCCTTTATTACACCCTGAAATAGGATAATAGAGGGTGACTAAAACAGCCTCAGTGGCCTTTGACCAAGATGGTACTGAAGCATGGCTAATTGGTGAAGCCACAGTGGAACATGCCAGGCTTCTTCAACACCTGCACAGTTCTTTTGGCTGAAAATGTGCCTGTGCTTGCAGAACCTCCCTCTCTCCAAAGTGACATATAAGTATACAGTGTAGGTGACAAGCAATAGAAATTTCCTTAGTGGTGAAACAACTCTGAGTAATGCAAAGGTGAGGTCTACCACAGTGCATATACAGTTTGTTACCGGGACCTCATGGCAGAATATTTTTATTCTTTATTATGTTTGGAAAAAATGAAAGAGATGCCTCATCACAGAATGGTGATCTAGCTAATAACCCAGATGTTTAGATGATCATTGCACCTTTCTCATCTAAATACGTTGGAGCTATCACCAGAACTACTAACTTTACTGTATATGGCTTTAACATAATTAACGCACTATTTCACAAAAGCATCCCACTTTACATATCAGCTGTGCAGTCAAATTGGGAGAATCAATTAAATAATTATGCTATCAATATACTCTTTATTATCTGTTATATTATCTGTGTTATATCGATCTACTATATTGCTGTTCTCACATCAGAAGATAGCTAGACATTGGAGCTAGCATTTTCATTTCAAAAGAGATCAATAATAGGATCTATATCCTTTGATTCTTAGATCTCACAACACAAACAAACATTTTAGGATTAGCTCTAAATTAGTAGTCTGAACACTTAGACTTTTTTTTGTCAGTGTTCCCTTTAATATTTTATTTTTATATCTTCTCTAATCCTGTTTTTAATCCTGACTAGAAGACACAATAGTAATTTTTGCAGTGTTCATTGTGTCTGTATTAAGCCACTGTCTCTGCTGTACAAGCAACTCTAAATACTTATTTGGAGTATGACATGATTAAGGGTTTTTGTTGATGCCCTGGAAGCCTGTTAAGGTTTTTGAATGGACTTTTTGTCTGGAGACCTTGTGTCTGGTGGTCTAGTGAAAAACCAAGAGTCTGAAATAATATGGCCAAGTTGAAATGAAATGTTTTATAGAGACTTTCTCTCTCTAACTCATGGTCTTAGTATTATAAAATTGGATCTGGATCAAGAAAGAATGGCAGATCCTTATAACAGTATGGTCATGAGCTATGAAGGAAATGTGACACTTTTAGTGTTTAATAATAAAAAAAAGGCTGCTTTATATAACAACATATTATTGGCTGATTATTTCTATTTTAAGACCAAAGATTTTGTATAACCCATTCCTCACCTACATCCAATTTCCCTAGTCTGAAGAACCACTCAATATATTAGCCATAGATAAATGCATATGCCACAGTGAAAAGACTTTGAGGGCAGCTCATTTTAGGTCACAGTACATTGTCAAATGGCAAAAATCTCTTCCTGTGTGACCACGAAGACCACATCCTCAACGGAGATGAGGCCAGGTGGTAATCAACCGGAGATCTCTGACTGAAATTATCATCAAGACACCTACTTTATGGCCATAATTTAGTTGGTCTGTGACAGGTCAGTACATTGTATACCACTTGTGGTTTTCATTCTTGCAAAATTGTTCTTGCAATTTATACAGGGATTAAGGTTGAGAGCCCTTAATGGATGTGTAGTGGATGCATAGCCTGGGATAGCTGATCCAAATCCTGGTGGATTTTAAGTGTTGGAGTTGACACATGTTCTATCTTGTTGACTGTTTGGGGTATGGTAGTGGACATCTTGAACCCCTCTTTTATCACCAAAGAGGGGTGATAATAGATCAAGAACTAAAGCATGGACACACAAAGAAGTCTGGATACACAGGGTAGTGGCTTTACTGACTGTGGTCTGGTACTGCAATACTCACTGTGACCTATTTCTTTAGCTATGGCTTTTACTTTCTTAAATGTTTGCTTTTATTAAAACATTTGAATATTCGTTTGGAATTATGTTTAGTATTTTACAGAACTCATTTTCACCTAACCTGCATATGAAATAATCCTTTAAAAATGATCTCATTTAATGTCATGCTGTGATCTTCAAGTACAAAAAATAATTAATGTCTTAATTGACCTAGCAAGGAAGGCTTAAGCCATGGTTTGCCAATATTTTTCATTTTTATGCAATTGTATTTGAATAATACAATAATACAATGAATAATACAATCTCACTGTAAATCACCTTGACTGAAAATAATTTATATTTGAAATTAAAGTAAAATATAATGATATTTTAGCATAAACAAAATTAATAAAGTATACATCATGTTTTAATGTAGAATCTGGAATATCTATAAAAAATACTTATCAACTGTGTTTTAAACAGATCGTATATAAATATAATAACCAATCATTTTTATTAAACTGTGCAACAATTTTAGCTTAGTCTGCTGCCTAGTTATGTGGTTACGGTTTTGTTTGACATACTGTTTTTACATGTAAAGAAAGTGCAAAGAGGTGTGAAATATTGTTAGTTTAGTAGATTGAACATATTTAACTATTCAGTTATACAACTTTCTTATTTTTAAGGACATACCTGACAGAGAATGTTGTTTTAATTAGCTTATATCTACAATCCAGTGAGAGTTGTTTTGTGTCTGTCCTAAGCTTTTACAATAAACTGAGTTTAAAATGAATCAAGAAATCCACTGAGATGGAATTTTTTAGAATCCTTTCAAATTGAGCACAGGTTAAACTCTTGAAATTATATACAGATTATTCTTTTACAAATCGTTTTGTACTGCAACCTGATCTATTTTCTTTTAAAGTGGATCATATAGCACAGAATATGCACATTAGCTTTAGCTCAAAGGTTTACAGTGAAGTTTGCAAAAGAGAAGATTAAGCGAACCTTGAAGCACACGCTCATAATGTCCTTAGGTACCCCTTCTGTTTAACCTTGAGTAGTTTGTAAGGACTTGTCTTGGGTTGCAGCCTGAATAAAATAAAATCAGTAATGCAGGTATGGTTGATTAATGTCTCAAGCTATGTTTAACCCCTTTATTCTTCAGCAGAAATATTAGCAGCCAAGGAATAAAAAAAGACTTGCAGGGATTGGTTTAACCCCAGAGGATGCTCAGAGGGAAGAGGATGGAAGGATTGAGTCCATTTTTGTACAAGGCTATTCCCAGGATGGTTGTAATAAGGAAGAAAGAGAACACAAGTCCTTCTGAACAGAACAAAGGTCACAATTCAAACGACACAAAATCAGGTCTGCACCCTACTTAAAACCCACTCTGTCTTCCTTCCTCTTTAGCAGTCGGTGACTTTGAGGTCCATTAAGATCATTTTTATGATGCACAAACAGAGTTTCATACCAGTGACATCATCTCCCCATTCTAGCAACACTAACAGCAATAGCAAATGTTTATATCAGGGATTAAGAACAGGTTTAACTTCAAAGAAAAAGCCCCAATCTTCCTTGAAAATGTGCTGGAAGTAGACCATGACCCACTGGCAAAACATTTGTAAAAAGTCCCTGGTTGCTTCATCCATTTGTTTTAATAAACATTACAATACACTCTACATTATATACAACAAAATGACATATATTTTCTAAAAGTACATTTTTGACAACACTTTATTGTATAGTATGTGCTATATCTGCTTCATCATTTTGCTCTGCATTCACAGAATATAACACACCTCTCAAGAGTTAATGAATCTTTGTTAGGTTAAAAACTTTGCTTTGTCTAAATATGGTATAATTTATATTTTATAAGAGTAATTTATGATTTATGATATGTATATGTATAATATAGGTTACTGATATATTTTATAACTATGATTTTTTTAGAATGAAATACACTATGCTTGGTCTAGAACATTTTGAGCTATGAATAATTTGGAACTCTCCATGAAGTCCATAGTGATTTGTTAAATGCTGATTCAGAATAACCTTAATTGCTTATCTAGCACGCTCAGATAATGAACTGACTCTCTGCTCAGGCAGCTGTGTTCAGCCATTAGCCTACTTGGTTAGATAAGCATATCATGCATATCTCCAATGCTAAGCCTACTAATAGTTAAACGAATAGTGGCTTTCTCAGTGGACATAAGTGCATGTATCAAGAACGAAGTACATCTTGAGAAGCTACTGAAAGCATGTTTTAAAAGCCTAGAGGGTGCAAGGAAAGGTAGGAAGATGGAACAGAGGAAAACATTAATGTGGTAATGTATATGCAGTTGTACTGCGGTCAGTGCAATTGTATTTTTGGCACATGATGAAAATGCAATCTTGCTTTTGAATATTATTTTAGTTTATTGTTATATTCACTTACTGTAGAGTTGGTACATTGCAGAAAAAATGTGTAAATTGTTTAGTGTTCTAATATTGACTTCATCACATAGCATAGATTTTTCATTTTCAGTTATGAAAACCCATCATATTATTAGTTATACTGAAAAAAACCCAAAAGAATATAACTAAAAACAGTTTTGTGTCCAGTTTATGTAATTACCACTGACATATCCTATCCTTAACTTAAAGCTTAAATCCATGAGCTCACACTTGTGAGTGTTCACTTGCGAGTTCTGCATGATTACTGCTGCCCTAAGAGATGAATGGAAGGGAGCTCAAACTCACACTGAGCCACTGGCAGCTCTTCCACATTTACCTCGTTATACAATTCATATTATCAGTGTGGTGCAAGTTAGGTGACCTGTGCAGCACTAATCCCTTGACCTTCAGTGCATTAAAATGACCGTTAGTGGAAACGCAAAGCTGCTCTATCATCCCCCAACATTCTCTACACAGAACAACCTATACTGGAGCTAAGGGTTTAGTTTTGAGTTTTAATCTAGGAGGGTAAAAGAGGCTTAAAGACTGATATAGCAGTGTTGATGACAAACATATTGTGCTAAATACTACTTATGTGAATGTTCATTTCAAAATAGTGCTAAGAGATGAAAATAATTTTTGATTGCTGAGCTCAGTCGTTATGACTGGCAAAGGACAACTTGTCCTCCCTCTCTCTCTCTCTCTCTCTCTCTCTCTCTCTTTCTATGTATCTATATATCTATCTGTTTATCTATCTATCTGTCTGTCTCTCGCTCTTTTATTAAAAAATAGATTTTATTGATTCAAGAATGGAGCTGAAGAATGGTTTTTTAGTGACGAAGTTTAGTGACTGGTTTTGGCTCATGAGGATTTGCTCACATTATATGAAGTTCATGGTGCATTTTATGTGGTGGTTATAGGGCCAATAAACCTTTTTCACCATGTGAAGCTCCTTTACTGGTATAGCCATTGTGAACAATGGTAAACAGTTGGATAGCCTTTTCAAAGAGGATTATATCAGGTCAGGTGCATGTGAACCTTGATTACCCTTGACATATGTTTAACCATTCTGTTACTGCTATTGAGGCAACACTTATTAGGGGCCAGGGCCAGAAAGGTCAATAAGGTTAAGACCCCTAACATTTCATGCACACAATCCACCGTTTTGGACCAATGAGTGAGGAGCTGACCCCAGGCTTCCTGTGGCTCAAATGATGAGGGACTGGTTTCCTTTCATATGACACATGAGTCATTCACAAGGATCCAATAGAAGCTTGCATTTGGTCTTGTTTCTGAAATGACTTTTTAAATAAACAGAAATACCTAACTAGTGCAAATCATGCATGTAAATGTGTTAAACAGTTGACATTTTTATTTCTGAGATTGTTTATCAAATTGATTTCAGTAAGTCTTAAGAAAGAAGCTAATTAAAAATAAAGTCAATAAATAAATCTATTACAGAGCTTAATAAAGATTTAACCATGTGTACATCATTGGTCCATCACCTTTTAGCCTTTATTTTTTTAATAACTGAATGTTTTTCTTTCTGCTCATGTCTGTGGCCTTTTCCTCTGTCACACTCTTCCATTACATAAATGTGTTTATTTTTGCAATTACACTAGCGATGAGATTCAGGGCTCTGAATGAGCACCCTGTAAAAATTTAATAACAGGAAAATAAAACATTCAAACACCTCGTGTGGAAACATTACCAACATGATTAAACATTTTTTCCTTTAAATAAAATGCTAAATTTGAGCACATTTTATGTTAAGAGCTAGTTTATGACATAACAAAGTTTATTTCACTGTGAGTTTAAAAGCTAATGTGAAATACAATGAAATGGAACGAAACCACTATGGGTTCTATTCATGGGTAATTTCTTTGCCCATAATCAAGTGAATGGCTCTGACGTATACCAAGAAGCTCTATGAGCTATGACTAAGGAGGAGTTTCTAAAATAAGACATTGTGGTTTCATTTGGGATATTAGGAGGTTGTTATTTTAGGGTGATCGTTACATTTTTATGAATTCTACCTTGCTGAAATTTATTACACTACTAAAATGACTGATGACATATATATTTCCTGCTCCAAAAACTCTTCAGAGGCTTAGGGTTGAACAAATTTACTATACAAAGACTAATTTTTGAGCATTTTATTTAAGACCTAATAAATCATGTCACAGTGCCAAAACATATTTCCTTATGTAAGGTTGAATGATTTTATTGTTGTGAGTTATACAAGAACCTATTTGTTACTAATTTAAGCTAATGTTCTAAAGTAAATTTCCATCACTGAAGCTCCATCTTCATAGTAACATACTACAATTATTATTCAGTTATGGCAACATATATAAAATTATTAAAAAGTTATGCCTCAAATTTACTACATCTCTGCATTTACTGCAACTGGGGCAACAACTGGACTGAATGAAGGGCATTATGTTGTAGATGGCAATGAAAGAAGCAAATTAATTACCTTGTGACTTTCATAGAGCGAGAGCAATGTTCTTGACCAGTGAACACGGAGAAGAGGACAGTGGATGCAGTGGGGCTTGTCGAAGCAGCTCAAGTCACAAGGCCAGTCCGCTGAGCATGTGATTCGTACATAATGACTACATGTCATCACCCTGTTCAATTACACACAAAAGGAGTCATCTTAAAAAAAAACAAAAAAAAACATCTCTTTGGGCTGCAACATCAAGTGTTTTTATCATTGTACCATTTTCTTAATTATAAAAATACCTATATTGTGTGAGAAAATTAAAAATGCAAACATATCTGGGGCAAAACGACAACAACAACATTTTGGTACAGTATCTGAGCAATAAATCTCTCTACAAATTTTTACTGAAAAGATAACACTTAATTAGTAACATTGTTTAACTAACAGTACCTTCAGGGTGAATGTTTTTCTCAAACATAAAATATCTATAAAATACAAGACAGTCTTTTCAGGTTTTAAGAAGCTCAAGCAGAAGATGTTTGAAATATTACCAGATGCACGATTTGTCACAGAAATAAATGCAGTTAAATACTGTAGTAACTGGTATGTAAACTGTAATGTTATGCAGTTTCTATAGAGTTGAATAATGACAGATGAAAAGTGGCTTCAGTTTCTGTAGCTCCAACTCCTCTTAAAGAGCAGGATTTGAGCACTTCCGAAGAGTGGAAGGCTTGCCGTGTCTTTTTTCCTGGTTTCATAAAGGTGTTTTTATGATAACTGCCATCAAAGTGACAGGTGCTTTTATGGCTAGTGCGTCCCACCCAGGGTTGAATAGATGCACAGTGATAGTGATGCGCATTGTCAAGCTGCCAGTGGGGCAAGGGATCCTATAGAGAGGGCCGGGCCAACGAGTTGTGCCGCTCAATAGGCGTGTAGGGTGTCCATGCCCTTTGGTGCCCTTCCAGGTGTGGGAATTAGGGGGCAGAAAGCACCTGCAGGTCCTTCACATTGGATCTCATTATATTGCGTGCCACTGTGACGGACACGTGAGAGATTCAGAGTACAAGAGTCTGGTTTCATTTCACTACAATGTCCATGAATGCATTCGGAGATCATTCCTTCTGCATGCACAACACAAAACACTACACACAAAAACACCTCCTTTACAGCAGCGCTCTATACAGTGTGAGAAGTGGTGGCTGCTTAGATACAGAGGATATATAAAACCAACAGCAAAGCTATTCCTTTACCTAAATGAATGTTTTAAGTAAATCCTGGAAATGCCTGAAAACTCTGAGTCTCAGCATGTTAGTATTTTTCTCATTTACTGCACTGTCACATATGATATGTTGCAATGCCATTCCATGCATTCCACTAATAACTACAAATAGGAGCTAGTCAGTTATAGAAACTAGAGTACAAAACATGGCAGCATTCCTTAGACATGTTTTAACATATAGTATGTATTTAGTTAAATATGTATCATACTACAAGTAAGTGCTCAGTTTGCAGGATTTGATCTATAATATAATCATCCATATCTAAGTATCAAGCATCTATGAGGGAGGCCATGCAATCCTGGAAGTAGTTCCCCATGATATTTCTGAATAATTGTCCCTGTAACAGACACAAAAGCATTTTATGCAAGAGGGCATGTAGGATTCTGCCTACCATTACATTTGAGAACAGGTCACACGAGCCAAATCTGAACATGAGCTCCACATACATCACAATGCATTTTTTGTTCTAAGCCAGTCTGCATAAAGTACCTCTTCTTCTGAACACCACTGGGTGAACTTCACAGTAGAGGAACCTTAAAGCAGGTGAAAAGTGTGGGCTATGTCTTTCTGACCAACAGTAGATTGAGAATTGATTATGAAAACTTCACATTCTTTTTATAAATACAATGCTAGTCAAAGCGCCTGAATTTCTGTAGATTGTTCTTTTCTTTTTTTTACATGTAAAGTGGTATATTGTTAAAAGATTTAGTGATTTGAGAAATGTTAGAAATCAGCATATTATTTTGGAACACTCAAGAAGTACAAAACCTTTACCAGTGTAAAATCTTTACCACCGTGTATAAGTCTTATATCTAGAGGCTTAAATGCTAAGTGTTCCTGCCTTTAGAAAAATCTCTTTTATAGTCTCATTAGGATCAGAGAGTGACAAGGTTGTAAGTTCAAGCTTCCTTTTTAACCACTTTTTTTAACATCACTTTGTTTGCTTTGTGGCTATAACAGTGATTAAACTGTAATAACATAAGAAACTCCAGGTGTTCAAAGACTGTTGACTGGCAGTGTAGAACAGGTTTAATTTTCCTTAGGCAAGATACTATAATATAGAAACATAAACTACTGCCTTTACAATTTGAGTACAGCTTGAACAGAATCAGGGATTGAAGTGTGCATTTGAAGCACAATGGCAGGATATATGTTGCTTTTATAATGACAAGCCTTGCAAACATATATCTGTGATCTGAAGCAAACAAGAGATTTGCAGAGCTATTTGTTAGCCAAGGGCTTTGCAGAGAACAGTAATATAGACTTAGAATATCACTTTCACAACAGGTGAGTATGGCAAAGGTTGCACTGCAAGGAGCAATACAAGGCTGAACAGGAGGAGGCAAACAAAGGTTTTAGACAATAAAACTTTTATCTTTTTTTTCCATTCATATTTTCCAGGTGGCCAGGAGCTTAAAAATGGCATACTGTTATGAGGATTCTAGTTTAAGTTCATCTTACATCCTTTTAGTAGCAGTGATAGTGTGCTTTGTGATACATTTGGAAATATATAGAGGTGAAAATCATCCTGCTTTTGGTTACAATCACAGATTAGTAAATTAGGACAAATGTTGCAAAGATCAGTTTCAGGTAGGGGTTGTACAACATTGGGCCAGTATAAGCAGTAGAGATTTTTGTGCCAAGACATATTTTCCTTCACATATTAAATTTCCTTTCCTTTTCAGGTATTATGTGTCACACGTGATTTTTTTAAACAGTGGTAAAATAAATATAATTGTACTGGCATAACATTAGGTTTATCAGTCATACAAAAAATGATAATTTCCATGTTTTTTTGGGTTTTTTTACATAAGTCGGGTTCTTTTACTAAAATCCATCTGAATTTAAGATGATGAGTGCATATGAAATTGGGGCTTTTGGAACTGTGGCTTGTTTCTGTTTCTTGGTAAATTACACTCTGCAACTAATCCTTTTCTGATGACCCCTCACCCTCCTCTCCAGGCATGAGCAATTTCATTTTAGGAAAACAAATCATCAGGGGACAGATTGCTGCAGGTTTACTGACCTGGCAGGGTGTGGAGAAACATTTAACACGATTGGAACAGGTCTCTAAAGCAACAAAAGGGGCTGTTGTCTAGCTATACCTCCTTAGCCAGCCCTCATCCAGAAACCATGTGGATTTAGTTCCAAATCACAGTATTCATACATGTTTGCCTATATTTGTCAAAGACCCTAAAAACACAGTTTTGTTTCTGGGGTTTTATGAATGACAGCAATTCCTGGATGCGTAACCTTCTGTTTCTGAAAATATGCAGTAGAAGCTAAGCTGATCATGAAATGGTTAAAATGCTGTTTAAAAGAAAATATAAAAAGACTATATATTCTCAGACTACATGGCTGAACCCTGGACACAAGAAAAAGAACCAGCTGCCCCCAAACTAATGCTTATCATATAAGTCATTTAATTGAAAGCCGAATCTTTGAATCCTGCTTGGCATACAAATGTTCAAAGGATTAATTTAGTGCAGGACCCAAAGCGGTGAAGACCACCAAGCTTAAAAGGTGGAGAACAAGGGGAAGTTTTTAGCAGATTAACTGCTATAACATTAAGCTATTAAAATCTTATCTCTGATAAATAATTAAGGGGAGCCTTGGAATTTATTAATCAGTGTGCTTATTCCTAATTAGTCTTTGCCTTCATCAGATAGGGATCAATCTGGTATGAAAGGGCAGAGTGTGCAGAATGACCCACTTAAGAGCCTGTGGTTTTCCTGATTAGCTGTGTCCTTCCTGAAGCTGAAGGACATCCTGTTGCTTTTCAGTACACCAGAGCTCTGTCACTAACTAACAGAATCACAAACTCTGGCTATGTTGCACACAATCCTTTTTTGTTTGTTCATTTAGTCATAGCATGTTTCCGTAAAGATCATGGTGAATTTGTTATTGATAATATACCAGTTTACGGCATGTGAGGTCTGCGTTTCTGTCTTCAATTAAGACATTAAAACTAAGACATTAAAGTTTTATATGAAATTGACTAGTGCAGTGGATAAACATCTGAACCACATGGAACCACATGGATTCTTAACAGTAAAACAAAATGAGGGAACATGATCTCTTGCCTTAATTCATAATGATAGGTTTGCTTCCTTTTTCAGAAGTTCTCTGATTGGTTAATCATTTGCAGGCCCGTTTCAATTAGATAAGTCCAGCTGTAATTTGTAAAAAGCAGCTGCTGAGCTTTATCAGAGAAAGGAAAAGGAAAAGATAATTGATGTGCAAAAGATGTGCAAACTGAAAAAAAAATAAATTCTTGGATCGTTGAGAAGTTTGCAAAATGACGGTTAGCACTCTAACCATTTATTTATTTGTTTGTTTGTTTATTTATTTATTTTCCATAGTTTGCATTGAAATTAGGAAAAACATTTCAGATTTCCAAATATTACTTTTCAAACCACAAAAAATGTAATGTTACAGCAAAATGCCAAAATGGGAAGTGATATGCAAAATGAAAATACCTGAGACTGCTTGTGTATTTTCAATAGGAAAATTGTGTTTTCATACCAAATACTGACTTTGTTTAGTTTATTACTATGTACTGCCTTTTATAGTCAATTGTTGAAAACATAGAAAATGTAGAAAATTATATATTTAAAATTAAGAAACTATGTGTAAAGTCCAACACAGAGATTTAGCTTTAGGTAAAATTTCAAAAGGGCATAAATCTTTTACTGAGCCAGATATGTAGTAATTAACAGTAATTTATAGGCTTTAGGTATTAATTAGTTCAAGAACTTAAATACAAAAGCAGATTATTTTAAACAGGCTTATTTTTTTAACACTGTCTGCCAGCAGTGACATGCTGTCATAAATGTTTTGGTGAATAAAAACAGAGGTCTATTCATTTACTGTAAGTACAATAATCAAATACATGCAGATTGCCAGTCACGAGCTGTTATCAAGTTAACCGGTGTAACTACAAACAGTGCAGCATATCTCTCGTCAATCAAACACATTTCATTCTGTCATGCACCTTGTGGGGCATTTTTGGAAATGACAGTGATGTAATTGCTTTGTACTCCGATATGGGCACATACTCTACCTTACCTGACTCTTCCTTGTTGAAGTATGAAACATTGCTTTCATCATGAATGTGTTTTGTGAAACATTAGAAGCTTTAACATAGTTTTTTTTTCAAAGTGTGGGCTGGTTATGGCAGGCAGATTATGTTCATTTGCCCTGGAAAGGAAAACAAAGCAGTTTTTGTGACAGGCTTTGCTATGACATAATTAAAGATAAGGCAAAAGTTTATATTTTAATCAGGGGGAAATTTTGAAACCATGAGACAAAATGTAGCTCTGTTATTTTCCTTCCACTGTGTGTACAGCCTGTGTGTGTTCATGTGAGGAGGGAGCTAAGAGATATGGCAAGTAGAAGAAAATAATATATTACCTGCTTTTCAGCAAACCCAGTGTATAAAGAAGTTAACAGAGAATGAATGCTCAGAATTTTAGTCTGCACTAATCCCATTATGTGGGTCACTGTAAGCAAAGCTAAGCATTAAACAATTGTCACACTGATATTTCCGGTTAATGACTCAACATTGCTGGATTTTCACTTTCAGTGCTTGCTTGTATGCAAATGTCAATAAGACATCACATAAACATGTCTTGCTATCCTTGTATTGATTTTCTACTGACGTTATTATAAATACACACACCCACATATAGATACAAAAGAATTGAAATATCTATGCTGACCTTTCTAGAGAAACTTGTGCATGTGCTTGTTGCCTCTGCTATGAGAGAAGGCATGAAACCTGATATAGACCAAACTGTGAACATTGAGCCTTTTAATCATCAGTTCACATAACAAGTCTTACCACAGGAGCCTTTTTTGATTTAGTAATAATATCAAAGCTAAGGTGGGAGTTTACATGCTCTAAGACTGGGAAATATTTATATATGAAGTGACTAGAAAAAGTGTTATTGGATTATATGAAAATATGTTTAGATCCCAAGTCCACTAATGACTAGGCAGTGTAGACATCATATTAATAGCTGATCATGCATGTTTTATCTTTTTACATGCAAACCAACAATAATTTTAATCATTTCCATAGAAGGCAAGTGGCAAACTCCCAGATGACAGACATACACTAACACACATCACAACAATATATATACAGTATAAACACCATTAATTAAATAACTGATTGACTGTGTCCAATTTTAGAATCCTTAGGACCTATATCAGATTTAAGAAGGTTTCATACCCATATAAATTTACTTACATACCCATATAAATTTATACTCATAGCTCATTAACAGAAGCCTTAAGAAACCTGTTTTATTTGCTATAATAGACTAAAGGCTGACATTTATTATCATGCAGTTATATTTCCAAAGCCAAATTTTCTGCTTTGAAGTGTTGAATAATATTTTTTGTATATTCATAAAGCCATTACTTGAGCATGGTATAGCTTTAAGTAAAAAGAAGTAAAAAAGGATTTGTGTAAATAGCTTTTCTGTTGCTTTTGAATGAAAGCAGCATCAGCTTTAACCTCTTATAGGTTTGGGGACTGGTCCGAAACTCCTGCTTTTCAAAGTCATATGAGCTGTATACAATTTTCTCTTCTTTCTCTGTACAACCTTTAACAGTAGATGCTGATTCACACTCAGTCTCGATGCAAATACTAATATATTGTTTTACATTTCCAAAAATGACAGTCTAACATAAGTAAGTCTAACGAAATTGCAGTATATGAATTAAAACAGCAGTGTCTATTTCATCTGTAATTTAATGAACACTGGTGCCATGCTATTTTGTTTGGGTAAATCATTAAAAAAAATGCAAGTGATTTATTTTTATGTGTTAATGCACTTTTGTCATGTTCATAAACAAATGGACTGTGTTGATATGTTGTGTCATTAAAAATTTGCACATGCACTGGGGTGCCTAACCTATTTGGGGCCACAATCTGCATTTAAAAGCAGAGCCATCACTATGTATGTACCCATACCTCAATATAACTAACCCTCTTCAGCCAATTACTAATTAAATATGACAGACATAATTATTTTATTTGTAACAAATAAGAGCATGCATGTGTGACTATGACATGACAGACACACTAAATGAGCTCCATCAGATCCAAAATACCTTTTATTTAATTGGAAAATAACCAATTTATTTACATATTACTTCGCAATTCCAATGCTATTAGACTACCAACAGCAGTATCTCTCAGTCTGCACTATATTAAAGGTCAAATCACCTGTCTTGTGTTTTTTATTGCACTTTTTCTCTTTCTCATGACCTCCCCTGACCTACTCAAAATATTATTGTTATTAATACTATTACTATTATAAGTAGTATTATTATTTTCAAAAGATCCAGTAACTGTATACATCTGCATATCACTGTATAACTGTAACTATATAAAGAAACTGTAATGGTGTGATTGTTTTTTGCTGTTGGAGCTGATGTGTATTAAATTGTCTAGATAATTACCTCTGATCTATAAATCTCTAATTTGCTGATGATATGTAAAGATTTGTTAAAAAATGACCTTTCATCCCATTAAACAATGTGGTTGCTTGTAATGTAATGAGACACACATAAGTAGTAGGCTAAGATATAACATACCAGTTGTTCAAATGATAAAATCGGGAAAGTGAGAGTTTGTCTACAATGTTTTTGTTTTGTTTTGTTTTGTTTTTTTAACGTGGTTTAAGTGCCTGGTTTGGGACTTCTGTTTATATTCTTTGTGTATTTGGTGTTTATTTAGTTTATCCATTTTGATTGTATTTTTGGACTGTTAGAAGTATATATACATGTATTTTTGTCTCCAGGTTTATTACACTGCCACTAGTATCAGTGAAAAAGAAAAGAGAATATATGTCTGTTCTATATTCTGTCAGTCAGCTGGTTCACTCATAAAATATTAAAACTCAATTAGATACATAATTAGATAAGCTCTGCTGATATTGCTGCAGCACATGAAAACACACCTTTTTACATAGTATTTCTTCAAAACCTACCTCTTTCTACATTTGCAGTGCTCTGCGCCATGATACCAGTTGCTTTTTTTTTTTATCATAATGATCCAAACATATAATACAT
Organism: Hemibagrus wyckioides; assembly: GCF_019097595.1. Taxonomy (NCBI): domain Eukaryota; kingdom Metazoa; phylum Chordata; class Actinopteri; order Siluriformes; family Bagridae; genus Hemibagrus; species Hemibagrus wyckioides. Next base: position 20,626,296 of record NC_080715.1, read on the forward strand.
TGATTAAAAAGTGATTCAAAAATTTAGCCCTATCATTAATGAGCTCCTGATCAATAATGAGGAAAATATGAGATTATTTGAGTTCTGGATCACAGTTAGGTAAAACTAATCTTTATTTAGATGATACCTTATTAGCCTGTGGTACAGAACCCAGTCTTGTTTCATGCTTGTGGATGCACAAGAGATAAACTTCTCTCAAGAAATAGGAGGATCATTATATCTACACTGTGTTCATTCACATTTGCAGCATTTGGCATCACCAGGACCTTTTTGAAATGTGAGAAGACATTAAATATTTAACAGTTCTTGGAACTTTTATGCTTAGTGCAGTTGTGAGTGTCGTAGGCCCATTTCAAGAGCATGCTGGTGCTTCCTCACGTACAGCTCTGCTCCTGACATGCTTCAGGCTGCTCTGTGCTACACCACAGCTGACATGCCTTGGGCCCGAGGGACTAGCATGCTGCATGATTATCTTGACTAATGCTGTTTTGTTTTCTTTTGACCCATGATCATCTCTCTTAAATGGTTCTGGCTTAACCCCACTCTAGCCCAAAGGTGAAAAGACTAGTGCTATATCTGCAAAAGTCTTGAATAAACAACAGTCAATGGTATATTAAGTCTATTTTCCACCAAACTGCATTTGACTTAGTTGTACTTAAAATATAACAAAAATAAATAAAAAAGATAGTATTCTATAATACTTCAATTTAAAGGTATTTTTAACCCAATTATACAAGATTTAACTTATTAATGTCTTAAAATTTTGCCAATACTAATAATAATATTATGCTATGTAAAATATTAAGATTTAGACATACAGAGATACTGATATAGCTAAATAACCAGAACTTATGCCAGCTAAAACTCAAAGAAAAGGATGTGTCTGTGGATAGAGTCATTAAACATCAGGAAGAACCTTATTGCAGAAATTGAAACCTAGTAAGCATAATTGCACAGTTCTGCAGGCCATTTTCACAATAAAATTAAGTTTACCAATTTTCTACACAACAGCTTTAACTAATACCCTAAAGTGCCTAAAAAATCAGATTAAAATGCTCACATTTGTTTGTAAATTCTTTAGCCAGAGCATTCTACCCAGGACCACACACTTCCCCACATTCCAATGTAAAGACCATGGAGGAATATCTCAATTGCGGTGCAGTCTACAAATGGTGGAGACATATCCAAGGCTTTGATGTTATTTCCTGCTCTTAGGCAGTTCCCCTTCTTTTAGGGGCAATTTGGAAGACAGTCCAGCTGATGCCAGATCTTCCCCCTGTGCCCCCTCCTGTTTCGTCCTGTTCATTCATTCACTCAAGCAGATTGATCATCTTTATATACTCAAGAGACAATCTACTCTAATATTATTCTAAAAATAAATACATCTTTCAGGGAAATTTATTGCAATTAGTGGTTTTATAATAACCTATAATTTAAATTACTGACAGTGGCTTAAGGGCAGGACTTTGTATTTTCTTGGAAAGTTGTCCATATCACATTCATTTCACATTTATTTCAAGATGGTGTGGAACAAAATCAGAAATTAGGTGAACTGACAATAGATAAGAGAAATTAGTAAAATTATTACAATTATAAAATGTAACATTTCAAAATAAATACAGTGGGGTCCAAATTGTTATTATTATTAGTATTAGTGAAAATGCTTCTATTATGTATTCTTTTCAAATTTAATACAACAATTTTCATTACAAAGGATATTACTGGCAGCTTGAGTAAAAACTAAAATCACTGAAATATTTACCTGAATTTCAGCATTTATTAGTATTTGATAAGCCCCCTCTTTTTTTGCTTTAATGACACTGTGCACTCAAGCTTGCACAGACTCAACAAGTTTGTACAAATCCTTATGATCCATTTTAGGTCAAATCAATCAGAGTAACTCTGAAGTCATGCTTTAGTAAAAGAGATCTGACACAAGGAAAATCTGGCTTTTTGTACAAAGCAGATAACATGGTCAATATGACACATTTGCTAACATTTAAACCTAGGGACCTAGAAATAGTGCAGAATCTTGAATATTAATTAATTAATTAATTAATTAATTATTAAAGATTATTAAAGATTGTGAATCTTTACTTTTTCGTTCTAAATCTTCTGCTTATTTCTTGTTTTAGATTTTTAAAAAATTCAAGTCTCAAACCTTTGGACTATACTACACCTTATAATGACTGATGCAACATAATTTGCCCCAACACGTCACAAAATCCAAAATATGCCTTTCTTATTGTTCTGTAAATTATCATCTTCATATTCAAAAGTTTAATCACATTTAGATACAAATATATGTACACCCACATGGTGAAAACATATGATATAATAGAGTACTTGAGGCCTCTTTGCAAAGCTTTAACAGCACCTGCCCAAATCAAGGAGAGATAAAAGGAAAGGAGAGAGAGAGGGAGGGAAACTACAAGGTATGGGCAGGGTGGGTTAGCATCCAAGGGCTCCAGCTGTCCTGGTGTTAGGGTTAGTGGGACTTGGAAGCAGAGAGATAATCAGCTTTATTAGCACTGCTAAGACCAATTTAAGAGCAGACTTAGGGGATCAGACAGGCCAGCTGTCCACAGCACCCCTACCTACATCTCATCAGCACCCTATTTCATTTCATTCAGCATCACCACAGGAGCAACCCACCCCTCAGTACAGGTAGCATAAATGAATTAAACATCATCCACAAGCAACCCAATTCTGTCTGCACCTACAAAAAGTGTCTTACTGAATTTCCATAAAAGTTTGCTTGTTGTGGCATTGTTTATCCTCAGTTAAAACTGTAGAGCTACAAAGTGTTATTCATTCTCTTAAAGTTTCAATTATGTTTTTTTTTATTATTATTATTTATAAATTATGCATGTAAATGGCTGCACAATGATGGATATACATGTAATTTGGAGGCAAGCCACTACCACTGTACCACTACTACAGTTTTGGTTGTATTTTTCTGATATTTGGATAAATTGCATATATAAATGTCTTCTCTTCTAATTAGAAATAATTATGTCAAAACCAAACTATAATCAAAATGCCTTATATATATGCAATATATATTACATAATTAATTAATTATAGGAAAAAATTATATTAAAGGTTAATATGGTGGCATGGTGGCATGGAAGATAGTACAGGTAATGACTCTACAGTTTACATGAATCTGGAGTGCTTTCTAAAGAGATATAAGGGAAGAGGAGAGGTCATGGAATGAGGTCAGCCTTGTCTTAGTGAAGCCAAGTGTCAAGGAGTCTAGTGAAGCGCTGACCCAGACAGAACTTAGTCTAAATTAAATCACTTTCCAGTCTCCAAGAGAGATTACATTTTACCATCTCACTACTGTACAGCTACACTCTGTTGAGAACATAATGCTACAAACTGCTTCTGGGATCACATTTAGGAAGTCATGATTTACTCTCCTTTTCATGCCAGAAATAAAATGCATAATACGGGCCTAGATAAAAAGAGCAGAAAATAATTTCTTCTAGATATCTTCCACATAATCTGTCAAATCCCTCTTGGTTTTTTCATTAGATAGGCATGTTAAAACCTTGATCACTAAACTCTAGTAACAGCTATTCTATGAGGAAATGTTTTAATTCAGTTAAAGGTCATGAGACATAGGCCTAGTTAGATAATAATGTACAATATTTACATTATAGCTATTACATAATGTATGTTATGTATATTTACATTTTTACAGAATTTTGCAAACAGTCCAATCCAGAGCAAATTACAGAAGTGCCTTGTAGTCTCCATCAGACACACCATCAGATCTCTTCTTGCTAGTTCATTAGGTCAAGGACTAAGAATTCCCATCAATCTAAAACAGTGTGTTTCAGAGCAGGGTTTGATAAGTGCCTTAAGGTAGTTAGGAGTTTGTCCATTTTTTTAATTTGGAGGCAAGTGTTTTAAACCGGATACCATGAAGGCAGCAAGAGTCAGATGGCACACAGGGGCACACTTGCTGGGAGTTAGTTGCAGTAATCTAGTCTTCAAATAATGAGGGACTGAACAAGTATCTGAGTGACCTGTGTGAATAGAAATGGCCAGTTGTAAAGGTTAAACCTGCATGACAACTCTGATTATTAATGTGTGCTGAGAAGAATAGCTGGTTTTCCAAAACTACTCTAATGTGTCAGATGGTGTAAGCTGAGAGTTGTCCAGGGAAATCACAAAATCTCAACATAGGGATGTATTTTCAGGGGTATTCAGCAACTGAGACTTCCTGGTATTTAGTTTCATCTGTTCTTCTGACTTTCGGGATTTTCTGTCTTCCACAACGCACCAAAATGCACGTAGACAACGGGTTAAGATTTCTCCCTGAAATCCTGCAAATTCCAATACATGAATTCAACACAAGTCCAGTAACATTAAGACAACTACTTGGAACTTGTTTTCTTTGACAGAAAACGATGCCGCATTTTGGATCAATGGTAATGCATGGTCTAAATATTTGGCTTTTTAGCTGGAAATATAATATAATAATATAGAATATAATTAGTATAACTAGCTTTGGTCAGTCCTGCTACTGGCAAGAACAACACCCCAAAAATTAGATTTATAAATCATGAAAGAAAATCTGAATGAAAGGAAGCTGCACTGTATCAGCTTATGTAGAGATTAAATAAATCAACACCAGGAGTTGGTATCTCAATACTGACACAACACTGATCATGCATTATACTGATTAAAAGAAGAAATTGTTGCTCCAATGTTTATGAATTAGGTTGGAATAAATGGTTACATCTATATGTAACACGCAACTAGAAATACTGCAGTGATAGATGAACAAAAAACTTTTGTAAATAACCCATGACTCACCTCGCCAGTGCCTCATTGATCAATTAGTGTCTTGGGAGCAGTGGTGCTTTCTGGTTCTTACAGGCTTGCATTCATCTTTGTCTTAGATTCCCTTAGCTTGAGTATTGCTTGAGTAAAGACACTATTAACAAGAACTGCATTGAGCAACTTGAAAAAGAGAAATTTAGGGTGGCATTAAGTAAGAGTATAAGTAAACTACTTCTGATGTGCAAAGACATCTGTAATTGATTGAAACTGATTAAGAAGCAATCCTGCCATCATGACTTCCTGACATATACATCATGACATACACATAACAGTTTAGTGGTATGACTTCATTATGAAAATAAATGTTACTGTATGATTTATTTATTCTAAAGTGCAAAACAGGTGGACAGATTCACTCTAAAAAATAGCTATATTTACAAAAATATATATAAATAAAAGGTTCTTCAAGCTCAAAAACAGATTTGAGCATGTCAATCGCTATGTATAATTATATTAACATATAAAATTTATATACAGTATTTTAGGGTCAGTTCATTATTATTTCAGTGTGTAATTGTTAGGAACAGAAAAAAACTAAAAATATTTTATTCGTTTTACTCATTTACTTTTTGACAGCTTTTAAAAAGCAGACTTGCAGTTTGCCTTCTGACCAAAAGTGCATATAGTACTTGTAAGAAAAAACTTGAATTACCCTACAAAAGAACAAAACTGGTTTAGAGTAATTTAAGATACTGTAAGTATTTCTGACATTTATTGTCTTTAGTGATTAGGTGACACTGCACTGTACTCAGGTGGTCATGTGACATTCTTTTACTAATCCATCACCCTACGTAGGCTGACTTAGCATGCAACACTGTTAGCTTGCCAGGAAGTGTTTGGGTGAGCTGAAGGAGCATCCTGACCCATGATTCTCTAAGCTGTGTCTACCTGCAGAGTGTGCCAGACTGCATTTGTGTGAGTGTGCTCAGAAGGAAAACAGAGCTCATGATTCGGGCCTAATGCAAGTTAATCCACTGTTTAAGGGTTGTTTAAATAAACTCAAACCTTAACTGGGTCGCCTGTGCAACTCTGAATGGGAGGCATTTATCTCATGCATAAACAGGCATATAAGGCCTCAGGGGTCATCCAGAGCACCATTTATGTACACAACTAAGCAAGAAATTATCACTACTACACAATGCCATGATTCTTGTTCTGTTATCCCCTTAGGGTTACATCAGCTGCTGTGAAAAAGTGATGAATATTTTCAGGCCACATACTAAGATTTCTAAGATCAAAAGTGCTATTGATGAACACACACACCATCTATGATGCTCAGCCTCCTGGCTGCATTTAGCTCATATTTGATTCTGATGCCTTCTCGGGGATAACACATAACACTCACATAAAAAAGGGGATTTACTAAAATAAGCATTTACAAGATTTTTTATAAGATGTACAAGAATGCTGTTTCCAACTAAGACATGTTACTGCATAGGTCTATGTGTATGTATGTTTGTGCAAGAGCTGAATGTGTCCCTCTGTTTTCTCCCTTCTTTAGGATTACTTTTCATAGTTATGTGGCAGCAAGCTTGAAAGTGGAACATTAGAGGAGTGGCACATCAACACATGGAGAAGGCAAACACGACTTCTGGGCTGGGCTGCTAACAGGGCTTCAGGGTATAGAGTGATTTACTACTCCTCTCTGCGGCACCAGAAACAGCCCCGTGCCTGTAATGAGTTTTTGACACTGAGCATGTTTGTACAGTGTTTTCTTTTATTTTTGGGGCATGACATACTGATTGCAGAACATTAGGACTATTTTCACACCCTGCCTGAACACTCCCTTTTGCCTCATAGAGGTAAAAGAAAGAGCCAGTGTAGTAATAAACATTTCACATGTTGCCTAATGTAACATGAGAAGCACAATCATGTGCGTTTATAACTTTCCACAGAAACGAAGCATATCAGGTACAATAGCCTCTTACCTTGTCAGCTGGGAATAAACTGCTCTTCATTACATGATCAATCCACAAACATTTCTGTCTTACATGATCCAAAAGGCTTCTGCACCTTAACAATACATTAAAGTCCATAAAAAGTTGATTGGTATATCCTCTCTTGGGGTTTTCTTTACTGATTTATTCATACTGTTTCACAGTTCCTTATAGTTCCTACTGCAGCTAATACTGTCCACTGGGAAGGGAACAATGGCAAAGAGCTATGTCTGCCTGAATTGGGCCAGCTACTGACTTGGCAAGATGACATCGGGTATGCAACAGCTGCAGCCATCCAAGTCTGCTGACCAAGTCAAATCCCTCAGTCTGGATTATGTCAATGTTACAGACCCCTGACATACTTTTAAGTCAAGATATGCACTTCAGTGGATCGAGATTGCTTCACTGATTTACAAGGTACAGCTAGAAAGTGTGTTGTAGGCTGTGCTCTTGCATGCCATTCTCAGTATTAGTCTGTACTTGCATTCTTAGAAATGATATAAAATCAGGAACAGATCAATTTCCACATGAGCACATTGTTGTGTCCTAATACTTCTTAAGGGTGCCAGTTATGATACATAGCAGTGTCTCTTCTGATTTACCAACATAAGGAACATGATACTCAGTAAACATAAAGTTAAAAAAAATGAATTTAAAGGAAGAAGAATTAGGACACTTGAAGTGCCAGTTCAAACTGAAATTACTCCACAGACTCATTCCTGTAATAAGGGCTGGGTAATTTTACCTCTTGACCTAACATAGAGCATGTTTCACAGGTGATTCCACAGTCACCAGCCTAAAGCTTATGAATAAAGACAGCACACAGTGTATAGTACAACAGATCAACAGGTCACTTTTAATCAGGCAAGTGCAGCATCTTACATTTTCAATGACAATGACAACTGTGAATCCTGCTGAAAGAGCAAATAATGAAATGTTCATAAATAGTATTCTGGAAACACTACAGCGTGGCCATTATTAAGCATTTCCTATAACTAAATTCCACATGCTGTAGGCACTTATGTCAAAGTTCCAGTATCACTCCACCTTTTCCAGTATCCTTCACTTGGCTTAGTAAATTAACACCATATGGGCACTCTAGAGAGACCTGTGGGAAACAGGAATTGTGAAAAGAGAGGCATTAGATAACAGGTCCACTATTGTGGCCATCTGCAAAAAAAAAAAAAAAAAAAAAAATATGGACATGGGATTTTCTCCTTCACAATACACTCCTTACCCAGTGTTGTGCATAAAGCCAAATTATATTGTAGATCAAGAATATACAGTGTTATGTTGCAATAATAGTTATTATATATTGCTACATTCATAGATATATTTGCCATTCTTTTAATGTTTATACTGTGCATATATAACTTTGAAATCAATGACTAGTTTTAAGAAAGATAATATACAATTTTTTTCAGGTAACGGGTTACTACATTTTGCAGCATGCAAATATACTTGAAGTTCATAATAATACCAACAACAAGCATAAATAAAACAACCATGACAATAGAAATAATAATGAGAAGAATATTAAAATAATATAAATGATATCAAATACAGTAAAGAGTAGAGTTTTAACATTTTGTGTGTAACAATTGTGTAGCTGATTACTGATTTAATTCATAATTTATATTTTGTAGGACTAAATAAACAGCACAAAAGCAGTTTCTACCTTTTTGCAAACTTTTTACAAAACATAGAATCCAGGTATGTTACAAAATCAAATATTTTTATGTAGAGCTAACAATAACCACCATGAAACATTTAATTGCAATTATAGGTGGATTTAAGCATATACCAAAACTATCCAAAACTAAATCAATGCAATAAAAAAAAGAAACAATTTATTACATGGAACAGATAATTGTGTAGCTGAATTTCCCCAACTCTTAAAGCAGAGGATATCATGAATGTATTGAATGAATATTTCAAAATTACACTGAAAAGAAGATCTATAACATGTCACAAATGCCCTTCTGAAGCTACTTTATATATAACCGAGAGTGAATGCAATGTAATACACAATCAGTTCTGGCCAGTACAGTGATCAACCTAATTGGAAATGAATGGCTTTAAAAGGCTTTAAAAGACATTTTAAATATAATGTTCATGAATATTTTGGATAGTTTATCCCAGGCTTCTATTTTGGTTTTCTCAAAATCATCTGTTCTATGTCTTCACAGATACTCCTGTTTATGCTAAGCCTGAATATTGCTCAGAAAAAATAGTTTTCAGTTTCATATCTCTCCATATCACTTTGAGATACGCTTAAGAATGAATATTGCAGGGATTGGGGGTGGGATGGCGGCAGAGCGCTGCTGTGTAACATATTGCTCTTTTGTGCCATCTTGCCATTGCAGAGGAAATAAACTGCAATCGCTGCCAACAGTTAAAGCTGTTAAAAAATAACTTCGTCTCAACCCATTATAAAAAACACCATAAGGGATGAGACAGAACAATGTTAACAATGCAACTGGACCCAACCACTGGAAGTTCTCTAAAACATTCTCAACCTGACAAAGCTTAGTTCAGAACTCAGAAATGCAGGGTGATAAAATTTAAGACCACTGAAATAACACCATTTAACTTGGACACATCAATTAGATAAGGGACATGGTGACAGAAAATCATAGGCTCTTAAAGAAAAATGTGAACATGTTTTGCCTTTGAAAACATGTTTAGGTAACGTCTGTTCTAAACCAGGAAGCGAGATTTTCTTAGTCACCATTGCCAGCAAGGCCGGTCTTAAAGCATTAAAAAATAATGGCATTTTGTTATCAACCAGCGATTAAATCAAACACAAGGTCAATTGCGGTGAAATAATTAATTGTCTTTGCCACACAATATAAATCTGGTCATGTACTTCAAACAGGAAGAAATGAAATGAAACAGAACCCTCTTTAATCATGCAGTGTACGCAAAAAAAGAATTTTGTTGTTCACAGTGATAGAAGCAGACTTCATAACATTGAAATGTTGTCAGGTTGGGTTTACGACAGACATCCTTTGAACTTCTGCCATGGGAAATGTATTACATGAAGCTAAATGTTACAATGTATTTTGAAAATTAAGACATGCTATCAGACATTAATCTAGTATATAAACTTTGAAAAGAAGCCTGTTTTGGACTGCTTTTTAATGCAGACATGGAAACGCTGGAAACAAGCAATAGCACAAAGAGCAGTCCTGGAAAACAAACTGGTGCTTTTAACAGTGACACAACTAGTCGTGTGGAATTCCTGTTTCAAAAGACTTTCTTTTTTTTATTCAAAATTATTTTTATTTTAAAGCAAGAGAAGTGCCTGCCTTTCACCTTGGACAGAGAAGTGTTCTTTTATCTACCTTACACTGTTGTCTCGTTCAATATATATATATATATATATATATATATATATATATATATATATATATATATATATATATATATATATATATATTTGCATTTTAACATACATAAATTGTGGATTGGAGGTTGATTTAAAGCTATTTGAAGCTAATACCATGGTAGCTGTCCTCACAAATCACCCAGTCTAGACTCTAGGTAGCATTTAAATTGGATTTAAGTAAAGTAGCACATAGTACAGCTTTGCCCAACAACACAACCTACTTACTATTTACTATTACACAACCTATTCCAAAGTAGGCCTTTACCACAGTTTCTGGTATGAATTACATTTCTATGTTGCTGTCAACGTCAATAACCATATTTTTTCTATTACTATCAATTCTATAAATTCTATTACAACACAATAAGTAGAAAACTACTCAATAAAAGCAAATTTTACATGTTGCCAATAGAAAAAATATTTGAAAATAATGGGTATTAGGATAGGTTTGTTCCTATGACGCACGCTTTTGTGGACCCAGGTGAACAGGTGAGATTTAAGAAACATTAAATGAGCTTTAGTGATGACAGAAATGACTGCAGCTGGTAAAGGGAAGGCCTCGGGTCATTTTAAGACGGACCATCCGGGTTTACAGCTCCTGTTTATAATGCATTCCTGGAATTCTTAAGTCTCCCCCTCCATCTGAATCTTAAAGAAGAGTTTCACCTGAAGACATCCTGCTTAAAATTTTATTAGTATTAGTTTTATAAGTAAGAATTTGAAGGACAAAAAAAAAAAAACCCTACCCAGAAAATGTCAGAAGAAATGCAATATTAGAAATCCTGACCTTGGAATCCATACTGAACTTTTATTTTAACAACACTCAACAATACTCAGCTATTTTTGTCTCTTAAGCAATCGATGACACACTTTATCATTCAGTCACCCCAGGTGCACAGTACAGCTTTTGTATGACGTATCAGTCAAATGACCAGTTCTTTCTACACCACCATGCATGAAGGATAGTAACATGAGATGACATCTACACCTACTGACAGGGCAGTCATGAATGTAAGATGATTTGTTCAGAGCACTATTCAGAAACAAACTAAGACTGCTTTTAAATGTGGTTTACTATCCTTGCTGTTATGTCACATACGTAAAGATGAGATGATGAGATCAAGTCACCACTAAATCTTTTGAGCTCTACTTTCTTGGTGTTTTAGACAGACCAAAAAAGTACTTTGAACTTTTATCAAACTCTCCTGTCAAAGAAGAAAGCACTCCCCCCCACACACACAACACACACCCATTCACCCATTTGACAACAGCCTATTATCAAAGCAACTAAAATGCACAAGTATTGAGACAAGTAGTGGAAGGCTAACTTCTTCGTCTAGTGGAAAAGCTATAGATGATAACAAAAGGAAAAACCACTGACCTTTGACCCAGACTTTCTGAAGTGCTCCCTAGAGGATCCGGGTCTCTGTGCAGAATCTTACATAATCTTTTAAAAGGCATCCACACACCTTTTTAAGCTAGTGGGTGTTAGAACCAGTGTTAAAAAAAATCATAACAAAGCTTGCCAGTTAACCCCCTGGATAGTTAGAAGACAAATAGGCAAAATATTTGTGTTTATTCTAAAGGTTACTATAAACACAGGTGCAAACAGGTATAATTGATAGGCATCTTTCTTAAATTAACATGAAAAAAAAATTAAAAAATGGGAAAAATCACTGACCTTCTATTTCTATTCAGTTTGGTCTTCTAAGCTATTGAGTTATTGATCTTCATGCAAGAACTAAGCACAAGGGCTATGCCGTTAGTTACACAGGGAGAATGTCCTGTCTTTACACTATATGTGGTTATTGTCTTCACACAGTTGCATATCACGATGGAGCTCTACCCTGGAATACTTGTGAAAGATGTTAGATAGTATTTAAAGAGTCATATAAAGACTCATGAAAGATGGAACAAAGATGCATGCAGTCATAGTGCTCTATCAGTGCATCTGTAGCTCAGATGCATGCCTTTCTGCTCAGCTTTTCTCATAGCAACAAAAAATATTTCCAAAAATATGTTTCACAATACATCAAACATAGTAATGATGCATAATGGAATGATGAAATAATGGTGAAATAAGACCACATGAAATTATGAAAAAGAGAACAATGTGAACAAACAAACAAACAAACAAAGCACTAACGATTATTTCAGCCCTAATAGTGTTGTAAGCATTTATTTCCACTCTAATTATTTTGAGATTTTGCCTGGATCTGTAACTATACAGCATCCTCACACTTTCTGAAAAACATTCAGAGATCACCTTTTACAAAGGCAAATATGTGATAAACCTGCATCAGACTTTCGAGAAGTTTGTACCCTAAAGTCTTTTATCAAGAAAGATACAAATTACAAGATAAAAGAGTTTAACTCTAAACAGATTTCTGTCAGAAAACAGGATGCATCCACAAAAGGAATCTCACCGAGGGGTATTTTTGTGGTATCTTTGAGGACATGCAGCTGGTCAAACCACCTGTTAACAACCACAACACTGTTGGAATGCCACAGAAGACTTGTTTATTCTCATTACTTTTGGTAAATATGCAGAAAAATTGCAGTCCTGTTTCTAAAAGGCCCACCATGAACTAGAATCAAAGACACAAAGAGCTCTTTGGGGCCTTTTCCAAACCAGAGCAAGAAACATTACAAACACTGAGGATGAAGAAGAAAAAAAACAAAGGAAGAACTGTTAATGTGATAAGAAGAAACAGCAAGTTGATGCAAGAAAACTGATGAACGTGTTTCACTGGGAAGTAATATTATACTATGATTAATCCAGTGATAATATAACAATTGTAAACATCTCAGAGTGACAGATCCTGATGCAAGCCAAGAACCTTTTAATGATTATCTACTTCTATAATTCTAGTTCTACATTAGCTTATTGCATAATTTGATTGGATGAGCCACATTCCAGGAGTTTTTATAATCATTATAAACTTACTTGAATGGTTCACTGTTTCTATCACGCTACTTGTATGTGTTCACCAAATAAATTCCACATAAAATTTCACTTCTTGCTAAACATTTACTACAGTAGTGTTAGTGACATCATCGGTGGAAATGACAAAGAATACACTTCATATTAGTATCATTTGTGACTCAAAATATGAATGCTTGGCATATAATAAAGATAAAATGGAATAATGTAAGACAATTTTACCAGAATTACTTTTAACAGAAATATAGAAATCACTGTGAGCTAGCTTGCCGACAGGATATGTAGCTTTGGGATACATTTCTGCTAACAGAGCAAAAGCAATTTAAACATTTTGCCATATGTTAATGAAGCTATCTGAAATGTTATTTATCAAGTATTAATTTCTTGTTTACAGAGCTGTTGCATAAAAAAAAATCACACTCTCAATTGTGCTCTTATACTGAATATCAGCACAGCTGTGATTATCTACGGCACTCTGCCAGGTGCTCTCATGCCGACAGCTGAATCACAGCCATGCTGTTAGTCAGTAGAACCACAATCTTGTGATATTGCGTAATTAAACAACAATAGAACTCAAACCAATATCCTTTCTTCAAGAGAAATATTCAAAGCACTTTTACATGTTGCAAAATATCTGTCTGGTTCTACTCACAAAGGTCAAGCACAATGTTTCAGGGCAGAGAGTTTCACCCAAAATGAGGAAAGGCACACGCATATCATTTGGAGCACAGAAGAAATTGAAGAAAATTTTGTTTAAAAAAAATCTGTCAAATATCAAACATGGATACAGAGATAAGGAAAAGTTTCACGATGAAACATGAATAGTCACTGGAGTTTCCAAAACTTCCCATGTTTAAATTTATTTATTTTTTTTATTTTTTTTTGGTGACTGCTGTTGCTGAGACAATTGTTTTTGTTTTGTTTTGGCTTTTTTAATGAGACATAGTCATACAGGATATAGTCACTTTTAATTTACATCAGCTGTGTGAATCAGGCATTACAGACTGAAACTGGAAACTGAGATGTGTAATGGGTGAGTGACAGTCATCATCTGAAGAGCGTCATGATTTCACAAGAAGCTATGAGTTATGGCTAAATGTTCCTATAAAAATATAAGTATAACAACAATATATATACATTTAGAATGAAAACTTACAACTGATACAATTAGCAACATCTATAAAAACAGCAGTGTACTGTTAAACAATTAAGGTTTATAGCTCCTGCTGTATAAATATTTGTATACACTTATTGTGAGGTTTAATAGAAACACCTGTACACCTGCTCATTTAGGCAGTTATCAAATCAGCCAATCATGTGGCAGCAACACAGTTCATAAAATCATGCAAATACAAGCATTCAGTTAATGTTCACATCAAACATCAACCAAAGAAAATGTGATCTCTGTGACTTTAACTGTGGCATGGTGGTTGGTGCCAGATGGGCTGCTTTGAGTATTTCACAAACTCCTGGGGCATCATGATCATGGGCACAGTCTCACAGAAACTGGAGATTTGAAGATTAGAAAATAAAAATCACCTGGTCTTCTTCAACTATCCAGACTGCATGAGTCTGTGCCTATTCTTGTTCTTGGCTGACAGGAACCTGATGAGGTCTTCTGCTCTTGTAGCTCATCCACCTCAAGGTTTAATGTGTTTTGAGATGCGTTTCTGCTCACCAGAGTGGTAACAAGTGCTTGAGTCAATTACTATAGACTTCCTGTCAGCTCAGACCAGTCTGGTCATTCTCCTCTCAGCTCTTTCATCAACAAGGTTTCAAAAGATTATTTTTTTCAGTGCAAATACTACAGACTGTTTTGCGTGAAAATCCCTGGAGATCAGCAGTTTCTAAAATATTCAAACCAGCCCTTCTGGTACCAGCAACCATGCCTCCATTAATATCACAGGAATATCAC
This sequence comes from Hemibagrus wyckioides, assembly GCF_019097595.1. Classification (NCBI taxonomy): domain Eukaryota; kingdom Metazoa; phylum Chordata; class Actinopteri; order Siluriformes; family Bagridae; genus Hemibagrus; species Hemibagrus wyckioides. The sequence continues at coordinate 20,641,340 of NC_080715.1, forward strand.
ATTTTCTTTATTGTGATGTTTGATTATTTGACAAGAAGTGAAGTGCTTGACTTGTATCTGTGTGAATTTATGCATTGTGCTGCTGTCACATGATTGGATAACTGCATAAATAAGCAGACGTTCCTATTAAAGTGGACAGTGAGTGTATAATACCACATATAAAAAGTGGATAGATTCAAAAGTTGGAAAAGATAATCCTTAGAAATAAAATACAAGATAAATGGGATAAATATAAACTTTGATTTTAAACTTTTTTATTTAAACTATTATAATATATATAAACTATATTTAAGCTATTTTTTATTTTTATTCTGAATTTTTATACTCCAGCAAATGTCAATTGTTAAAAGCACTATATAAATAAAACTGAGTTAAACATGATGTACTTATTTAACATTAGGGAAATATGTATTTTCTGAGGACAATCCAAAGATTATATATAATATTATCTACATAAATAGATAATAATTATATATAATATAATCTACATAGTAAATTATTCAAATGGTGTAATTTAATTAATTAAATTTCTATCACTAGAAATTACTTTGTCAATATCTACTCAGTTTTGTGACAAGGAATTCAGCTCCAACATCTAAAAAGAGTGACTTTAAGTCCATTTACTATTAAACAAAAGATGGACCTAAACTGTCTGGATCATTTCCTTAAAATAATCTTTCTAAAAGAACTCCAAAAAGGTCCTAAACACATTTTAGCATGCAAAATGGTGAACTGCTACCACCTAGTGTCTCACTACAACTTCAGCATGCATCCCAGTAGTCAGTGCTCTTAACACACCACATCCTTTTCTTTGTGTGGACTTCACTCAGCTCAGAGTAACAGCAAAAACACATCTCTATCATTACCCAAAATGAGGCAAAACCTCAAACCAAGCACAACCACACTTTACGGGAAAACCGGAGACATTTTCCAGGTCACTGCCCCACTTCAGAGACCTCTGGTCTTTTTCTCAAAGAGTGCAAGTTTGTCATTACCAGAGAGACACTTTATGGTCAGGTCTTGGTCTCTGGCACAGCCACTGCTAGCACGGCATGACAGGGTAAAGGAATAAAGTGGTTTATGAGTCACAGATGATGGTCTGACTGCTGTAAACTTCCTGATGCAATCTGGGTTCAGATAGCAGACATGCAAGCATGTTACTAGTGTGAATATCAGCCCACAGTCACTGCCAGCCTACACAAAATCCAAATTCTTCATATTTTTCCAACATTTGTTTCTGCTATTTCTTGCCCCCTAAATAAGCTACAAAAATAGCAATATTATTAATACAACTTAAGTTCTGTGAGCTAAATATGTGGCTAACATTCAGCATCACTGTGTATTGTATTTCTGCTGTTCCAAATTTGTAATCCTTGCAGATTGTCTCCTTTCAGTTTTCTATTTTTTGGTGGCATTGCTCAAAACGACATAAACATTTCCCATGACAAACCCAGCTATTTAACCACCTCCTAAATGACCAAACACACTTCCAGTGGTTTCATGGAAACTTTAGCATGACAAATCAAACCACCCTTTGTGATACCATCTGTACAGTAAAAAGATGGAGGCTCATTTAGGTTTCAAAGAGTCTAGACACAATGGTACTCTCTCATGCAGAATAATGCACCATCCTGTCTTAACCTCAACATACATTTAAGTATGCAATTCCCATCAAAAACAAAATTGGGGGAGTCTGACTATGTGTTTCTAAACCACATCCATAAAGACACAAAAAAGCACTGTTTCCTGATGGCACTATTATTATATACAACACAAGATTTTTTTTTCTGCATATTCAAATACGGGTTTCAACGCAGCTATTAAGTATTAATACGTTATTCGGGTCTTTTCGATGTAGACCCGAACAGCTCATTATGTACTGTGCATCATCAACAATGCTGAAGCCTATGGGAAGGGGTAGCTCAGGGGTAAGGTGTAGGACTACTGATTGGAAGATTGTGTGTCAAATCTCAGGACCTCCAAGCTTCCATTTGCTGGACCCTTGAGAAGGCCCTTAACCCCTTAATTGCTCAGTTGTATAAAAAAATAAGTCACCTGGTAAGGGTGCCTTCCAAATGCTATAAATGCCTGTTATCTTAACTAACCACCTAAGGAAAGCCCAGGGAAGGCTATAAGCTTGGATAGCATTAGCCCTCAGGTGCTAAAGTTGTGTGAAATCTTTAAACTAAGCCTGGACATAATCTGGTACCTGCCTGGTAACAGATGCCTAGTAGGCATGTTTCAGGTCACACAGTGACACTGATCCCTCAAATCATGACGGCAATGTAAAGACTAGTCTTGACTAACCTCATTTCCAACATGAGACCCCTTGCAGTATGCCTACCATCCAACTGTTAGGGGTGAAAGGAGCTATCATTTTTCTCTTTTATTTGGCTTGTACTCACCTCTATGAACCAGGCAACATTGTGAGGATTATGTTTTTCAATTTCTCAAATTCATTTGAAACCATACTCCCTGCCTTGTAGGATAAGCTCACAATGATAAGGGTGGACACTCCATTAGTGGACTGGATTGTGGACTAATTCACTATTTGGCCATGGTATGTAAGACTAAAGCCCTGTGTGTCAGATACTGTGCTGATAGCAAAGAGCATGAAACTGGACTGTCCTGTCTCCCTACTTATTCACCCCTAGATTTCATACCCTTAAAAACTGCCACATACAGAATTTCTCAGTTGCCTTTGCAATTGTGGGTTGTGTCAGAATAGGGAGGAAATAGTATACTAGTGTCATAAACGACTTTTTTACATGGTATAGACTGAACAATCTAGAAAGAGTCATTGACTTTATAAGGTGGTGTTCATCTATCATCTCTAATCCCTGTTTCTACTCATGGAAGATTGTGTTCTTCTACACAGTAGTGTCCTGGGGCAGTAAGATCAGGGCAGCTGATACCAATAGGATCAACAAACTAAAAGGCTGAATCCATATTGACTGTGCAATCAGACTTGCTGGAGGAAGTAACTAAGAGTGCTGCAGAAACTAATTCTGGACAACAACGTTCATCCATTCCATCACACAGAACTCAGAAAGAGCTCTTTTCTCCCTGTGGCAGTCAGACCTGACAGCTTCTCTAAAACTTAAATGCTGCTCACTCAAGACAGTGAATGTTTGCACATATCCATTTTTGCAAGAATATTGTTGTTTTAGTTTTTATCTACAATTCTATTTGAATACTATATTTGTAAAATATTTTATTACTCTTTATATAGCCAGATAAATTGATCATTTTTGCACAAATACACTTCTATATTTTTCTATTTATATTTTGTTACTAATATATCTATATCTACTTTTTTTTTAATATTGGCTATTCTAAATTTAGGGCAATTGCACCAAAGCTTCCTTCATAATTAATACAGTGTTTCTAATATCTTAACTAGCTTTTTATGAAATGCCCATGTTTGGATATATAACACAGATTCATAAATACAGAAGCAGGAAACATATGCTTTTTGGTAAACTCCAGTGGGAACAGGGCAGGATCTATACAGCTTTCTAAAAACCCAGGGACCCCCAGGGTTCCATAAAGCAAAACAAGGAGTACATAATTTTTTCATTTTGTTACTGTGGTGGAAACCTTTATTAAAGTTATGATGCCTATAATAATACCAACTGTAATCTTATTATGATTTTAATAAAATTGGGTTCTATGGGTGGAAAGAAATAAAAAAAAATTCCCTGGTTTCAAAAATAGTATTGCATATATTTATTGTGCTCAATGCATTTAACAGTTTGTTTGTAAAAAAAATAAATCTGTGTTATAGGGGCCGGTGAATGTTTTTACAGTTAAAGGTGGACCCTGCCCTAGCAGATGTAACAAGCACGAGTCTAGACCAGGATTCCCAAGAGGTGCAACAGAAAAGCATATGCCATGGAATACCAGCGATGCAATGGCTAAAAACTTTGCAATATAATATGATGCAAATTACCTGTATATTATAGATGTGTCCTGTTTTTTCCTGTCACTCATTTAGTACTCAAACCATACTTACCGTTGTGTATACAAATTGTGTAATTTCTGGGATCCATATCTGCCCAGAAATGCAAGTCTACAGAATTAGCATCAATAATGTGCTGATAGGGGGAAGTGAAGAAGATTTAGATTTAGTTTATACTGATCCCCAGAGAACGTCTAACAGTACAGGTTTAGCATGGTGACAGACGTGACATGAGTTGGTAGTTGTTGTAGTTTGCAGTGGCCATGTTTTGTAGGTTACATTCTGGATTGACATTACAGGTAACAAATTAATTGTCTGACTTTATTTCCTGTTCACCATTTACTAGTCTCTTCGGCCGCAGCCATTTTGTAGGTTGGCCCAAATTCTCAATGGACATTTTATATGGATAGTTAACTACATTATTACCCACAGAGCACTGTAAATAAAGTACACTGTGGGTAATAATATATACAGTGCTTTCAAATTAAGCTCCAACCACACAGCGAATATCTTAACCTTGAATTTTACTTGCTTGGATGGGTGTGGGAGCAGCAAAAACTCATTTTAAAAAAAGTAAATAGAAATAGTAAATTCATAAAAGAAATTACAATTCATGACTTGCACTTCTAATGTATCGGCAAGAAATAAATATCCTGATATTTGACAAATGTATAAATGTAAAGGGGCTGGACGAAATAAAAAATAACACTGTATAAATATTAACAGCATATTTAGTAGTAGCTCCAGAACAGCTTTCATCCTCCTTGGAATGCTGACAAGTTCCAAATGATTTATTTTGGGATGCTGATCTCTCACTCACACAACTTTCCATCGCCGCTTTATCCTAGTCAAGTTTGTGGTGGATCCGGAACCTATCCTGAGGACACATGGTGTTTGATATGAATACACCCTGGTGTACCTGGTAAGATGCCAATCTATCACAGAGCACCATGCACATAGTCATTCACAATGTATGCAATCCATCTCCTAGCAGGTTTTTGGAAGGTAGGTAAAAGTCGATACATATTTTGCAGTTACTATGTTTAAATCTGTTGCTTGGAAGATCTTGGAACACCCTTCATCCCTGTGTACACTGATGAATAATTTCAATAGTATGAATAGGGGCATTGTCATCCTAGAATATCCTTGATTACTGTAGAACTGTCTCATCTAGATGCTGTTATTCAACCATCACACCAAAGCAACATTTTACCATGCAATCACTGCATTTAATTATTTCCATGAGATGGCTGATTATTAGGGATCTCCAGCCATACAAACAGTAGGCAGCAAACACTGTAAGATGAAGGTGTGTTTTGGCATTCTCCCCAACATAATTCCATACAGATGAAGGGAAATATGATGAAAGTTGACTCGTCAGACAATAACACATTCTTCTATTTCATATATATATGAAACTAGCTCTTATCTTTCCCTGTTTATGTATTGTTATATGTTTAAAAAAAGAAAGAAAGAAAGAAAAAAAAGAAAGAAAGAAACAAAGAAAGCTTTAATTTTAGGCTAATGTTATCCTAAGTCTGTAACCTATTGAACCAGTGTTAATGTATTAACTGATAGAGACTTAAAGCACTTTTGTACGTCACTCTGGATAAGATCGTCTGCCAAATGCCAGAAATTTAAATGTAAATGTTATACCAAATTATTTAAAAGGTTTATGAATTGCAGCCCTGCCACTAAATCAAGGTTTGTGTTAACCCATCTATTCCTGTCAATCAATTTATGGCTATTGTTCCTTTAACTAAATGCAGTTAATGTTTGATATATGCTTCCATGACTTTTGACACTACTTCTTAAGATCATTATCTAGTTTTTGCAAGTGATGCAATTCATGCACAATCAATTTGGCCTCTTTGGAACTTTTTTAATTGATATTGCTTTGATATTGCTATTGTCAGACAGATTTTTTTATAGCTAATACAAACTGTTGAGAGTCAAATGAATGTAACAGCATTACTCTCATGTATCACTATACTATTTTCCACCTCTTCTAATCACAAGGAGTATTCATAACGAAAACCACTATCATAAATCATTATTGTAAAAAATGTGTGCTGGATGTGTCCACTGCCCTTAAGTAGTTTTAATCCCTCACTTTTTAAACTTTATGTTCTCGTTACCAAAGCAAAGATGTTTTTTGAGATATTTCTTCAAATGTTGGGCAGTCCAGTCAAAGGTGTATAAAGGTGGCTTTCTATCCAATAGTGGTCACTGGAATTAGAATACTGCCATATCTGATTGACTGATTCACCAAAAACCAGGCCTTTAATTTCATAATTTAGGGGTGGGGGGGGCATGATCTGTTTAGTAATACTGATAGGTATGACGCACTCATGCTTTTTACGTGGCTGTCAGACCAGTAGTAACGCGTTGTTGTGCAGGGCTGTGTGTTTAACAAAACAAACCACTAGATGGAGATATTTTACCTTATTTGCTCAGTCATCTCTCTGCCACCGTGTGTTTAATGGTTCCAAACAAGTGCACTCTGTAATGTCTCGTTTACTTTTCTTTTAAAATATAGAAAACTTACTTATCTCAAATTTGATCATAAGCCTGTTATATTTTCTTGTTTTTTCTTGAAGCCCAGTACTATGTGTAAGACTGGCACATCTATTTCAGATGTGAAAGCTGAACTAAAACAGGTATCTTTATTCTATGCTATTCCAATTCAAATTAATCTGAATTCCTCTGCTGATGTGTCTGGTACCCTCTTAGAGATAAGAGGTTATTTCTGTTTGTTTATTGGTATTCTAGTCTGTCTTCTGTATCCTTTGGTTTTGTTCTGGCACGCTATACGCTTTTCCATGTATTTTATGGTCTTTTGTCCTATATTCTGCCCTTTTTGGTTTTTCTTTATTCTATCGATTCTAATTCAAGTATATGTTAACTCTGATTCATGTTTTTGTATAGTAGGAGGAAACAGTAGAAGAAGAAGAAGAAGAAGAAGAAGAAGAAGAAGAAGAAGAAGAAGAAGAAGAATATTGTTGTTGTTGTAATGCTAGAAATTAATGTTTACCAAAATGAAAGTAAAAAATATGACCCTTGTTTTCCTTTTGTCACATGATAGAAATGCTTTCTACAGTTACTGACATGAAGTGTTACTTGAAATCTTCAAATAATCAACTGCCATTATCAAATATATGAAAAAATAAAAAAAAGGCCTATAGTAAATGTATAGTAAGTGTGTGTGTACTGACTTTCATGAAATAAGACATGACGAAAGAAGGCCTGAGTAATCCAGTGTGCTGTGTGAGCTTAAAGATCATATGCAGATAAAGACAATGCAAGCACTGTCTCCAAAGGAGGTATCTGAGTTAAGAAACCACAATTACCAGGCATATGAGGAAAAATAAAGAGTCCTTTCACAAAATTAACTGCGAAGAGGATGTATGTGTGCGCACACTGGCAAGAAAGATGTTTTGTGTTAGCTATAACTTCAGTGTTTTAGCTGTAGTTACAAAAATATAGAGTGAAATAATTATATGATGCATGAGCACAGAAAGAATGTAAAACTGTGGATAATAAAAAAGAAACATGCACAGCATGCACCTTGTATAAAATATTCCAACACAGTTTCATTTGCCAATGAATATAAACTACTTAAAAAAATCATGACATCATATGGAAAAAATATACTACAGTAGACTTGTTTCCAAACCACACCTATATAATCCCATTGCCTTTCGAGTGAGAGTGACATTTTGTCTCTTTTCCTTCCATCCATGGAGAAGACCAACATGCTCATTAACATTCCTGCCTTAGGGCATGCTGGCACAGGAACAAGGCAAACGGTCTGGGTGTAAGAATCCGTCATTCACAACCCGGGCAGACCAACAGACTCATGGGCTCAACTTGCTCAAGATCACTCAAGCATAATTCACCAAACAAGTGACTCGCTATATTCCCCAAAGCTTGACCAGGCCGTGTGCACTCATAATCAGAATGACACGACAATGTTGAGTTTAGTGTTTTGCTGACAAAAACATCCTTGAAGTAATTTGGAACTAAATCAGATGTTGCAGTGGTTTGGGAAATTAGGACTGCTGCTGCCTTGGCAACGGTGTGGGGATCAGTAGTCAGTCCTGTTATGACGAGGCACTCAAGCGGACATACACACAGCAGTGAACGAGAATGAAGAGCAGACACTTTCCGGCCAGCTTTGAGACCTTTTTCCCCCACAAAGAGTGTTTTTTAACAGGAAAACACCTCATCTTTGCACATGACTTTGATTAGCTAACAATATTCACTGCATGTGTGTGTGTGTGTGTGTTTTACATCATTCAGTCTTTACAACTATAGTCTATATGCTTTGATGTGTGCACCCTCTAGGTTAACTATCTTAAACAACCTCCAAATCTGCTCTAGTATAAACAAAGCAAAATCATCAGTGTTGGAGACTTACAGTATTTATATAACTACACATGTACACTGTGAACACTGTAAAAGTAAAGTCAACATGATGATACTTATTAAAAAGAAAAAACACTTCATCATATGGTGTCATGGACTAGTGGCCCATCCTGGGAACATTAGGCATGAGGTGGATGGGCTAGCCACAACCCTGACCAGAGTAAAGTGGTTACTGAAGATGAATGAATGAATGAATGAATGAATGAATGAATGAATGAATGAATGAATGAATGAATGAATGAATGAATTCTGATATAGATTCTGAATGAATTCTGGTATAGAAGTCTGATTCTGTTTCAGTATGAAAAATGGACAAACACAAAGCATATGCTGAAACTTTTAATATCTAATATCTTTATTTACTATTCTCTTGCAGGCCTACAGTCTTCCCTATTTGGTTGTTCATAAGTATAAGCTCCAGATAATAGTCTATACACAAATAACATGTACAGATGTATAGCCTATACACAAAACACTTCTGGGAAATATTTATCTGAAGATCAGAAGATTGTTGCGCATTAGCCACAGAAAGCCTAAGGCAGTAACATCCTAAGGCAGTTTATAAATTACACACATTCTGTTCTTTTGTAAGGTCTTATCCTATAATGGAAATAATAATGTGTAATAGCAAGACTACTTTATAGGGGTATATTGGAGTTTTTTTTAAAAAACCCAATTTAGCTGTATTTTTTTTCCAATTTAGCTGTATAAGTTGTAGTAGGAGGTAATGGTTACGTCATAACTTACTTTGGAAGCTCATTTTTCACAATAAGTTAAACACCAAAAAAAAAACATGCCGGGAGTGCATACAGCACGCGCTGTTTTCTTGTATAGTTGTGCGCGTGCATCAGATTGCACAGCAGTCTGATGAAACTAATATAATAAAATCCGAAACTGTAAATAAAGAGACTATTAGCCCTTTAGCCACTGTTAGTGAAGTGTATCAGCCATATTTTAGCACAGAAAACCGCATAAAACCTTCCCTTTTTCGACTGAGGCAACGTGTGAAAACGCATACGACCACTTTGTACGGCACCGAGTCTCACTATAAAGTGTTTTGATACTGGTGTGTGTCTGGAGCGTGAAGGCGCGAGGGGTAAAACTCTGCGGAAGGGGCTGATAGATAGAGGGGGAGATACGGGGAGGGCAAGACTGGAAACTACTCCAACATCTTGCTTGCTGCACTGCACAGCGGGCTCAGACTCCGCTCAGAAAACTTTTTTTTTTTAAACGTAGCAACTTTCCTTTGGAGGACGAAACACACACACACGCACGCGCACGCACACACACACACACACACACACACAGAGCGCATCTCTTTCACAGGCTAACTGTTTAAAACTTGCGCGATGTGTGCATGATGGACTGCAGAAGTTTACCGCTGCGGGGAAAGGCATGAAGATCGAGCTGAAGAACCGCACTGTTCTCTGTACTAACCCTGCGTGTTGAAGATTTAAGAAGATGAGTGGATTTTCAGTTCAGCTTACAAGCGAGAACCCGAGATCTGCTTCTGATCAGATTTAACTTACAGCAAACTTTGTCCGCGGAGCGAGGTGAGCTCAACTCTCTTACGCACTAACTCACTTACACTTTTATACTTTTAGGAAACTAACACGCTGAAGTTTGCTTTGATGCGCAACTTTCTCGTAGGCCAGTTTGTAAACCATGCAGCCTGTTGTACTGATGTACAAATAACACATCTGCACATTATGTGAACTGCTGGAGAGCTATTCTTTCACAACTGATACATATTTTGTATCTCTCTCCCTACCTCTCTCTCTCTCTCTCTCTCTCTCTCTGTGTTTGTTGGTTCTTCACACAACTGTGCAAATCAGGTTTGTACAACATCATTGTAGACACATTCCAAAGCATTCTAAATCTAAACTAAAAATGAAACACCCCGTTATTATAGACGCATGGCTGCCACAGTGCACCAAGTTTGTTCTTAAGCTTGCAGTCGCAGTTGCATTATACTGTGCAATAGATCCCTATCTCTGTAAAATGGATGTTTATTTGAGTTCTAATGCACAATTTCAAGTGAAAGCAACACACTGAATGTGTGTATGTGTGTTCGGCGGTGTGTTGCGTGTGTTAAATTTAATGTGATGCCCAGTTGAGACCATTAGCATAAGAAGAAAGGTCTTAGTGAATTTGCTATTGTGTGGAATGAGGAGTTCCAACAGTCAGAGACAGAGCGAATGAAAGGGTGTAAAGAAATGATGGGCTATTCAGATTATTCAGCCCCGCTTGGTCTCCGGTCATGAGCCTCTGAGACGTGGGACGGCTGCATCACTTTCATGTCTTAGGCCTGCTTTTCTGTGCATTACTTTAAGACTCTCTCGTTCCTTCTCTCTTTGGTGTGTAAAATTTAATGAACACAGTAAAAGGGAACCTTAGAAAACAAACATGAATGCGATCCACTAGGCAGTATGAGAGGAGGTGTAGAAAATGCAAGTGACAGCTTAGTGAAAAGTCTCTCATGCTGAAGTGCAGAACTTCACTTTATGTGCACAAAGCAAACAATGAAAGGTGATGTCTTTAGATCATGTGCATTGCACTTTACTTATTTCATCATATTGTTTTTAAGTGTAAATAGTGAACCTCTTTTGGTGTTTCGTGTAGCCTGGCAATGTTCTCCACTAACTAACTTCACTTGATAAAAAATGTTGGGATGCATCCGATTACAAAAACAGAGAAAACATAAGTGAGGCATGTTGTTTTTAATCCTCATATTTTTTGGAGTTATCCCAATCTATTAATGTACATTTATTTTGAATTGAATTAGTAGAAATACTTTGAAAAAGGTGACTTTCAAGGATCTATTTAAAGTGACCTTAATTTTACCACAGGTCACCAGTACACAGCACACAAGCAGTTCACATTGTTCAACTTAAACTTAAAACAGTAATGACATAATCCAGTGTTTAGAGAGCTGAAATGTTTACTGTAAATAAAAAATGTGTGTTAAAGAAGCTAGACCTAGTCATCATGTAAGTGTAGTATTACTGTCATAGAGGCGATTCTAGGATTTCTTTTTCATGGGGCCACAGAGGGTACAAAAGTATTAACATAATGGGAAAGATGAGGTTATGCATTTATAGAGGGCTCATACAGTTAAAAAAAACAAAAAAACAAAAACATCTGAATAACTAATAAACAGTAAACAAGGCTACAAGGTATTATAAAGTTAAATGAAACCAGTAAGATATATGACTTAAAGCAGATTTATAAATAAATTAGATTGTGTGCTTGCCTGCCAGTTTTTCTTATACTTTTATCATGAACAAGAAAGGATATTTTACATATAATTACTAATTAAAGTGTAATATATAACCATAAGCCCATTATTCATCGCAATTCATCATCTGTCTGATTAAAATATATCAACATGTACTATATTTTAAAATAGTATATATATATATATATATATATATATATATATATATATATATATATATATCAGCATAGTTTTAAAACCTTATAAGGATTTGAGTTGGTTCATCATCCACATCTTCTCTCTGTTATGTTTGTTCTCTAAGCATGCTACAGATCTGCTCATGCAAGTTATGTCCCAGACTGTACCATTCATAAAATATAAATAAATAATCATCAGCATGAATGGCCAAAAGTTCCTTCATGCTGACTCACTCCAAACATTTGTTCAGTTACTCCCATCCATTGACTTTAGGTTTTTATTTGTTGTTGTGGCTTTGTTGTTATGTTTTAACTATTTGGGTTTGGGTGCTTTGACCGCAAAGTTTGGCAAGATGAAATGAACTTTGTGTTCTTTTCCTGTTTGTGTCAATCAAAGATTCTATAATGCAAATTTGAAAAGGAAAGTACAGAGGCACTGGAGTGTAATTGCTTGTAAATAATTTGAGTATTTAAAAATTGATCAATCAGACAAAAACAGCTTGCCACTTCCTAAGAAATGGTGTCATATTTCTATTCCTGTAACATATTGGCTTCTGATCAACCATCAGCCCCATGGAGATTTCAAACCTAGCTAGCATAAGTGTAATCCCTGCCCATTGTGAGTTTCAGAGTGTCCAATCACATTTTAAGGAGGGGTGTCCATGAGCTCACAGAGTCCTTGTGTCTGGGACAATGTTAGTGTCAGATCTCAAATCTATTAGCTGAAACTGTGAGGAGTAGCTGAAGTACACTTGTATCTCCATGTGAATTGATGGGACCTCAAGTGATCAGTAAAACAGCAGTGTTTTTGTTCAAATCTGTGGGGTTCTTAGTGGAGAGTTAAGCTACAGATGCTGGAGTTGAGGAAACTGAAGTGCGAAGAGTGCCAACTCCTTGCATGTCTTTATGCTCTCAGAGGGAACTTTTTAGCTTTTAGCACTGACCATTAGGCCATAGTACAACTCCAGCATTTTAGTGACCGCTCAGAGGCTCTTCTAGACATCTGGTTCATTCTCACATGAGTAGCTGGGGTTAATTAAGACCACATTATGTCCAGTTTTCGGTGCTGTGAAGGATTCTTCATACTTTTTAACCCACTCTTGTTTTAGGTAAAGCTTTAGGTAAAGAAATAAAAAATGATGGTACATGCTGTTAAGAAATAATCAGTTTGATAGAAGTTCCAGGTCCTTTACTTATAACAGCTATAAATAATTGCTATAAATAGTCCTTTACCAGCATCTCTTTTTTTCTCTTTCCCATGGTAGAAAAAAAGGAACAGCTCTGACTTAAAAAATGGAGACTCCTTCCGTCATTGTTAAATAAGGTCTCCTTACAGAAAGCCTCTTTGCTTTTTAGCCATCCTTTGTACTTAAATTATGTGGCACTGACACCATACAAGTTGCAGCTGCAGCGGACAATACTATAGAAAATTCAATTTCGTACCAATCAAACATGAGAATTAAATATTGCTGAGGTATAAATGAATTTAGCACAGCTAAATGTTAGAAATAATATCATATGATAACAAAAGCATAGCCTACATGTCTTAGCATGTTTAGAGCCTGTTGAAAAAATGAAGAGGTAAAAGTAGGTGAAGATTACTTTTCCCTGACTACTTTACTCTAACTAGTGGACACTAGTCAAAATTCTGAAAATGAGTACCAGAGGAATAAATTTGGCATTTTTATAGTCTATTGAATAAATATTCCATCTGTGAATTGAATAAATATTCCATCACCATTTTCCTTTCTCTCTTCCTTGATTTCTTTAATATTCTGGTCTCCCACAGTACAAATGAAACCAGAAGATGAAATCACACTGTTTAAACCTTTTTTTTATATAATCTGGCATATCTGAGAATGCTCTGTCCACAAAGCTCTGTTCCCAAAACACACATCCACCTGTGATTCATATGAAGACCAGGCAGTGTGTGTGGAGGATGGATTGATTTCATTACATGACCAAGAGTAAACACTATACTTTACCAAAATGATATGTCTTTTTGAGCAATTGAAGGAAATGCATTGCAGTGTAGCTTATTTTTAAACTATGAGAACAGTCATTCATACAGTAAATCTTGGGTTGACAAACTTTCGAATGAGCTAATGTATGAACACTGCATTTGCTTAACTTCTGACTCATCAAGGAGAGTGATGAGGATATAGGTGAAGGCAGTGAACTTTTAGCACCATATATAATTGTGTCATAAACTGTGGTGTGTGAAAAATATGTATTTTGATTCTTTAGAGGCTTGCTGTGTATTGTAAAGTACATAAATATATTTGGATCAGATCATATATACGAAATAATTTATTCCTGAAGGTTAAGTACAACCACATGTTGTTCTTTCTCACCTGGGCAAGACTTAACTACATTCGGCGGTGACAAGATAATAATCATAATCATAATCATAATCATAATGGTCATGGTGACACCTTCATGGCCTGTATGTTGCTTTGCTGATTTCCTTTCCCCTCACCAAAATGGACTCAAACAATGGCACACTGTTCCAAGTGGTTGTTGCCAGTGCTAATCTGATGCAGAAGCCTATTCTGAACTACGCAGAGCCCTTGGGCAGGTTGGTAAAAGCTTCTTAAGGGAAATCTTCTGTTTTTGCTTCCAAGACAGGATTATTGGAAGTGCAGCAGACAATGTAAGCCAGTTGTGATTTATCGGGTGGCCTCCCATAGCCCAAACCTGACTCACGAGGAATGGAGTGGGCGGATGGATCTCCCCATTATATTCCAAAGGATGAGCAGGAGCATCTGAGAGGAGTGTTGAACCCCTGCCAGGCCACAGACTCCTCTCTAGCCATGGAAGATGAGTTGTACGTGTTGAGCAAGGAGAAGCCATGTGGTAGTCTTTAGCAATCAGGCCGTCCCACTCCCTGACACGCATACACTCACTCCCTCTTATGGCCTTTTGCTGAACGCTGTGCTGGACCCTTGCCGGGCTAAGGCCGTTCACTAAGGAATCCATTCATTATACCCAGTAATATCAAGATCATCTGCTATCCTGTCATCATCTGTCAACACCAAGTGTAACTAAATTATGTAGCTCGTTACAGTGTGTACTGCACTCCTCTCTGAGAAGTAACGAACAAGATTTTAGGGTTTAGAAAAAGCGCCACATGGTGAGGTTACCACACTTTCCTTATGGTTTTCATGCTTCAGGGTGCTGAACTAGACACCTTCTTAGAGCAGCTGGCTTGTAGGTGATCAGATCAAAGACTATATGGCGTAGGGGTGTCAAACAACTGGTATATTCTAGTCCCACGCATATGGCATTAGACTGCACAGCTCCTCTTTTCCTGTTCCCAGCTGACACAGTGCTGACTCACAACTCAGACAGATGGATGTCTCACACTGAGTGGTAAATTACACTCGCCCATGGTGACAGTGTTGATAAATCTTCAGAATGCAATCTGACATCTTGAGCTTTGCTAATTGACTAGTATTAGTGAAGGATGAGCTTTAAGTCCTTTTGAGATAAATGATCAGTTTACAGAGTTTTTCATATAGCCCGCCTACTCTAACTATTATAGTCTAACTATGCTACTAAAGCTTTGTTAATTATTTAATCGCTTATTAATTTCTCCCAAATTCATGGTGGAAAAGAAAAGAGCTTATATTGGCATAACGATCATACTGGCCATGCTAGCTGTACCAGTCTATTTTATCCAGTCAGGTTTTGGTAGCTATGTTTCTCACACTTATTTTTAACTTACTTCATTAGTTAACTGTAACATTGAATATATTTCCAAAGACAACCCAAAAGAACTGGGTATGTTGTAAATAAAGAAATGTTTTGAGGAGTGGAAAAAGGTTTGACAGAAATCAAGCCAAAAACCGTTGGTTTGTTTTCTATCCCATTCCCCAGCATAGGCCAATACAAAGGTCTGAATGAGTAGTTTAGTGACTTTTGTGAAACTGAATAAAGAATACTAAACCTTCCCTGACACTATATTCCTAGCTACTTTTTAGTTGCATGGTTGGGATTCACAATGCTAATTAATTGCTTTCCTGCATTGTTTTCATAAACCTATATTTACCTATATTTATAGTATTACACTATCCTGTTAATAAGAGTGGTTGAGGGTGACAGGAATGACAGCTGAGGTTGTGACAGGAAAGTGCTAACAACACCACTTGGTTTTAGTGATCCAAGCAAATGGTGCTGAGAGGAAACAAATTCTTTCATGAGCTTTGTAATGTGACAATCGACAGCTGCGACCTCGGAGTCTCACACAGCATTAGCTTAACACGAGCTTAACTTTATTTTGAAACTTGTTCGTAGCACAAAGTTAAGTCATGATGATTTCATTAACACCTTAAAACACATATCTGTGTTTCTCCTGCAGCCACTGCAGTGAAGTATTCCTGCTCATGCTTACGTGTAGGCTATGAAGCTAACATCTGTTTTAGATTGAAGGGGCACATAGAGCTCAACCACAGGATATTGCATTTTATGTGGGCCTGGTGGGGGAAGGGCAGACTCATCCTTTCGATGCTGGTTGTCTTTTGACCTTTTTTTTCATTTGTTTAGTTTTTTCCCCCCTCTTCAGAGGTCAGTAATATTACAGATGGATTCCAAATGCTAACTCATCAAAGCTTGCTTGTGTAGTAGGGATTTATGCATGTGCTGTTAGCATGTAGCACATCTGTCTTTAATAAGCCTTCATATCTACCTTTGTCTGGCTATATCTGATGAAAACCTTTTTGGTTTTGTGAACTTAAGTAGCAGGTCTACTGACTTGGAAATGCACTCCAGGATTGGTACTGCTGAACATTTCTAAGCAGAGCTACACAGCTGAATGTTAATATTGCTTCTCAGCAGCCAAAATGAAGTGGAATGAATGGCAAAAGCTAAACTGAAATCTCTAATTTGGCAGTATATTTAGTATCTCTTCTCAAGGACATAGTCTGGGTGTGTGTTCTGGAATTCCATAAAATATAACTCCTTAAAACCTTTATTTTGACATAATATACTACTCCAACCACTAATATACGGCAGGGAAAATGCTGGCTTGTAAAAAGTGGATTAAATTAAAGGTTTTCATGCTGTTACTGACAGGAGGAAGACCGTATTGATAGACCATCCACAGTGGTTAGGACTGGCATTAAATAAACAGAAAGGATCTCCTTCTTGTTGCAAAGGAAATAACTGCATGTCTATAGACTGACTCATCTGACTGAGTGATGTATAAGATGAAGAATAAGTAGCAATACTTCAATATCAGTTCCTGTAATACTTTCAAGCCATACCTCTGGTAAAATCTGGTGTAGTATCTTTGAATGATTTGTAAGTAAAGTCAGTAAGTCTATAGGATGGTTGCAAGTCTTTTAAAACCGAATCTAGTTCAATATAATGTTTTAAGCATTAGAAAATGAAAACAAACTAAAATTTTCCCTGAAAATAATTTCACTGAAAAGACACTAAGTTGGTCTCTAAACTCTAAATTAATGGTGTGAATGACACTAAACCTGAACTTTTTCCAAATAGGCCTAAATTACTCTTCTGAATTCATCACTTTTTGCATGCCATGGCTACCGTTTGAGGATTGTGAGACAGCAGGAAAATTCATGTTAAAAATATTTTTCATATGAAAGCAGCAAATCAAATTGTGAAGCAGAAGGATGCTCAGAAGATGTAACAATAAATATACTTTTTCCTCTGTTTAAATGCATCATATAAGCAGCATAGTCTATCATATATAAAGCATGTTATTAACCTTATTTTCTAATGTTATTAGCCATATAATCTAATCCGTTTCAGTAGTGGTCATAGAACTTCGATGCAAGAATGTGAAAATATCTGTCCTGTTCAGAACGAACCAAAATGGAAAGGACATTGAAGTAAAATGTTTCTGACCCCTGGTTTTGAAACAACTGGACGAAAACTGCCACTAGACACTAGTACCCATATTTTCTTTAGGCATTCCATATGATTCAATGTTAACAGCTCAACAAAGAATTGTCTTTGTCTGAGAATGACTTAATGACAGGAAACTTCAGTTAGCCTGACCTACTTCTAGGGTCACTGACTTCCTAGAAGAAACATGATGCACCATCTTTGTCCTGTAGAAAAGACGTTAAAAAAATCATACATTCAAACATGATGCACCATCTTTGTCCTGTAGAAAAGACATTAAAAAAATCATACATTCAAATTATATATATATATATATATATATATATATATATATATATATATATATATATATATATATATATATATATATATAAAATTATGAATTTGCTTTAATGTATGCATTGCACTGAGAGCTGATGAGATGTCGTAGTAGAATGAAGCTGCAGAACAAACATGACTGCCTATTGCCGAGAGTGCTAAGATGTACTTTGCCCTTATTTGCCATCCCTGTTTTTGATCTATTGATGAAAGGACTGTAGTGTTTATACAAAACATAATAGTCAGCTATACTATATAATGTTACAGCATTGCATCAAGTCATAATAATATTGTAAATTCTGTCCATTCGTTGGTGATATATTCTGTGCTTTTTGGCTTTAGTCATTTCTCATCCAAAACTAAAAGTCCCTAGCATACCTGTTGATTATGGCCATGAAATGAATGAATGAATGAATGAATAAATAAATAATTATTTTTATCTAATTATAATTAATAAGCTTATTGTTTTAGTTATTTATTTTGTTACAAAAGCTAAATATTCTAGCCAAATAGTTTATATTACCTTTGTGAAAGCTAACTCTTCCTAATCTGTTCTGAAGACATGTATTTGTGTCACTCCAAAGATTGGATTATATACAGGCACCCTGAAAGAGGTTATTGATCCAGCACTTGTGGCTGAACCATGTGGCTCAGTAGCATAAGGGGACTCAGATCATAGACTCATGCAGAGGATTAGCCCTCAACTCTGCAAAGTTCCATAGCACTGAGACACATGGATTTGGTCCCACACTGCACTTGTTATAGCAGCCATACAGAATGAAAGAGGTACACTCTTTATGTTTTTTCACCCTAACTACCACCTGTCACCTCGGTTACTGACACCTGTACTGTCCCATCAAATCTCAGCCATGTCAAAGGGTCAGTCTCAGCTTGGTTCTTTACAGCATGACATGGGCATGTGTTGTTGGCATTTAGAAACAAATTCCCAAAGCAAAGATTCCTAGTGTGCTGTGTTTCTGTTCCAGATCAGTCCATACCACTGTAATTTCTGGTGTCTGTTGCTTGTTGGAAAGGGGCCTTCAAATAGGAATGTGAGTCATTTTGGTAAAAATTAATCTGTGTCTTGTCCAGTGATTCTGCTGTTGAGAAATTCCTCCTTCTTGGAGAGAAAGTGTTTTACACTGTATGTACAGCCTATAATAACTGACCATCAGTCACTCACTGATGTCAGAGAAATCACGAGATCAGCAGTTATATAAAGGTACCTTGCTATTATAAAGGCCCTAAAAGCCTCAAAAACACATTCAAAGAGGTGTCAGTGACATAAAATGCCAAACGGACTTTTCTGGCTCAGAAGAAGTGAAACAGATGTCATCCAAGGCCAACAACCCATCTCGAATCAGCTTACCTTGGCAGTTAGATCTTCAGCTGGCATCACTGAGAGGTGATGAATATGGTCTATGTTCTGCCTAAAAGATGCTGACCATATGAAAATTTGTATTTGCATTTGCCATTTTACAACAGCACAGACTGTATGTACAGTTCATGGCCGTAAAATGTAGTCCAAATGCAGGATAATTTTAGAATAAGCTCACTGCAGTGCAGAATGAATTTCCAAAAAAGTCCATATGACTTTTCAACTATTTCAAAGATTTACCAGACTGTCTTTTCCACTCTAAATCAACTTCTCAGTCTGTGTAAAATCATCCATTTGGTGAACAGAGTTGAGTCAGTTGGAAATTATTTAGCAATAATTCCTTTTTAACTCATGTGATGTATTGGCCCATTTTAGCAGTGGAGTTCAGGGCAGTGAAGTCCACCATAAAAGTGAGCAACTATTCTCATATACCATCCAATTTGGATCACTAAGGTTTGAATTTTGCCAACAAGTCTACGTTCTTTGCACTTTTAGGTGTACTTTAATTATTGCCTCACCATCTGCCATATGACTGACTGTTAGCCTGCATACCTTTTAACTGCATTCTTCCAGACTTTTATGTAGGTTAATATTTGCTTTACTCATCTTGTAAACTTGAGGATCAAAAGAACATAGCGTGACTTCATTTTGTCCACTTAATTCTAAGTACCAATAGTTTTTAGAAAATATTATGTATGCAATGTTCTTATAAATTTATGGATGTTCCGTACAACACACATTAGCACACCACAATGTTTGACCAATTAAATCATTGGAAACATCTGTTCTTTAGACATTAGCTAAAGAGCAAACACCATGGATAGACTCAATCAGTGCTTGAAAGCTTCCAAAGAGGGACTTCTTTTCAGTCCCTGACCACCACTTGTTTGCACTGCACCAAGGATAATCTTGTAGGTTTCACAAAGTTAAACAAGCGGCACACTGCCAAGTCATCTGCTCTCAGCATGCCGTATGAGTGCAGCATTGACAGAGATCCGGGGCGAAGCCTTTTGTATACGTTTTTTATAATCACTATGCTGCATCTTTGTTATTTGGTTATACAGTATTTACAGTAGACTATTTAATCACTTTAAACTATAGACATTAATGGTGATTAATGAGGATGCGGTTAGTGATGAAATAATGATGCATTTCTCTTCATTTGCTTGGCCTGTTGTGTGTACTTATATTTAAAATCCTACTGCACAGCACATAGTTATTTGTTATTCACTCCTTTGTTTTTGTTTTCTTCTCATAATAATTTTTAATATAATATAATACGGCTTTTGGCTCATTATGAGCATAGATATTCAGTGTGTAAGCAGCAGGATGGCACTGACTCTATACAATATACATTGTTTAACCTTCTTCTCCTCCTCAGACTCTCTATTCCCATCATGGATTCTACAACCAGGACTGCCTCAGAGAAGAAGGAATGCAAGACTTCAGGCCTGGACGCTAGCAGCTTCTCTGACCTTTCCAAGAAGCCCTCACCCACCACAATGTCACGAGGTGTGAAAGCTTATTGAAAAATACTACATTTCACCAGAAAACCTTAACTACTCTTTATCAATATTAAGTAAGAGAACTGTCTTAAATGATATGCTCAGATGATGTTCACCTTCAGCTGAGCCAGACCCATGCATGAAATTGTAAGTAGGAGATGATCAAATGTTTTAAAGGTGACTTCAAGAATAGATATCAATTTTAATGAAACCAGCCCTACAGAGCTTGTCTAAAGTAGCCTGTCAATTGTATAAAAAGGACAGCAGTTCTGTGAAAGACTTTTACAAAAGTTTTAACACAACCGTTAACTTGGTATGGCTGAGGAAACTGTTTTAATGTGGCAGTTAGCAGATACTGAGTCATGACTCATTCCAAAAGGTTTGTCAATTTAACACTTGACTCAATGGTCAAAAAGAGAGAATAAAGCAACAGGGGAAAAAGTAGCACATGTTTAAAAGATGTCAGTGAATGTGTGATGAAAAACCAGACTAACGAGGTTGAAAGACCTTGTTCTTGCCCCCAGAGGATAAATGTTATAAATTACTTAAGCAGCTGGTGGAAGAGTGGTCCACACCGTCCATCAGAGTCCTCTGACAAACATGAGAATGGCAAAAGACCTTTGAAATGCTAATGGCCTTTTCATATCTTTGTATTTTACTGTTTAATGAAGGGCTTGGTGGCCTGCCATACGAAGGCAATGTTCATTAATTGTTAAGGAAGCTGATGAAAATAGGACATTGCTTTACAGGCTCTCCATAGCCAACAAAGACAAACATGAATATTATAAATATTTTTGAACTGGATTATTGAATCATAAGCTTTGAGTTACTAAACAGTTAATGGAAAATTTGAATGATGTAGCGCAAGAAGCAGAGATGAACAATTAAAAATGATAATGCAAAACTGCACTGGTAGGAGACTGAAGGAATGGCTTCTTACTTCTGGAGTTTAAATAAGATGATGTACTTCTGTTGGAGCTTGGATATGGTTTATTTTGCCAGTATTTTGCCAGAGATAACACTGATAATAGAGTTTATCATGTTAGAATATTACACTTTAATGGGGGGTTGATGACCTGCTGGAGAACACTGATGGAATAATGATAAATTTTTATTGACCTAAACCAGCTAATTTGTATTCTTTTCTAGTAGGTCTTAGACTTAAGATCATATATATATATGAATTGTACCAGAAAAAGCACCATAGCATAAGAGAATGATTAATTAAATAGTTTTATCTGATATGTTTCCAAGCTGTTTCTTCTGTCATTAACATTTATAAACAACAAGACTGCAATCCCTGCTTTGCAAGAGGTATGTAATAGCTATAGGTTGGCACGTGTTAAAGTGAATAACAAAATATCTACCTTGATACCTGATAAGTATTAAAACAATATGGTAAGTTAAAATCAAGAAATTCATAAAAACACCAAAAGAAAACTGAAAATGCTCACCATCTGCATTTCTGTTTATTTAATAAGAAACATTTTAAATATACATATCAAACAAATCCATGTTGTTAAAAGAAGTTGTTCGTTGTGAATGTGTTCTGATAATTAGTATTCATTTCGCTCTGAGCAATGTGTATGTCCTTGCATTTCTGTTCGGAGATCAATTTACAAACATTAGAGAATGACTGACAGTTGGTTTGGCTTTCTGAAGAAAAAACATAATCCTTTCATTACATGATATTTAACTGTAGATGCATTCAACAATTTAGAACATGGTTTAGAACAGAAATAAACACTTAATAATAATAACTGGCTGCATATTATTTGCTTGCAATAACTGCATCAAAACAGTGACCGACTGGCATGACCAAACTGTTGCATTCTTGTTTTGTGATACATTTTTAGGCTTGTACCATAACTTCTTTCAGATGTTGTTTGTTTTGGGGGGGTTCTCCCTTCAGTCTCCTCTTAAGGAGGTGACATGCTGCTCAGTTGGGTTAAGATCTGGTGATTGACTTGGCCAGTCTGAACCACTCTTTTCCCTAGTTGAAGTCCTGTGTTGTTGGCAATGTGTTTTGGGTTACTGTCTTGCTGCATGATGAGGTCCTCCCAATTAGATTGGGTGCATTTCTTCGTAAATTGACAGACAGAATGATTCTGTAGACTTCTGAATTCAGTCTTCTGTTACCATCATGAGTTACATCATCAATGAAGATTAGTGAGTCTGTTCCAGAAGCAGCCATGCAAGCCCAAGCCATGACAATAACTCCACTGTGCTTGACCGATGAGCTCGTATGTTTTGGATCATGAACAGATCCTTTCTTTCTCCACACTTTAGCCTTTCAGATGCTTTGGTAGTGGTTAATCTTGGTTCCCGAATTGTTGTGGCTGATCACTGTATTTCTTTGCAAATTCCAAATTGGCCTTCAGATCCTTACTGCTGATCAGTGTAGTACATCCTGTGGTATGGCCTCTATATTTCTGCACTGTAGAGGTTGTTGGTGATGTCACTGACTGTTCTTTTTGACAGTGTTTCTGTCGTCAACTGCTGTTGTTTTAATTGAATGACCATCTTGATGCCTGGTTCTTGGTACAGCAGTGTCTTTCGTTTTTATAACTGTTGTATTGGCTGTGCCTAATAGTTGTGCAGTAACTCTGACTGATCTTCCCGTTTTTCGAGCTTCAGTATGGCTTTATTTTCTCCCAAAGACATGTTCTGGTCTTCATGTTGGTTTGCCTTCACAGGCAAAACTGAGGGATCTACCAAAACATAAGCATTCAGAGCTATACATTTTTTAAACAATCGATTTAACAGGGCAAAACTGTTCAACAAGAAACGTGTGAGTCACATGTTTCATTATTTTGGATTTTGATCATCTAAGAAATTAATGGGTTCAAATAAAAGGTGCAGTATTCTAAGTTGTTTAACTCAACTAAATGTAAATATCAGAAAATGAAAGCTGAAATTCTGATCTATCTACTTGTTTTCATCATTTGATCTCAGAACCACATGTCTTCGAAGTATAGCAAAAACAAAAGAATTGGCCTTGCCAGCCTAATACTTTCAGAGGAGAGTGTAATGCATAGTTCAAAGGCATGGTTGAAGTTAGTTTTTAATTTACACTTGCTTTAATAATATTGAGGATACATTTTGAAATCAGTGACATATATAAACTAGATATTTGTGAAATGTGACACTCTAGATATTCTTTTGCCACAATGGTCACAACATTAACATCAAACTGAACATTGTCCTTTTGTGATTATGCATGATGTGTCCATATTGCTCTATTGGAACTTCAGCTGTGAACTCCCCATGCTTCAATCTCACAGACTGTATTCTTTGGCAAAGGTACTTAGGTTTGAAGTTACATTTGGCTCAAAGCAGAGCTCTTTTCCAGATGGTTAGGTGTCAGGGCATGTGTGTTTTTAATGAATCAGTACCTGCATTTCTTCTGATACTCCAAATAGTTTATGACTAAAGCCAGCATGCTCTCAAAGGCAGAAGTTAGAAAGGTAGATGTGTAGTCAAAGTGGTAGTTGCAGGGGTAGTCTCTGAAGGATTGTTTTACATCATAGAACATTCCTTGACACTAGCTTAAATCAAATTTCAGTTATGTAATATTAGTGTAAGTGTTCCACTATGCAGTCTCTCACATTTTTGGTAGGTTTTGCAGTAGAATGACAAGACATCCAAAGAGTAATATACAAAAATAAATAGTTCTTAGCTGGCATGTAGATCTATGCTGGTGTTCAGTAGAATGGCTAGATGTGTTGGTTGTGGCATTTGTTGCCTTCTAATGCTTTGATATACTAGGGCACTTATCTCTCCTGGTGAGTATCTGAGAGGTAGGTGGGGGATGGCAGGGGCAGAGGGCACTCTGCTCAGCCATGCGGCAAGTGGCCCCGGGGATGGGGGAATGCACTAAGGGTCAGGCCACTGGTAGAGAAAAATGTGGCTTAAAAAAGCTGCTCCATCCGTAGCCCACTCTAAAGGGACAGCCACTAATCTTCCTGAGAAAGGGATTTATGCTCTGTTTTTTCCCTTCTTCTCTTTCTCTAAATGAGGCCCTTCCTCAACTGTGGTTCCTTGGCTCTCTGAAAAGCAGTCTTTTACAGGTTTAGCAGCCTAAATCAAGATCAACTCTACCCTTCAGCTTGTTACCCTCTCATTTGTCATCAATATGAAAAGACAACATTTATACAATGTTTCTTTAACATTACTTAGTAAATTTTCAGCTATTATTAAGTCTTCAAAATAATGGGTTGTCAATTTTGGACCTCAGTCATTAAAATGCATTCTAATGGTTGGACTGAAACAAAAACAAATAATGATAAATAAATAATAATTTAATGTTAATCTATGTTTGCCTTATTCCAATTTTTACATTTGTGTGTATTGGAATCAACATCATCATTTAGATGACCAATATCAGATATCTGATTTTTTTGTTAAAGAAATGAATACTTGAATTCAATCCTATTGACCATAATAACACCCGAATTGAGCACCATGACATACACAAAAAATTAATTGTTTCATCTTGGTATTGGCTTGAAAGAGTCAGAAATAACAAATCATATACAGTGGTCTGTGTGTATCAATACTGTCTCTCCTAATGGCCGATATCTGAGAAGACTTGGAGAGAAATTACAGGAAGGCCTATTGACTCAGGCCACTTTTCTCTTCCTGTCAGGGGTACAGCTGCCGGCTATCTGGAACTGACTGTTTTCTTCGACAGGACAGATATATTTTCAGAGTGGGAAATATTCTTATTTTAAAGACACTAGCTGTATGTTTCTTCTAAAGTGTAAGTTGACCCAAGAATATACATTATTTATAGCACTGGCTTTCATCCATGTTTGCAGTAAAGTCTTTGTGACTGTAATAAATGCATGGGGTGCTGGGTTATTGTGTCAGCTGAACTTTTGTTATTAAAGATACTAGTGTTTGAATTTTACTTGTGCCCCCCGTTCACTTTGTTTTCTGACTTCATCTTTGGACACTATCTTTTTGTCTAACAGTGGCCCAGTAAATGACTGAGCCAAGGGGATTTCTGTAAAGATGAATTCATGTGGCTTTTATACATAAACTGTTAACTTGATTTCCTTCCAAGTTGCCCCTCCTCTCCTCGTCTTAAATTTCATTTGGCGGAATGGCTAGCACTAAAAAGGGATTTAAAGATTAGATATGGCAAATAAATGCAGAAGGATGTCTTTTTTGTTTGTTTGGGTTTTTTTTGCAGTGTTTTGATGAGTTAGGATATAGAGTTTGCCTGGTAGTCATTTGAACAAGAGGTTTGGGATTATTGCGTTACTTTCTTTAACACTTGAGGAAAGTTCAAATAAGTGAAGTTGTGGCCTATATAGAGCATAGGGCGGGTTTGGGAAGTCCTCATCATTTTCCCTTAGAGTTTGCTTGAATCAAGTCTCATGGGTTTTGGGGGATTTTTTTTCCATCATTTTGATGTTGGAACTTAAACTTGTGTGGCAGATTTCCAAGATTAAAATAAGTGGAAATTATGAATAATATATTTGTACAGCTAACTTTTAACTTCTAAAGAATATTGCGGTGCTTTAAAACATACTACTAAAAAGCTTGTGGAAAAAAAAGTTTACAGATTACAGAACAGAAGAACCCACTCTGATTTGAGACACATTGTAATAATATTCACACAAGTTTGAGTGCTGACAGAGATACAACTAAACTCCCAGGAAGATATAATACATAAATTACTTTGAAATGAAAGTACATCTCTGTGATATTATTTTAATGCCAGAAGGCTCTGCTGCTGCTTCAAAGCCTCTAGTTAAAAGTCAAAATGAGGGCGCTTTAGGCAATGTCTGCACACATAAATCTCTCCATACTGGAGAAGTCCACACACATGGGGTCCAAAGACAACATGTTACATTCCAAGCCATTTACAAGCAGTGGGAGAGGAGTTGGGAGCAATATATGGATGCTTTAGGGGATTAGACAGCTCCCCCCTTTCATTCCTGCTTCATTTCTCCCACTCCTTTCTTCTTCCGCTCATTTTTAAAGGCATGCCATTCCCAGCATGCACGGTTTAATCCTAGCATCAGACTCAGGGATAGTCCCTTCCTGTTTTCTCTTTCCTGTGTGGATTCACCATCCTTATGGTCTCTTATACCAGGTGTACTGATGGCACTCTTCATCAAGCAGCATGAATATATACATATATGTCCTACCAGTAAATTCTGCTCGTCTTATAATGTTGCTTCACAACACTCATGCAGTATTGCAATCTGGTGGTACTTGTGTTGGGAATTGGGCATAATCAACAACTGAAGAGTCAAAAAGAAAAGAAAAATGTGTGGGAGTTGTAAACATTAACTTGTGTCAATAGACTACTTCCGCCAGCTAGTGTGCAGGCAAGGCACTGCGAGATGTGTTGTCTCCAATGTACAGGCACATCTGTGCTCACCGTAATGAAAACATGGTGTCAGCCAGTACCCACATCTCAGCTTGGAGCCAGACCAGCAGATAAGTTAAGCGTGGCAAGAAGAACATGTCTGAAGTCATCTAAGTGTAAAGAAAATGAAAATACATACTACAGAGCAATATTATACATTTTATGAAACAACCAGGGCATATTTTTAGTTTAATCTTTTGGAACCTTTATATGTCCTTGCCTTTTGATGCTTAAAAACAAAGACGTAATAATCAGTTTAAATGGAATTTTGTCTTTTTTGTCATTACTTTATCTTTTGGAAATTTTCTGAAGGTCACCTACTATTTCATATTGTTAGCCATTACCAATGAGCACACCCATAAGCCAAATTAGACACAGTGGCACATTCCAAAAAAAGGACACCTGCAGGTCAAACAATGCTTGAAAAACATTCCTGCATTATTCAAACTTTTAGCTTATACACATGTCATTCTTTGCCTGTCAAACTCAACAAAATGAAGAAGAGGCCTCTATTTGTCATTTAAAGATTACGCCACAGTGCATATCCCAGTTTGTAGAGAAACTGGGGACACAGAGCCTCTGGAGCAGATACAGTTAAGAGCCATTCTCAAGGGCCCAGCAGTGGCAGCTCAACAGTGTTGAGGCTTGAACCCCTGACAGTCTGATCAATAACCCAGAGCTTTAACCATTGAGCCTCCTCCACTACCAGAATAGCTGGAGTGGTTCAGATAGGGCATTTTTTAAAAACTGATTGAAGATATTGTTAGAGTACTTAGTTCTGGATTTTTATTTTGTACTTACAGTAATTCCACAAAATGGAACCTTGGTTTATTGTAATCAACATATTAAATATGAGATATTCTAATACTAAATAAAAAATGATTGCTCTGATGAAGGGAAATACCACTGTTAATGAGTGTATGACTTAGGAACATGCCTGTGCCCTTAATATCATGTGTTCAGGACAAGTACAGGACAGTCGGAAAGCACTGGTCATACACACTCCAAAGCCCCAATGGTTTATAGAAAAGTGTGTGACCAGCAAAATAAACAGCAAGGGATGACTGTGTAAACAGAGGAATCCCCCAACTGATGGTGGACAGACAGTCGCCTTGGAACACGAGGAGGTTTAGTGATTCAGCCAAATAATGAGTGTAAGTGAATGGTCCTGTTATTGCACTACCCATGCATGGCCTTACAGTGTGTGTCTTACAACGTGGTAAAGTGACCTCGCAAGATGTGTATATTGTGCTTAGTAGTGCATTGTGGTTTCTGCAAATTAAGGCTTGTTTTTCATGGAGATGAGGTCAAAGCCCAAGAGAAACTGAGATTTGTTTGGACAGAAGAGAGTTGGTGTATTTTGGCATTCTGTCTGCAGAGACGCATGTCTGCTTTTAGAACTCATGTCTGCATTTACGCTGATACACCCTCTAATTTCAAGCCCAGTGGAAGTGTGCAGTATGGCCACCGTGGTTTTTCAGAAAGGAAAGCGTGAGCATTTACTCATACATTGCTCCTGACAGCAGCACATTTAACCTCTCAGGTACAAGCTGTGGTTTGCTATGATTATTCAACAAGCAGCCGGTGACAACGCAGTACATAATAAAAAAAGATAAATGAAAAATGTTAATAATACCTCATTACTCATGTCTTTCTTTGTGACTGGTCAGTGAAAAGTCTGAAGAGGCCAGGCACTGACATCTATGAAGTCTTAGCAATGTCATGCAGTGTCCAGTGGAATGAGAAATCTTTTCATTCCTCCGTCTATTAATAATATTCCACATGAGTTAAATGTAGAAAAGTTTTAACCTTAGGGAAGATGTTAAAATAATGTTTTTTGCTGTTTCTTCGGGACTTTCGAAATTAGGTTGTGAGCACTTTCTTCATGACAAGGTACAAATCTAAGCAAATGTGCAGCCTTTGGACAAATCAGTATTGTGTCCCAGGTAATTTCCCACAATGTAAACTATGCATTCTTGGCTTGGGCTTCAAAGAGTAACAAGGTCAGCACACCACACTAGCAGATACGGACTTGTCCCTAGCTCTCACGTTCATCCCAGGCCTTCTTCTTTCAGTTTAGTGGGGATCTAGGGAGGATCTTATCTTATCACAGACTCAGACGATGGCATGAAACCAATGAAATAAACAAGCCTTATTCGTGACATGCTGTGGCATGGAGCCACATACACATCATCACAAGCACAAGAAAACTGCAGTAAGTCACTGGTCCGTCATTGACACTAGGCCTGAATCAGGTCTGCTGACATGATGATCTCTTTAGACAGATCTTTAGAGTTGAGTGGCTCTGTTTTCTGAACACGTGCACATTTGACATCATACTGTACATCTATACAAACAGTTGGTTTTGGCACAAAACAGGTCAAGTCATTGGGGAGAAATCCCCTCCTAATCCTTCTTATTCAAGACAGTTGCGTTCTATGAAAGGATCATGCTTGCTCTAAATTTCCCACGACACACTAGGGGATATTTCAGAGGAGATGGGGGAAGCAGATGTACATATTACACTCAAAAACTTCTTTTAGCTCTGGAGAAAATATAATGGCTAATGTGTAGAGCTTTTTTGTTTAGTAGCAAAATTTTAGTTCACTGAGTATTCTTTAATATCTCTAGACCATGTATACTTAACTAAATGGATTAGATCTAGTTAGATATCTAGGTTAGATAACTAGATCTAATCCATTATATCCTTTGAATTTGGATTTGTCTGCAGTTTTTCTTCTCCTTTTCTTTCATTTAAATAGAACATGAAACTGTTTGATAAATGTTATTTCCCATTGTTTGGTTTATGTTTTTTTTCTTTTAGTATCATGCAAATGCCTACATGTGTATGATAAAGAAGTCTCTATTGTTGATTACTAAGGAAACATAACTTGCCCTCAGTAGTTAGCAGCCAGGCTGAAGCCAGCCATTAACTCATCCAGCTGCTAATGCTCAGCAGCTGAAGCAACACTGGGTTTTAGAGTCATTGGGTGGAAACAAGTAGAACATCTGTATCATTCTACCACACCCACGCACTGAAAGAGGTCAAAGTTATCCATCTGAAGACTCAAGCTTTAGTAGCTTCTGGTATAAAAAACAACTAATGAGACTGAAGCAGAAGCATAGAGACAGCTAAATGATGTAAGGGTATAAAGATCTTTGTTTAATATAGTCAAATAATTATTTTTTAAATAATAAATTATAATAAATTAAGTCTTCTAATATGACTAAACTGAGTTTTGTTTCTAATCAAAAATAGTACATTTAGTGCCCCCCAAATCCCAACTACCCCTTCCCCACCCCCACCGGAACTAATTTTTCCCCAGGCTATTCCCTCTGTTTTCCTGCTGTTTGGTTGGAGCACTCTCTGTATTCATTAGCTAAAGATGCCTGGGCAGCAGCCAAAAAACGTTCTGCTTCAGGTAAGATTTTCTTCCATCAGGGCGGGCCTCACCCTGCTGGTAGAGACACAGAGGCGTCTGGGCCCAGAGGGAGTCATCCCAGGCCTGCCAAAAGCAGGCCAAAGTGAAAAAAGTGCATATTTTCACCCACACGAAACAACACCTAACAAGCCTGTAGATTTTAACCCACTACTCTTAGAGCTTGTGTGCTTCCCATATTTCTTTCCTATGATAAAACCTAGTTAGATTCTGCCCAGCCACCAAATGACTGCACAGAAAGGAGGGACATTGTTGACTGAGAAGTTATCATTGATCAACTGAATTGTGATGTTGAATCTGAAAGCAAATATGCTTTGTCTTATCTGATTTGGTAGCCCTAATGCTGTATATAGTATCCCACAGGCTTTTGTGTGGTTGCCAAACAGAGATCTGCTTCCACTGTTTTGATTTTGCCATTCTTTATGTTGACAGATAGATTTTTGCAGGAGCCCCAATTGGTTTAAAGTGGCACAGTGTATTCCTGTGGAATATAACTTTGCAAGCAAAAGAAATTCTTTCAGGCACCCAAGTCATTTTTTAAGGTGTATTGCTAAGGAGATCTTATATAAATGTGTTTAAGAATTCTATTTAGTTTTGTGTATTCTGGCTGATTTTGAGTATCCACATCACTGCCAGGATTTAAAGGGTCAAAGCATTCAAAGCGAAGCAATAATTTTATGTATTTGTCATTTATGGATAATCTTTATGTCAGATCTCTGAGTAAGACATTGAAATGTTGTTGCAGTGGGCATAACCTAGCTGTGGAAATGCAGAACATATTTCATCCTAAATAGTTCTTGTGTTGTTCTGCATTTGTGCAGCTCAGGTCTGACACTTCAGGCAAATTTGACATGACAGCTTGTCAAATGCAGTGAGACAGTAAAATTGCCATGTAATTCCTAATGAAAATGTACTTAGACAGAAGAAATAATATGAGCTTGACAACCTTCATGTTAGGCACAGCATGCATAATAGATCTTGTGACAGTTACTATGACTGCAATGAAGCAGACTTTTCAAACCTTAAAATGTTTACCCAATGCCTTACATTGAAGAAGGTTTCAAAACACACAATTATACATAGTTTCAATGTGGGGGTTGGTAAGAATAAAGTAATCAAATACTGAGAGAACCCTAAAATGTGTTCCACATAAACAAATTTCCTGCATTCATTTGACCTTGACAAAAGACAACCTTTATTTAATATGAAGATCCTTGAATCGTGTTCATGTTTTACTTCAGGCAGTATGTGACAGCATGTAAAACCATATAGTCATTTTAGTCTGCTTTGCTGTCAAAAGCTGAACTGCCAGATTACTAAGTTGTCTGTCAGAAGGATTGCTGCATTATTTACAAGCATCAGATATCACAATTTGTATTCACATTTGTTCATAGACAAGACTAGCAACATAAACTTTCATCAGCTGTTTATCCTTGCAATAATACACATTCACCACATAAGTAACACTAAAATAGGCTCACACTGCCATCACTTGTGCAGTGCCTTGTTCAATTTTGGGAAGCAAAGTAGTTCAACAAATGGCACCATATGATACCAATTACCATCAAGGAGAATAAGCTGAATCCGGGCACATCTGTGGCACATGTGTATCTTCATTATGGAAATGGCGATAAATAAATTCCACTGAGTTAAATTTCACTAAGCTTTGAGATTATTTTCAAGGAAAGTACAAATGCTTTTCAATCAGATTGCGGGTTCGTCTTGCCCTGCATAACCCCATGTTGTTCCTATCAGGCAGGTAAAAAGACCAGATGGTTGATCTTTCTCTGTGTATCAACTCTAATTTACATTTGATAGCTGTAGTAATATGGTATAGGTTAGTCTAAGTATCAATTAACATATAATTCAAACATAATGCTAATGTTGCTACAGTAAGACATACACTTTCATAACACAACCAAATCTGTGCTGAATTGCACTAAATTCATTTCTTTTAAAAAATGACATTTTTTCTGTCTTAGAAAGACAGTTTTTAGATAGTACATAAAAAAATCCTATAATCCTTTTGGATATTTATTGAAACGTCTTATTAAGAGAGACCTCAGAACTCTGGTAGTTATTTACAAATGGGCCTGATGGATTACGGAAGTCTGTAATTCTTGAATTCTTGTCTTGTTATATCACAATACCTCTATGACTAAAAAGGTTTTCAGGAGCTGTAGAAATATGAGCTGTTTTGCTTTGAACTGACAATTCTATAGTTTTAAAGTCATCTACTCTCAGCCTCAGACACTCCACCCACAGGATATGGAATGTCTGATCTTTTTTTTTTTTTTTTTTTTTTACACTTTTCTGGCCACAACCTTCAAGAAGATTGAATCAGGCTCTCTACACTTCCATGTCTTAGAGTTGTATTAGAGAGTTTTGTGTGAAGAAGTCAGTGGTTAGTAAACGATAAATGAGGTCTCACATGTATGCCACAGGACTGCATGAAAAAGTCTGTGGTTGGTCATCAGCCATGGCAATTCATTTTGCCCCTTTCTGTGAAAGTAGATGGGTCTTGGACACAATTATCAGCAGAACACATCAGACTGTACAGGACTGGTTTGAAAAAACTATAAATCATCTACTTCTCAGTAATCATGCATATTTCCTTTTACTGAGTTATCAGTGACACTTTTATAACTACAGAACATCCAGTAAAAGACTTTATCTGAGCATGGGAAAGTGGCAGACAGACTGTAGTTATCTGATTCAAATTCTGCAGTAGGTGCTCACCAGGCCGAGATATACGTTCCATTCTAAAAGCTAAGGGCACATACTTCTCTGTGACAGTCATTCAGCTTTAGAATAAGTTTGGCTGCCATTAATGGCCTAATTACCAAATTAAAGTGTCTAAAGTGATGTCTGTATTATTTGTGCTAATGACCCTCCTCTTAACTGAGACAGAGATCATTGTAGAATTCTTCCTCACTGTCAGCCTGCAACTATTCAACCAGAGGAGCTCTCAGTCTTCACCTGTTTCAGACATTCCCATCACACAGCTTTTATGTTTTTCACCTTCACTCTTGTTGCCCTCATAATTGATGCCCATTTTCAATCCTAATTTTGTTTCATTGTCATTGCAATGAGCAGATATAATGGAAACTGACAGATGGACACTGTAAAGTAGGTTCTTCTTTTTGACAGCAAAACGGAGGTTGGACATAATGACATCAAGATGACAGTTTTCAGAATTCACAACTATTCATAGTTTTTTTTTTGCAAAGTTTAAGTAAGAGAATGAAATGTTGTTCTGCCCGATCCAAAAAAACTTCACACAGTTAAAATCCTCCATATCATGAATCATCAAATTGTGTAGTGATGACTATTGACTTATGATAACATTGCTGACTGGCTGTTTTTCCCATTGCCACTATAGTTTACTCATAATTTAGCAGCACAACAGATAAGGAAAAAAAAACATCCAGCCACTCACCATTCAAGACAGCACAAGATCAGATGAATTCTATGGCAATTGTTCGGCACTACTGTGGAAAAGGGTGTAATACAGCATTTGCTCCTTAACCCCCACTTTTCTAGTCAATCACTCGTGAATGACTAGAAAGCAAATATGATGTTTGTCTGCTTTGGTCTGATCTGCAGTTAGCATAATGCTGTTGAATCAGAGGTGACTCGCTGGTCTGGTACTTTTCAGTAAAGTGTTGCAGGGTCATCTTAGATCCCTCTGAAGTGTTTACATAGACCTCTTGTGCTTCTTTTCAGTCTTCTCTAGCAGCTTGTGCTAAGATAAATATTGCCCTATGCAGAGTGCACTCTGAGGGCCAGACAGAAGCATGCCTCTGCTCGTCAGACAATATTTACAAGAGCACCAAGAGGAATTAAACAAGTGTGTGAACAAAAAAATAGTGTATTTAGTTTCAGTCTAAGTACATAACGTTTTGGAGTGTGTTTCTGGGTTGAAACTTATGTACTGAACAAAATGAGCCTGTACAGATGACAGATGTATAGGTGATAAATTAAAGGTAAAGTCTGTAGTTCTGTTATGGTGTGACAAAGGGAGGGGGTATATGATTTGTGTTCAGTCATCCCCTTAGAGGTCAGGATCAATGCAAACCAATGGAAATTTCATCTGACTTATCACCTATATGATGATATGACAATGTCTCAGTGAATGGTTTGATAAGTATCAGAATAATATGAATTATTTGTCTTACTAAGACACCTTAAGTTGTATGAGTTTGTAACTCATCAGTAGTATGTGACTAACACTTTTGAATATTGTTTCTGCTTGCAGTATTCTTTGGCTATCAGAGGCTAAAAAGCAGATATTAGCATGTGTAAATGAACTAGCATGGAAAAATCTAAGGCTGTTTAGTCCTTGAGCTTGCTGCCATGTAAAGAGTTTAATCAAGGGAAATATGTAGACCAACACTTCTAGCTTCTGACCTCTTCGCTGGTATGAAGCTAAAAAAAAAATCTGTGTTACTCATAGTTCCCTGTTTATTTACTTTCATACCTGCATCACAGCCAGGTAAATTCTGAAGTTGCATACTGTCTGAAAGGCCCCAAACAGAGGGTGATTTCAGAGGAGTGTGGTACGGGAAAATCTGGCAATTTTACTAAATGTCCTGTTACCTGGGTTCACCTCAGTTACCTTAATAATAGTTTGTGTAAAAAAAAAAACCCAACGCAATATCTGGTTGTGAAATTTTAGAAGCAAATATTATATGAATATTTGGAAGCAAATTTTAGATTGATGAAAAGTATGGGGAATGGGCAAAAAATGGACTTCCTTGTCTTGATTTACTGAAATTTAAATAACTATTAATAAATAAGCATTAAAGATTACAGCTGTCCATTTCCTGTAAATGCATTGAAAATATTCAATGCATATAAAATACATGAATTACTTAGATTCAGTAGTCAAATGAACTGAAATAGTTGGTAATTTGTTATTAGATATAATGTTTTAAATTGCTTTTGGTCAGTCTTACTTAGTTAGGATGTACAGGAACCAGGATTTTTGAAACATCTGAAATTCATTAGGTTTAAAAAAAAAACAAAAAAAAACAAGTTGTTATAATATAGAGAAAAACTATTTCCATTAACACTGCACCTGAATCCATTGTGCCATGAATCCAAGAGAACAAAAGGTCCAAGGAAGCTGGGTCAGAGGTGAAACCTAACTGAAAAGAATCTTTGCAGGATGTACCCATACACCAACACCGAGGGCAAAACAAAGTAAACAGGATGGGTCCTAAAATAGGCACAGTGGCGGAAGTGCAATGACATAGCAAAATATTTTTTCACCAGAACACTAGAGAGGACATGCCTACCACACCTTGCAGTGATGAATTATTGCAAATCACAAAGATCTGACAAATGTTCCTCCGGGCTTACTCAGCAACTTACTCAGAAACAACATTAGTCTTTTCAGTAAGGATTCTAAGGATACAGTTCTTGAACCCTGGGGCAGATCTGTTATTATGCCTCGGTTGGCAGTGCCAAGCCAGCAAACATAAAGATGCTGTGGCAAATTTTTGAACACAATTTTGAATGGTCAGATGCAATGTATTGTGCATGGTTCTTGTGGCTTTCTGCAAAGCAGCAAAAGTAAACTTGATGCCTGAAATTGTGCTTTGTTCTCATGGCCGCACATAGCTGGATTGAAAAACCTTTATGTCGACACTGTATTCATGCAAAAAAAAAAAAAATGTAATCAGATGCTTTTATTCAGCCAAAGATCCATAAACTTTTGAGGAACTAAAAATTTCCAGAATTTTCCAAAATGTCCCATACAAATAATGGACAAATTCTTTTTGTGTTTTAACCCTACTTCACAACTATTATTTAAAATAACAGAAATGGCACAAACTGTTGGTTTGATGGTTACGTAATAACACAGGAAACAGAGAAATTTAAAGGTAAATTTTGCACCATTCTTTATTGTTTTGTTTTCTAACACTAATGTGTTTTTAACATTAATGCGGCTTATTAAACCACCTGCATTTGGCAAGTGGCTTGCTCTCACTAAGAGCAATCTCATGCTTGCCACTATAAACATCCACAAAATAGATTTCCGTGATGCTGTAAAAGCATTACAGAAACTTTCCACTTTGCCAGGTGTGCCATGTCGCCTGTGATATAAAACAAGCGTCAGCAAGAATTTGTCACCAAAACACAGGTCATTAGCTGGCAAAAACAAAATTTTCTGAGTGCCTGAAAATGTTCAAGGTTCTCAAAGTGGAAATGCTCCTCAGTACTCATTCAAGCTGTAGATTTGGCCCACTGAAAGGCTATTTAACCATTGTGTTCTAGGACAGATCACATTTGTGGTATGAGGAATGTTTTTGTTGTTACTTGGTTTCCTAGACAGCTGGCAAACATGAACCTCATCCACCATTAGATATGAAGTGATCCAGGGTTGAAGTAAGTGGGGGATGATCTATCACGTTTTACCCATGAATCCTTTTTTACAAGTTGTTTGAATGGCACGTGGAAAAACAGTCTCTTGTTCTAAGACCCTCAGCTGAAGGACTAGCACTGCTGCAATTCCACTCCACTCTAGAGAAGAAAAACAGTCGCAGTGCTTGTTTGCTTGCCAGTTCCTGGCATTTTAATTCATGCCACTGTTGACTCTGCCCCACTTGCTTTCCTCTTTAGCCTTTAGTTTTAACTTGTCCCCCTCTCTATACTGCTGACTGAAGCTGTTTATCTTTTTTGTTCAATAGGGCCAACACTGCTGTGTAGGGGAAGAATACGTTTGATGTAGGCATTACCTCCATGACCCCTTACTCATGGGTCATGCTGAGAGTTAGAGCCTCCTCCAGTGTACTCTGAATCACCATAAAGGCGGATCGCACCCCTATTGTTGGAAAGAAAGGTCTTCTCAGCCTCCTACCCCCCTTTCCCCTCTGTAATAGGGGGCCCCATACCAGACTGTTGGACATCTTCCTTCCCCATCCCCCTTCTCTTTGTTGCTATCCCGTAAATTGAGCCTTCCCTTTGGAAGCACTAATTAAGAGCATAATCTTCTCTTCCTTTGGAAAAACAAGAACTGAGGGGTAACGTTCCCTTAGAGTTTCCTTCGACCTTATCTGTGTGTCCAGTTGTGCTGAGATTGGCTGCACCACACTGGGCTGTAAATGTTTTAGAATTAAAATTAAAACACACTGTAAATCACCCTATTAGTTCATCATATAATTTCTGCAACTGGCAGTTGGGATTATACAAAGACAACAAATGTAGTAAGTATTAAAGAGACATCCAATGATGGGTCATCATCAAAACATTTTAATAAGGGATCATCTGTCACTGGCAATGTGACAAGGCCTTACTAGCCTGGGGACCTGCATAACAAATATTAGCCATAAGTATGTTGCTGGTCTCATGAAAAAAAAAAAAGATTACAAATGTCAGTAGTTGATTAGAAAAAAATAGTATCCAAGGCAGCAAAAAAAAACAGAGGATAGGTACCACAACAAGGAACTCTGTCTCAATTCTTAACCCCATGAGTATCACCAACAAGGTAAATTACCATGTACATATACAGCTGTTTCAAGTTTGTGCTGTTAAAGCAAACTCTTCCCCAAAAACCCACTGAGGTTGGAGCCAGATCCAGGTTTGCTTGTTTGCTGTTATATATAAATGTTTAATGTCCTGGCCATATCTTATCAGAATTGCGCCTATAGAGCACTTTTTTTAATGTGCATGTTTTTTTTTTCATCTGCCCAAATTCCTGGGACACGAGAATTTCAACACAGTGTGAACTCCAGCTGGGATTCCCTTAGAAGAATCAGCATGCTTTGTCAATCTGAAAGAGCACTTCCTCTACAGCTATTCTTCCCATTATAAAGCTTTATAGTGCACCTAGTGCTGAGACAGCACTGACCTAGACAAGGATACAAGGATGTTTGGACATCCATTGTGTCCAAGGACATCTTTTATGTTAGTTGTAGAAGGAAAGTTTAAAAAAATCTTGAAGATTATTCCACAATTAATTAATTTTGATGCATTTTCTTACACAGAAGATTTATGGTTTTTGAGTAGCTGAAAACTGAAATAGTTGAAAACTAATTCAGAAGGTCCTTGAATTCACAGGAATCACACCTTTCTTTGCTAACCAGAAGCTAGTTCCACTTGCACCCTATACATGAAATGTTACACAATAAGGCCTTGTTATTTGCTATAATATATTGAGCCTATTTGTAAGTGACTATTGCCCAGCTGCTCATTACTAATAACTTGTGTTGCATAGCGATAATTAAGAAAGCTATTAAAACTCACTCAGATCTGCATGACATTATAAGAGCAAGCAGTTTGCTGGAAATTGTGTAAGCAATTGTAGGAATCTGGCCAGTTGTTCGACATGGATTCAGACTGCCAGAGAAAAGCCAGTAGGGCCTAGTTTTGTAAACATTAACAGGAAAGGTTTACAGGTCTGCTGAGGATCCTCCACATCTGGGGCTACTGTATGTATGACAAGGTCCCATAAACAAAGCCAGGACTGGAGCTAAACTAGTCACTGCTTATTGACAATCACTAAATCACTTTGTGCATTGTGGTGTTGGTTGCTGAACGACCGTGTGAAACAGGCCTTATTTTCATTAGTGCCTTATAATATACAATGAGCAGTAAAGATTTTGTTACTTCTTATAAATTTTTCAAAATTTACATGTCACCTAAACTGAAATTTTATTTAATGGCCAATGTTTACTTG
The DNA here is from genome assembly GCF_019097595.1 of Hemibagrus wyckioides. Classification (NCBI taxonomy): domain Eukaryota; kingdom Metazoa; phylum Chordata; class Actinopteri; order Siluriformes; family Bagridae; genus Hemibagrus; species Hemibagrus wyckioides. Next base: position 20,680,723 of record NC_080715.1, read on the forward strand.
TAGAATTGATAGGACCTGTTTTAAGTAGACATCAGATACCAGAAAGACAGATGCTTTTTATGTTTTGTATTAATAAATCCACCCAGCTTCTCTCAGAAGTACTGCTATTAATATGAATGGTATAGTTTTAGTAGGCTCTATGGGTGTTAAATGAAAATTAATTTACTTGATACGTACTTTTATTCCTGGAAGCAGTTTTAGATGACTCCCCTTAATCCTACGATCATTTCTGCTGCCACAGCTAATACCTGAGGCAAAACAAAACATCAATATAAGATAAACAGAGATATTGGACAGAGTACACAGTTGCGCAAAAACTAGGGGGAAAAAACACATACAGGACATTGAGGAGGAAAAAGCCATATATTGTTCAATAGAAGAGGGAAATAAATAGCTATCAGGAATGCCTAAGCTGGAAGAGGCTACATTTGGCCTGTGGCTTCCCAGGACTCAAGGCAGCTTGGAAACGTAGTGTATAGTAGTTGGCATGGGGCTGTATCGTTAGGCTTCTTGCCAGTTTATTCTGCTGGAATTTCCTGTCGAAGTTGACTCCCCCTTGCTTACTCCCTCCTTGTTCCTAGAGCAAGACAGAAAAGCTTTTTTAATTACACTGCCGCTGCCTGGCCTCTCAGGATATTATTATTGTTCTTGAGTGCTTCCTCTGAGGATGAGCTTCTCTCACCACAAAGCTGCTCTTAGCTTCGTTTGGACATGAAAAGTGAATGTTTTTCCTTTGCTTTGAGATTCAGAGCAGCCTGTGTTAATGTCTGCCACCTGGAATTGTCTTTAAAAGGAGATCATATCCCAACTTAATCCTGTTACAAAAACTCTGGCTGGTTCTCACGATGCCCTGACAGGATGTTTTGCACATTCTGGCCATTGATATGGGGAACTGAAATAATCATTTTAATATATTACAATAATATGTGACAACAATAATAGTGTGAAGAAACACAAGGTTTTCTCTGGCAACAATCCCAAGATTTCAGAACTTGCATTTACCCAACACTTTCCCAGCATTAGTACTGTAATCTGCTTCTGTTAAGCCATCCTGAGGTTAAGGTGAAACAACCTCTGGTTAATCCTCTGGTGACATGTTTGACATATTACCTGCAACTTTTCATAAATTTTATTTCATGATCGATTTTTACTCTTAACTTTTAAATTGACAGGATCTGATTTAAACAGACATCAGGTACCTAAACATGGATGCTTTTTATGTTCGGTGTAGTATGAACACATCCACCCAGCTTTTCTCAGAAGTACTCCTATTAATATTATTTTAGTAGCCTCTATGGGTGTTAAATTTAAGGTAATTTACTTCATATTTACTTCATTTCATTTATCTGGTTATATATTTGACATATAATAGTTACAAACAATACTAATATATACGTAGGTGCCTTTACAGCAAATATGATGCATGGATATTAGAGCAGTACACTATGGGAAACAAGGCTCTGACCCATGCTATTTCACCTGAAAATATCGCAGAGCATAGGATTTTAGTTTTCTTTGCTGGGACAAAACAATTGAGCTAGAATTAAAGCTAGAGCTTCAATTGTGAAAATTATTTCAACAGCACCATTGAAATATTTAATGGTCAAATGATGTTTTTTATTTTTGTATAATAAAGTGACTCAGACAGTAGTTTTGGCAGGAACATTATTTATATACATTACATTACATTATTATTCCTGTAGTTTCTCTATTGTACAGCAGATATCTAAGATTAATTATAAATAGATTTATAAAAGATGTGTTGTTTAGCAAAAAGACAAAAATATACAATTAGTGGGGTGGTGACATTTTTGTTAGAAGACATTTATTTTTTTGGATTGATCACAGCTGTCAGTGCTCTGTAACTGTCAGACAAGCTGCATTTTTTGAGAGAAAGCAAGAACAGGACATGCACACTCTCCAGTACCAGCTTCCATTATTATTAATGACACGGACATCCCTGAAGGCCACCTCCCATGTGCTGCACATGACTAACTCACACACTAAGTGCCACACATGGTCCAGAGCATGAATGAAGATGTTATGCATGCACATACTCTTTCTCCCAAAAGCCATAGCTGAGAGGCTCATTAGCCTGGTCTCTGTACTAGGCATACGAATGTCTCTCTTACTTCCAACTCACCAAGGACAGACTTAGATGTAATGGTATAGAAAAAAAAATATCCAAACAGAACCTAGAAGATCTTGGAGGTTTCTCATCTGTATTAGGGAGATTTTTTAAAACACCATTTTTATGTTATATGCAATAACTATGTTATTTTGCCTATATTATTCTGTCAGTAGTATTCAGTTACTGTTGCCTAAAAATAATTTATAACTGATCCAGAGCAGGTTTTACAAAGAGTACAGATGTTTGTTCTTTATTTTTATCTTATTTTTTATCTTTTATCTTTTTTTTAAGAAACTGCAACTTAATGATTAATAAATCATGTTATATAAGTCAATACATATCCAAGAAACTACAGGATAAGAGTTCAAAATGAAAAGGTTTCATGCTTTAAAGAAACAAAGCAGATCTCTTAAAGTGTAAAAGTCATGCATTTTTGCAAGAGTTATCTAAGAGTAATGTGAGCGTCATTCGTATAACTTAGATGAGAGTGATAGGTCTGGAACACTCATGTAGGCTGCTGAAAGAGTCCTGTTCCTTACTGCTCTACCCCCATGAGATAGTGATTGCAATCCTTCCCCCCACATTCTCAGTTCTCAGGTTCACTGACATTTGTGACACCTTAGGTATTTTGTTGTAGACTGGAATTTGGCCGAGAAAAATGGCCCCTTCTTGCACATGGATGTATGCTAGTGCATAGCCACTGAGGGAGAAAGGCACAGATGTTAAATGTTGGGACAGGGAGTATGGCTGCTCACATTCACAGCAAAGGGAAATGAGTATGGCTTTTCTGGAGCACAGGTTTGAATTTTCTCTCCCTCCTTTCAGAATGGAATGTGTGTAGTCTGGTTTTCTCATTTCTAAAATAACGGAGGGGCGGAATAATGGCACAGCGGGTAGTGCTGCCACCTCACAGGGTTTCTGGTTCAGTCCCAAGCCTGTGTTGCTGCCTGTGTGGACAGTTGTCTGGTTCCCTCATACCTTGCAAAAACATTACAGGATTTGTAGCTATAAACAGTTCATATATGTGTACATGGTGTCCTGTGATGGACTGGTGTCCCATCCGGTGTGTATTCTTGCTTCTTGCATGGTATACCCAGGATAGTCTCCATACAGAACACCACTGACCAGGATAAAATGCTTACTGTTGGTGAGTGAAGGAGTGAAATAATCACTGACATTCATGACACATCTACATCTTAATTAAACATTTGTAGATGCACTAATAAAGCAGAAGAAAAACATGCTATTAAAAAGTTTTATTGCATTAAGTAGAGCTTGTTAAAAAGGAACAAATATTCATTAATTACTAGAACCCTGAATAAGCACCTTAGGACACATTATCTGCTTCTTATATTGCTGTTTATTGTGAATATGTACATCTAAGTAGTTTGTTATCTATATTAGCCATTGCATGTGGCTGGAGTATAGGGGAGACCTTCCTAATGTACTTTTCCGAATCATGTTTAGTAATGTGTCAGGTATTTGAACTGTTGCTGTCATGTCAGTATTTCTCTGTGATTTTGTGTCGTCTTGTCCCTCATTTCAACAAGAGCCTCTCTGCTCGTATTTGTCAGAAACCCAGTTCAGACTGTTTTACTTTAAAGATGAGGATGTTTGAGACTTACTGTGATTATTCATTTATTCCATTTCTACTATGTGCTGCTGCCAATATATTTCCAACAAATGTCTTGATACCTTTGGAAATTAATGTGAGCAGCATTACAGCCTCTTTTTCCAGTCTTTGAAAATGTTTCAACTGGAAGCCCAACACTTATTTGAAGTCTCTTTTTCCCCTCTCTCTCTCTCTCTCTCTCTCTCTCTCTCTCTCTTTCGCTCTCTCTTGCCCTGTCCTTGACTCCACAGCTCCTCCTCTATTCCCGACCTTCCATACACCGATCCCAATCGACATGCGCCATCATGAGGGTAGATACCATTATGAGCCACACCCTCTTCATACCATGCATGGGTAAGTCTATTAAGTGTCAGAACATTTACAGGCAAATCCAGAACTAAAAGCACCCTTCATTAAATTAAATATATAACATAAATAACATGCACAAAGTAATATTTCAAGCTTAGTCATATGAGATAAAAAAACGAACAAAGCTAAATTCCTGAAAAAAAAGAATGGTTTATTTACATTTATATTTATCACATTTGGCAGATGGCCTTATCCAAAGCAACTTACATAAGCACTTTGAAGTTTCAATCAATAAATACATCCTGATACTGGTTCACTAAAACTAAACATTCACTAAACATTCAGCTAAAATTGTAAGAAAAGCACTCAAACACAGATTATTTTTTATTTTTAATAAAGTGCTTCTTGAAGTATTTCACAAAGAGGTAGGGCTTTAATCAGCATTTGAAGACTGCCAGAGACTCAGCTGTTCAGACATCTAGAGAAGTTCATTCCATTTCCTACATGCCAGAATGGAGAAGAGACTTATTGCACCATTTCTGCCTTGTACTTTGAGACATGGGACCAGTAAATCAGTCCTGGATGTTTTGATGGAGTGTGTTGCAGTGGGGGGTGTGATAAAAGCTTTGAATATGTGGGTGTTGGTTTAATTTTGGCTTTGTAGGCAAGCATCAGTGTTTTAAATTTGATGGGGCAGCTACAGGAAGTTGGGTGAGGGAGTATAGCAATTGGGTGGTGTGAAAGAACTCAGTATTAGGTTTATCAAGAACAGTAGTACATCACTTCCTGATTCCTGAATGCTGAGTTACACGTGAATGAGAACTTCCACGTAAAGAAACATGCAAAGAAGAATGAAATATAGAGTGAAAAGAGTTCCCATTTCCACCCATCCACTATCGCTCAAGCTATATTTTATTGTCTTGGACAGTTTTGTGCTTCTGGCATGCCATGCACTGAAACTAGGAAATCTCTGCCAACTGACATAATCTTTCCATTTGTGGGACTCAAAGTGAGAGGGTGTGCTGCGCTCCCGCTCACTACATAACCTGGAACAATGGACAAGAAAATATATATAAAGGAAATCTTATTAGACTGAGCCTAGTAAGAATCCTTCTTTTATTCGCTGTACCTGGGAATTACATATATATTGAAATATGCAAATGCCAGCTTGGAGCTGTGAAATTAATGCTAGATTTTTAAATGTTATATACCTATTTTCAGATATTCAACTGACTTCAGATTTTCTACCTACTTTATCGTACTTTATATTTGTGCTTACAAAAATGGTGAAGCAGCACTAAGTAAAATTGTGCAGACACATTTAATTCCCAGATGTGATGGTGATGTGTAGTGTTCGAAAGAGAAGAGTCGCTTTCTCTTTGAACTTTGGCTGCCTTGATTAATGTGACTTGGTTTTGACAGTAGCCCACAATTCATCAAGACCTTAAGTGTCAGGGGTCTGGGTTCTGAGTGGTGAACATCACTGCGGTCTGTGCATACACAGTTGGCACAGTTGCTACACAGAGATTCTTTAGTTGTTCATAAAGAATAAACCATGTCCTCACACTGTGACTAAAGCCTGACAGCTTAGCAATGTCCTTGTTAGAGGGGCTCTTATGTAATACCATTTTTCACCATTGTGATTCAGTCTGTGCTCGATTTCTAGACCTTTTGTCTTTTACGATAAGAGAGTGCTATAAGACATACAGTCAATGGAAAAAGAAAGTACACTTCTATTCCATACAATTGTGTAGACTTCCACTATTAACAAACAAATAACTTCAGGGGACAAAAAAACACAAATATTAAATAAGTAGTAATTTTTTCCCTAAATGTAAACTGATATTAAGAAACCAGGTGAGGAAAAATAAGTACATCCTTCCTACTTCCACAGTGATTAAGAGTGTAATTAGCAGCCAGGTGTTATAAACAAAATGTACAAGATTAGTTAAGCATAAAGAAGCAAGACAACCTTGATAAAACCAGAACCTTTGGAAATTTGTTGTACAGGAATGTGCATCTGAACAAACAACAAGTTCTGGAACGATATCCAGACTGATCAGACCCAGGCAAAGATGTTTGGTCATCATGCACAACACGGTGTTTGGTGAAAAATACAGTACATCATCCAAACACCTTATTACAACTGTCAGCAATGGAGGATGGGTGATGATTTGGGCTTGTTTTTTTCGATCATGGGACCTAGAAAAATTGAAAGTCATTGAAACAACATTGAACTCCAATTTATACCAAACAAGACATTTACGGCAAATGTGAGGCCATCTGAAAACATGTTGAAATCTGTTATTTCTTGTTTTCATCTGAGGTTTTTGTACCACACAATTACTATTTAGGCCCTGATAAATAAAAGCATAGAAATGAACAATGGTGTACTTCTTTTCTCCATGACTGCATGTGTGTTGGCCTGGGAAAACATCACACTGTGAATTTATAACTTTTCCAATATATAAAGTTTTATAATCTGCCGGCATTCATGAGCATGATTCTCATTTGGCCAGATCTACATTACAAATAATGTTACAGCCCTTTTGCCTGTTTATCTGCTCTAAAGCGAGGGAGCACCTTTTGAGCACATTACAGGTCAATTTCTATGTGTAGATTTCCTTAACAAGTGTGCAGCATGGTTAAAAAACTCTCATTGACTGCCATTTTACTTCAAAAATTAGTTTTACACTGTAGTATGGACCATGCCCATGTTTTTCTGTGGTGAGGTTACTGACCACAGTAGGCCTGAAAAGAAAACCTCAGCACACTATCCTGATTTATTAATGTTGTTTTTCCACTTTTCAACTCAACTCCTATTGGGAATTTTACCTGTTATTGACACACATTTGATTTTGTCCTTGGTCAGTGTTAATGAATGATGATGGATCTGTCAAACTCTCATGTAAATTAACCACAATTGAGGGCATCGTTTCCATACTGACCTGGGTCGATGTCCAAATAAACCACAGAAGTGTAACCGTACACAGCATTACAATTAAAGGAGTAAATAATGCATTAACTCAGGCAGACATTCTGTTTATTTTTAGGTCAGCCTAAAAAGGTCTGACGTGTGGTAGAACATATAGAAAACTATAGTGAAACTTCACTGATTGTGGGGTGTGAAGAATGATTAATCTATAAATAAAAGGCATTAAAACTCTTTCCACCTGAGAAGCACATTTTCTATTAGACGGTAAGGGTAATGCAAGAAAGTAGCTTACTCTGACAAGATACCAAGATCCAATGAGGCTTTGATTGCCAAAAAGTTTACCAGACTGTCAATGCGTAAAACAATGTCTGCCAAACTGAAGTCAGAATATATTTAAAATCTACTTGAATGACTGTTTATGTAATATTTAGTGAATAAGCTTTAACAGTTCATTTCAGTGCAGTTAGGTATTTAGTAATGAAAAACTGCTAAGGCCTTAAGCCAATAAATATAGTATAAGTCAGTCAGAACAATTGTGTACCATAATGCAGTAAAGCTCAAAGCAGTGGTGTCATTGCAGAAGAATGTTCCTTCCCTCCTCCCCAAACTACAGGTTATGTGATTGTAAAGCAAAACTCACATTCACATGGGTTACATGGACAGGAGCCACCCATGGTGTTATGATGAAATCTTTCTAGGATCTTTATGTGTCAACTCTCAGAACTGTCATGGTACAGACTCTCTGTGACTAAGGTCTCTTCAAGACAGTTAAGTAAGATCTTGTCTGAAAGAGGGTGGAACAACATGATTTCAGTAATGGTGCCTGTCATAAGGGCCTCCCATTTCTAGTCCCCAGTGGGTAAAACTGTGAATTATGGCTTATTATCCAGGACTCAAACAGGCACTAGGTAGTTTCCCTGATTTGTTTCTGTATTAATCTGCAGTATTGTCATTTTTGACTGGTTGGCAATTGATTTCAAATATGTCAGGTAAATTCAACTCCAAGTAACTTCCAGGCTCAGAATTATACCTTTGGAAGAGATAATGTAACATGCCTTGTTTCACATCAGGAACTGTCATGTCACATGGCCTTTCTACTGACATGAAATATGTTTTAAATATATTGAAATAACGGAAACCATTACAGTAAGGTTACTTTGGATTAACTATGTAATCACTACAGGGACAGGTAATGTAAACAGTACCTCAGGTATTCTGTGAGGAATATCAATCATCTGTCACCAGCTGCATGTAAACCTAAGCGTATTTGGATTCCTACATTTATAAACTAGCTAATGTCACTAATAAGTTGACTGAAACTACTAAAAAGCTGTTCAACCTGGAAAACCAGAAGCATATAGTGATCTCATATAAACTGGATGTACTGGGAAAGGAAAAGAGCCAGTAAAGGCTGGTGCAGATTGAAATTTTTTAAACTGGCAGATGCACTAAGGAAAAAGGTGATTAATCCACACAGACAAAACAATTAGGGTATGAATCGAGTCATTACTGGCTTACAGAAATTCAAGTACTAATACAATAACATATAATTTCCACTAATATGTAGTGGAAAAACTATAGTATTTCTTTGTCAAAAGTGGTAAAAGTTACAGTTTATAAAATCACAATGCAAGCTGAACATTAATGTTGAGAGCTCTCCCCCCTTGCTAAATGGAGTGGAGTGCTGGGTGTTTTGTGTATGGGCGTCTGTTTTCTCTCAGCTCCGCCAGAACAGAGCCGCCTTTATGGCTATCGTTGCAAGGGGACTGATGGCAGAATGTTGGCCACTGCACAAGCTTGGTAGTCTGCAGCCGTTTACTGGAAACTGTACTCAGCCCAAGCTGCATGCAGGTTGGCCTCCATACAGAGGAGGTATAAATGAGGGACTGAAACGAAGCCAGGCTGTACAAGTATAATGTATCTTAGATTCACCTTTTAGATAGTCCGGCATTAAGTATAGTTCAAACTTCTGTTTAAGTGCTTAAATAAAACTGTATCAGAGACTAGTTATTGAACTGGACATAGCAACTGATTGTAATGCCTTAAGTATCATTTAAGACAAGATCATGATCTTGTTTTCTGAACTGTAGTATAAACTATCAAAACAGGTTAGGAGGCCCAGTGGATTGGGTCCTTGTAACGATTCTGGAAATATTTGTATTAACAGTCAAGACATCAGTAAAAAACACACATGCACACACACACACAAATGCACAGTTAATTAGGGGCCTTTTCTGTGGCTCAAAAGCTCCAAAAGCTGACATGTCCCTATTGGCATAAAAGTTCCTTAGCTCTGTCACCATCACCCCGCTCGTAGTCTGAATACCGAGCAAACATTTAAAGGGCTCAAGCTCTGATTTGTTACCATGGTCATTTTCTTTCTTTGTGAAAGGTAACGGGAAACAAATGTTAACACAGACTGGCCTGCTTTGTCTGTGTGCATGTCTAATTTGTTAAAGACCCAATCAAGAACTGCTGATGACCAGTGCTAAGAGTAAACACCATTCTATTGGCCACTCTTGTTGTGGCACAAAAACGTTTGCTATCGCAATTCTAAACATTGACCTGTCAGTTATAGTGCTTACTGAATACGGCTTAGAACTAACTTATAGGACAAGATAAAAAGCCAGTAAAGAAATCTGTGCCTTCAAGTAAGGATGTCTGAGCAGAGTAATGTCAGACCTGCATTAGAATAGCATGCTGGTTCACCCAGACCTCCAGGCAGAGAGTCTGATTTGTCTTTTTGTGTCCTTCCACCCTGAAATACACTACTGCAATTAAATTAGAAGAGCCATGGTGAGATCCATATATTAAGTATTTTAAAGGGCCTGTGCAAGATGAGATCAAATGGAGGCAGTAGTCTACCTTCAGGAGGTGTTACAATTACTGTCTCCTTCCTGGCTGGCTTTCCCTGGGTGGGCAGAGAGCTCAGCTACCTGTCAAGAGATGACACATTTATATCTCCACCTCAATCTGTGCGCTATCATCGAACTTCCACTCTGGAATTGTGTTCTACAAATGGGCTCAGTCAAAGGCCAGTAATTAGCCAGGCTGGAAATGTTAAATAGACATCTCTAACTAGGGAAGATACATCCCTTCCAGACATCAGCATGAACACTGATGTATTAAGTTCATTTTAGTCTCAACTTGCTCAGTGCCCACGGCCTAAAGAAAGCACATACCAATGTTTCAGTATAATAGTTAGAGGATGGGTGTAGAAAAAACGTCACCAATTTTATGGCTCTGATTCGTCCTAGATAACATTTCATCACACATGTAAATAATTTAAATATTTTATCACTGACTGAACTTAAGATATATATTTTTATTTTGTTGTGAGGGAACCAAAGTGTCTACCTGTATAGTTGTAAACTCACTGTCAATGCATGGATTTGCTTGAGGTCCAAAACCTAACTGCCTTCTCCCACTGTCTCCACTTTTTCTAGACCTGCTGGATTAGCTGGGAGCCCAATTATTTCTGATGTCTCTCTGATCCGGTTGTCCCCTCATGCTGCAGCCACGGGTGAGTCCCCATTCAGCCCACCTCATCCGTACGTCAACCCTCACATGGAGCAGTACCTACGCACAGTTCACAACAGCCCCACACTGTCCGTCATCTCAGCAGCGCGAGGCCTCAGCCCAGCTGATGGTAAGTGTACATTGAAAAGCACCCTACATAATCATAAAGAGCTTATTCACATTAAAATGGAAAGCATTCAGGTTTATGAATGGCTAGCACATTTTGCCTCTTTCTTTCATGATTATGGGGTGATGCACTAATGGTGTCTGAGTTTATAGTACAAAGCCATGCATTAAGTGCATAAAATAAAAGAAACTGTGTACTTAAGAAGGAGGGAGAGCTAATGGTTCCTTTTCTCCACAATGGCAAAGAAACTGCAAAGACCACACCACTTTGCCATGTGTAAGTTTACATAAAGGCTTATCTCTCCTGTTGTTGGAATTAATCCTGTCAAATACTCTTTGAAACCTAAAACATTCTCAAGACCTGCTCCCAAATTGAATGTGGGAAAGAGTAAGAAACCATGGAAATCTGTTAAGAAAACAAAGCCAAAAGAGAATTTTTCCCAAATTTAACCTCCCATCCTGTCAGCTTTGTTCTCCCAACCCTGTTAAGAGGTTGGGACAAGGAGGCAGAATCAAAGATAAATCACCTTCTACAGTCTGTAGGCAGTAATGGCTTTCTGCTTTTACAGTTAAATAAGCAATGTAGAAAAGATTGTGTAACTGATTAAATGGCAAGTGAGCAATGCAAATGGAGGGAATTAAGCTTGAGTGAGCACAATCTAAAGAGTATAAGCCCCCTTCCCTTTCAATAAAAAAAAACGTTAATTACTGGCATGTGTCAAATTTGAAATGTGATCATAAGCTTGGTTTACTTTATTTTCATTTATTCCAAGCCATATTAAATAGATGACATGCACTGGCCAAAAAAACACATTCAGCAAGCCAGCTGCTTTATACAGCCGTGATCCGTCAAATATCAGCTTTCATGAGTAACAGGTTTAGATGTGTGTATCAAACTGTTAATTTGCAGTGGGGAAGTCCAGTGCAGTGATCTGACCACTGATCAGACTCCCCTGAGGGCTTGAGGAGGCCAGACTCGGCCACAATCCTCAGCTCTTTGACTCTGGTCCCCTCTAGAGAGGGTGTTCCATGATACGACAACTGTGGAGAAAATAAACGCCCTTGTTCTGCCATGAATCCAGCACAAACACACGTCTGTTCTCTTTTACTATGCCATGGCCTAATTGTCTCTGATAGATCAAATGTGGCTCTAACGACCTTGAAGGCGAAAGGAATAAACCGGAACTCCCTCCTTCATATTGACCAGCATGGACATGAACTGACTGTTCATTCAGAAATAAGAGGAAATGGTGGGGGTGGAACTAATGATTATCTGACATAGTCAGAAAGGAAAACATTAATCTTTTATGTTAGATTGTGGTTTACTATGTGTAAGTGTTAACACAGGTCTTACGTCAACATCACAGAATTCCTTGTGTGTTTAAGAGTTGCATTTTTAGGAGTATACTTGTGTGGAAATAAATATATGTATATTTTTACAGCTAGAGTTGTTGGGTCACAGAGTTCACTGACCTTCAAGTGCTCAGTCTTGCATTTTTTCTTTGCAGTGACACATGAGCATCTGAAAGAACGAGGTCTTTTTGGCCTTCCTCCTCCTCATGGGACTAACCCAGCCGACTGCTATCATCTAATGGCTAGTCACCGCAGCCCATATGGAGAGCTGCTTATGCAGACTGGGGCAGCAGCTGCCGCTGCCGCTGTGCATCTACCAGACTACATCAGTCCTGTGGACAGTGAGTACCCTCTTATGATTTCTTAATGCATCGCATGTACTGTATAGAAATTATACAGTAGTCAAAGCTGGAATCAGCTGCACATTATTAAATGGATATTTTCGGTGCTAAAATCTGGACAAGAAATCTGGATGAGCCACATCTAAAACTATTTTAAAATCCCCCTCGATATGTAAATACTGTATATATTTTAGCATATATTGATCATTGAAATCTGTATTAATGTGCCAGGTTATTATTATATTATTCTATCAATGGGATACCCCAATCTTTTACAACTATCTTTCTTTGCAAGCAAAAGAATTGTGCCAGAAGAATTGTTTTATGTGATTATTATTATTAATAATAAATTAAGCTTTTATAGAACACTGGACATGTTTTGTCACCATTTTTTAAAACCAACAAGCCACACATTGTTACCTGGATTTAATCACGGGTAAGGGTGTTTTAGGCATGCTTTGCATTGAACACCTATAGGAACACCTGCAAATCACTGCAATGCATTCCCTATTGTGGCTTTTTGCTTTATTAGATCATAGATTTTGGAGTGAAAAAACAGGAATCTGCTCTAATCTGGTTATTTTTGCTGTGCTGCCAACTTTTGTGATTAACCTCCATAATACATTGCTGTATGTAATTAACTTTAGCCTACTCTATGTCTATAAAGTTTCCAAGTGTTATTATGTTTCCTGAGTGTTTGTTAAAGCCAACTTTAACAAGTGTTACAATTAACACCTGTAGTTCAAAATAAGAATGTTTGCATGTTAAAGTCATTGATAGTTGAACTAGTGATCAAAAAAAAAAAAGTCCAGAAACATGACTTAAGATTTGAGTTACAGGATGCTCCATGATGTTTCCACTTCAAGATGAGGAGGATACTTTGTTATATGTGTATAAAACATGACTCACAGTCAAAATGGACTATAAACACGAGTATGCTCAGCAATTTATGAGGTGTTTCTCTTGGGGCCTTTAATTCAGACCATGCAACAGGTGTGTTTTGTTATTACAAGTAACATCCTTACACATCCACCATAACCTTAAATGGAGTGTCTCGAAGGCTTAGTGTGAGGGGAAGGACAGCCTATGGCAGAGTTTTCATCTCTGCACTTCAGTTTCTGAAGCAGTGTTATGGCAGGTATGTCACACTCTCCTAGTGTTTTGTAATGTGAGCCAATTAGTCATGTTATGTAGTTATGAGATCTTTTGTGCTTTTAAGATGCCAATTTTTTCTTGACACTGTATTACTTAGCGTGTTATCATTAACAAGAGGCCCAGACCTGCTGACCTCAGAAAATTGTTCACCCTTACTGTTTGAAATGTATAGCAGTGAACCAGGCTGTCGATTTGGTTTTCAGGTGAATCAGGGCTGTCCGGGAACCAAGCAGGGCTTTGGCTTTGATACAAACCAAAGGGTCCACCTGAATGGTTCCAATGAAATGTAGCCTTATGAATGGTTAATATTGTGCAGAGAGGTGAATGATGGGGAAATCTGTTAAAGTCAGGATTAAGGTGACTGTTAAGCAAATTTATAGTTGCTTTCACTGGCTCTGCTCTGCATAGCCACCCAGAGGAAGTGGGTTTTCTCTCTACATTATGCCTTGTTGGCTCCGTGCTTGTGCTTCACGAATCATCATGCTTCTCCATCAAGATGGCACGCCAGCATTCTCAAATTGCAAGTTGCAATTACTTTTCGGTCCACTAATCAAACACAACCATAATGAGATGGTCATGAGAGCAGCTGCATCTGCAGCCACAAGCCCGGGCCTCCACCAAGCTGTCTGGCCACGGTTTGTGGAGTGAAACTGTTTGCACAAAAACACCCGCAAACACCAACACAGTGCAGGGCTTTTTCCTCCTACACCCATGTCTTTGGCCTTCTCCACGAACTGGATTGATGTGGTCTCCCTTTCAGCACTCACAGGTCTAGGGCTCTCCATGCTGGCCCACAGACACAGGGCACTCATTGAACATGAGTGCCAGCTAATGGCATGGCGGCCAGGCAGCCAAATAAAGGAGCTCGTTCAGTAGAGCAAGGGGCTGATAAATATGTATTGCACAACTTGTCGTCTGTCTTGGAAAGGAGAGCCGATAAAATTCATATGCATATTTAAAAATCAATTTATGCAATAATAAATTCAGCAGACCTACCAGAAGAGTGAAGCCTTGGTGACCTCAAAGTGCTGCGCCTGTTTTCACGATGACTCGCGTTTGACTATTAGCCAACGGAGGAGAGAGATTAGGTTTGAGTTTCACTGTAAATGGTTACTGTTGTAAAAATGAGAAATGCACACATGGAAAATTCTGTAGACTGTCATTAGAGCCAATATGATCTACACTGTAAATTTTTCACACAGCCTGCCTTTTCCACTGCACATGTGGGTTAGAATGAGTTATTAATTGGTGAACTGAGGGAGCAAGTGGATTAGAAGTATGGCTCAGTGATATCTAAGTAAAATCTAAGATAAGTAAAAAAAAATGTTTTTGTTCGTCAATATTTTCTCTATGCCACTATGCTAACACTGATACTAACGCTTATGCTAACACTGATATGTTCATTATTTATTTCTTTTTTTTCATACAGACAGACTCCACATCTATCATAAGTTTAAGATCACAACAGTCCAGAACCACGCAAACTGAGCTGAAATACAGTAAAAATAGTGTTTAGGCTGTCATGACCAATCAAGGCTGAGGCCATGACCTGAAAATACTCAGGACATGTTGGTGGAACAGCAGTAACTCTTAACAAAACAACAAAAACATTTTGTGGCATTTCTTGCCATGTTGTTATGATTATGGTTTCCTCTTGGATATATACGTATGTGTTGTTAGATGCCTAGAAATGACAGTAGTGAAAAAAGCTCAAAAATATATCATGACGCTATGGTTAATTTTCTTGGTACATGATAAATTGTATTAAAAATGCAATTTAAAGACAATGTTTTAGTAGTCAATACAGTTGAATATACTATGTTGCTGATACTTAGTTGAGTCTTTATTCAAAGTCTCAGATACACAAGCTCTTCCTTTTTACTGCAGCGCTTATGCAATATTTGGGCACCATGGAGGTTTGCTGCAATAGGTCTTGCAAAAAAAAGGCTGAAAAAAGTTAGCAATGGCCTTTAAGTGTGCCTCACTTAAATGCACCATGTTAGTGCCAAGTGTGGCTTGTGCCAATAGCATGTGCATAACATGTTAATTACAACCAGAGTCCTAACAAAACAACATGCAGAGAGAAAGCACAAACATTACAAAAAAAAAAAACACTGCTCCATTTCTCCTCCAAGTTCCTCAGTCCTTTTTGTGTGTAGCTACACTGAATCCAGTGCACATGCAGTGTTATGAGTCACTCAGTGATGCTGGATGACAATCCCTGCAGATGAATGAATGAATGAATGAATGTATCAATGAAGAATGAACGAACAAACAAATGAATAAATAAAAGGCTGATATATAAAAGGCTGAGTGAATCCACTGACCATATGCCTTTTCAGGGTACTGTGTTGGCTGATCGTTCCTCATCCAGCCCTAGCAAAACCACTCTCAAACTGGGTCTCTAATTGAGATGCTTTCAGAAGAACACTTGAAGAGACTGAAAGGCAAGAAGTGGGGCTTGTGGTGAACTCATTTGCGCAGTGGAGCCAACAGGGAACTGAGCTCCCATAACAATAGCAGCTGCCAAAGCCAACGTCTGGTGTCCGGCTGCAGGCAGAAACCTGATGTTGGAGGTTTTTTGAGCATAGTCGAGGGGGTTTTGAATACAGCAGTATACTTGCACATAGTATTTGTGTGCATGCACGCGCACACACACACACACATACCACTATAGTGCAACAGCTCACATAGCATATATACAGAACAGACAATGTAGGTCCTGGCCGGGGAGAAATGCTCAGGCTTGGAAAGTATCCAACACATAGGTTCATGCAGCGCTTGTGCAAAGTTGACTCTCTTGATGTTGGAAAATACTAATACTATTTCATATCAGGTTAGACTCAAATATGAAACAGTTTAGAGGTACAGTTTTTCCCAAAACTAGCCCTCCAAAAAAGCTGAAAAAGTAACTGCCCCAGAAACTTGTTGACTGGATAAAAGGTAAGAATGGATAAAAGGTACTGGATAAAAGGTACTGTTTGCCAAGGACGCTGTGCTTGACCAGTGCCAGTTGCAGCTCAGCTGCAGGAGGCCAGTGTCACACAAATGAAAGTCTACAGCCAGACGGAGGATTAACACCCACTTTATTCTAAATCTTCACAAAGGCATCCTAATTAAAGTAGTGCAGCAGATGCCTTCTATAATTGCCTCCTCTTTTTTTTAATGTGTAGAGAGTGGCTGTAATTTTACAGCCATATATTAGACCAGCTCCCCAATTAGAAAAGCCCCCCTCCCAGTTCCCTTAGGGCCTATGGGGCACCCTCAGTCGCACCAGGCACCAAAAAGCCACACAGCACCACACATCTGCTTTAGGAAACCGCTTTCATAGGAACCTGCACACCCCTAAATTAGAGCCACGCCACTCATAAAAAAAAACAGCACATCCCAGAACATATGGACCTCTATGACCTTAGGCACGCAAGACACAGATCTGCTCATAGCTCTTACTTTCTACTAAAGCAAAGAGCAACCACTTCCAGTACAGCTAGACTCTAAGACAGAAATGTAACCGAAGATAAACTTGCATTAAAGACCAATGTAAATCTCCTTCTTCTGTTGGATGCAAATTCCAGTTAGCATGACTCTTGGTGGCATGAAAAGATTTCAGTCTTCACAACTATGATTGTTTCTTTCCAGCAACTGAGCACACTTACACAACTCAAATGATGCCTGACATATTTATTTAAAAGACCTGCAGGGAGGCATTCTCAGTGGTTCATTTGTTGTTTTTGCTAACTCTACAGTTTGGAACCAACAACTTTGTTTAAAAAAAAAAACTGTGTTGAAAAAAAAAACTTGGTTGTTGAAACTGTTGTTTACTTGCAAATTGAAAAAAATAAAATCACATCATTGCTAGCTCCTCACAGCTCACTATGTTGGGTACATCTGTTTTTATGCATCATACTGTCACTTGTTTTATTTTCTAATAGTCACAGACTATTTACTACTCTAATATTTTGTGCAAAGAAGAAATGAAAAATGGTTTCCAATGCTGCAAAATACACCAGAGTACTCAATATCTAAATTCTGGTTAAACAGCAGCAATTGAAGTCAGAGGCAGGTGTTCATAGCCATATGTTTGAAATCTTACTGGATGTGTTTTCTGTGTGTTATAATATTTGTAGTAATAATCATATAGTTATCACGTATGGTGAATACTACTGAAGAGTTTAATAGCTTGTTGCTCTGCTACTGCTCTGTATCCACTTTCTCCATGGCTAATACACAGCACCTGTTGAGCACCAAACAACTGGAGCCACAAAACACACATACTGTATGCACACACAGCAGTGGCATAATAATCCAAAAGTTTCAGTGAGTCAATTAAGAAGCACTCTAAGCAAAAAAATGTTTCAACTTGGCAATATCAGTTTTGTTTTGTAAAATACCTAGAAACATTACTACTAGACAACATTGCTATTTGCATTAGAAATGTAAATAGTAATAAGTCCTTATATCATAAAAATCAGACATAGTGGTATTATAAGAAATGGAAAATATTTTAAGAAAGTTTGTTAGCAAAAGATTTTGCTATTAATAATAACACTCTTTCTATTTATAGCACCACTGGAAAACGTGCCAATCAGCTTTAATAATTAGTTTTTTCTCTAGAACAAACATGGTTCACCAAGAAGGAGTACTTTGTGACCCTTCTCAACATCATTACTCCTTAATTATGTTCAGAAATCGAAGTTGTTAAATTGCCTCTATTCAGCATGCTGCAGTGATGCAGGCCCCGGAAGATTAGTATCAGTGTAATTACTGTAAACGATTGGGCTGATTAATTATTCAGTGCAATAGTGTGAGAGCGATGCACATGATAAAGGGCGGTGAAACAAACCTCCTCCCCTTGTCCTGCACATAGCCTCGGACAGAGGAAGAAAGGAGGAAAAAGAATTGGGAGCTTTCAAAAGAGTTCAAGTGTACACTTTTTCTATCCAGTGTCCCGATTTCCAAGCCCCAGACTGACACCTAGACTGAGCCGAAAGAGAGCACTGTCTATCTCGCCTATGTCAGACGCCAGCATCGACCTGCAGACCATGATCCGCACGTCGCCCAACTCTCTAGTGGCCTACATCAATAACTCACGCTCCAGCTCCAATGCCAGTAGCTCTTATGGGCACCTCTCAGTTGGGGCTATCAGGTACAAGAAGGCCTACTGTTATGTTTGCTTGTAATTTTTTCATTCATAAGTCTGAACACTGCCTTGTAAAAATCCTAATTCCAATTCCTCTTTTCTGTTACAATCAGTCCGTCGTTTCCATTCCCCCACACCATCACTCCTGTGGCATACCAGCAGTTGCTATCCCAGCACAGAGGGCTTAGTGCATTTGGTCACACACCTCCTCTAATCCACCCCTCTCCTTCCTTCATCAACCGCCAGCAACCCATCGGAACTGCCACAGCCCACAGCACCAGCAGCAGCAACCCCAGCACAGATGCCAACCAGGTGAGCCAGCTCATGAGAGAACAGTAACCTTCACACCAACACACCAGGAAATCTATGAGCTCCTGTGATTCAGGCATGTGCATGTGCATGGAGTAATTGAAAAAAACAGCTTATATATACTTTCTTGTTTTTTTTACACACACACATATTTATATTTATTTATATATTTATTTATATATATATATATATATATATATATATATATATATATATATATATACTGTCATCTTTCCTTATGATGTTCATCGTCCAAAATCCTAAGTGTTGCTTCCACCTCTTCTATCAATCCCATGTAAACATTAAGACTGCCTAGAATGTAAACTTCCTCCAACTCACTGACCCACTCTTATATCCAGACACCCACTAAATCCATTTTCATTCCATTTCATTTTCAAAACTATAAAGTGCACACACACACACACACACATTGATGAAAAACACATTTCCCTTGCTTTTCAACAAAACCCTGTCAGTTATTGAGTTATGGAAAACATTGGCCTACACTTTACTCTAGTGGTTGGGTGGGATTTGGAAGATATTCCCCAACCCCCACTCTTTTTCTTCTTTCTCCATGAAGGAACTTTGTGCTCTGAGAGCGCTGTGTGTCGTGTTAAGAAATTCATCAGAAGATAAAAGTCTTCAGCCTCACCCGCTGTGGGTTATAAGAGAATTTATAATCTTATGAATGTACTTCAATCTTATGAGGGCACTTTAAATTGTTTAGAATCTGAGTGAGTCGCTTTCTGAAAGATGGGTTGTTTAACATGGCACGTCTGCAAGACTAAAATCTGCACGTTATTGCCAGTAACTGCACTGCTATCATGATAACTACATTTGGTCTCTTTTTGGGTTTTTTTCTGGTTCCTTCTCATCATTTCTCTAATCTTTGAACCACCAGAATGCAGGAGGAGACCCAGCAGTCAGCAGTACAGTCAATCCCATGATCACCAAGAGGTCAAAGATGAAGACAGAAGTGGATGCGACATGTCCTATCTCCCCTTGCTCTCAGGTATTAAGGCCACACATTCAAGAGCTGGTTAGTCTTTTTTGGGGTTTAACTCATCAATGAATTAATCTATTTATTCTCACGGTATTCAGTGGAATTGAAAATTAGCAATGGCTACCCATTTTCTAAATCGTATCTGTGCTGTAAACTGTACAAGAAAGTGTTTGTACTAATCTAACAAGGCTCACATACTCTTTTGATGCTCCTTTTTTTGTTTTTCTTTGTGCTGTGACTGTGTGGTGGTATGATGTGTTTGGTTGCTGACAGATATAGCAGGACAGGTTTTGGTGCCATCATACAAGCATCCACCCTTAAAAAAACTGTTTGGGTTGCTTTTAACATCACACATGGTTACCCTTAACTTTCCTTCATTTGGTACTAAATAAACCCATTGGGTTTTGACTCCCTATCAGACAAAATGAGTGAGCAGACAGGAACATTGGATGTGGCAGTAAAGCATTCCACTCGCTCACCACATTAGAGAAGGCTTGGCCCATTTAAGTTTAATACCAGAATCATTAGAGCTTAGAAGCATTCTAAACATTCCCAGACTCTGAGAGGAAAGTAGCCTAAAAAATGGCTCCAGAAACAGGGTAGAGAGTCACAATAGTGCTCAGTGAACACCTGTAGTAGCATAGTTCTACATCCAGTGTACCAGTGCAAGTACAACAGGCTCCAGACTAGCAACCAATGTTATAAAACACTTAACACATCAGCACTTTGTTGTCCTCCAGCCTGACTATGTATATGACCCTTTTTTTACAGGATCACGTGGAACTGAGAGAGGAGCTGGATAAGGACGAGTGCAAACAGGAGCCTGAGGCAGTGTATGAGACCAACTGCCATTGGGAGGGCTGCTCTAAAGAATATGACACACAGGAGCAGTTGGTGCATGTAAGTGACACTGCTGCTCTCAAACATATGTCAAAATGACCCAAAGTGATCATTTAATATTAGCAGATGTTTAGTTATAGCTCACTCAATTAGATAACTGAAAAACACAATTACAAGAGGAAATAATAGTTAACAATTAGGACTAAAATAGCTTAAAATGCCAGCCTGTTTTTATAAGAAGCCAATTCATGCTCCTGTAATTGTTCACTTCCTGTCACTGTCACATGTGGAGTTAACGAGCATGCAGATGCACACAGAGGTGCAACCAGTTGTGCAGGAACCTTCCCCTCTCACCAAGACACTTAAACACACCCACTGAAACACACTCAGGGTCTCAGTCTCTGTTCGCCCCCCTGGACTTTGACCTTGCCTGAGGCCCAGCGGTAAATCTGTCGACATGCCTGCAGCTCTGATGCGCCTCCCCCAGCCATGGCACCTCAGACAAGCCCCCCGTGATTAACAGTTTGTGCTCAACACCATGACAGAAACACTCACAGCCAGTCAGACTCTTTACCAGGACTAAAGACTCTGAGCCTGGCTAGCTCCTCGCAAAAAGTGGTGGCTCAGCAGGGGTTCAGGGGTCAATAGTAGTGGCCTCTGCTGGTCCTCCCATTCCAGACTGCCTAAACCGAGCACGTCTGAACTAGTTTAAATGTTTATATTTCAGCATATATATCAGTAACTTCAAAACAACTCTACAGAAGTGAAGACAGTGACTCAAGTGGTTGCAGGTGAGCAGTTGTGCAGGTTGTTGTCCTACAATAATTACATTTTAGAAGAAAGTAGTGGCAGCAGGTTGGAAATGTAAATTACGAGATTATTATTAAAAGATCGAAAGAAGAGACATATTACTGTGTTCAGAGACAAGAGTAAGAAGTTCTACAACTCCTCCCACATTACTTGTCCCCTTTGGCCCTTAAGGCTTTAATCTGTGCTTTCCATATAAACTAAATTACACACCTTAAGAAAAAATATGGCATGGTATTTGGTTTTATTTGTTGCAAGTAATCATTCACCATAGCTCTAAATTATGGTTTAAGTTCAGTATGAAGAACATAAGCCTGAAATTGGATGTGTATTTCTAGCCACATGCACATTACCCTGTTTAAAAAACAGAAAGAATGTATTGTACAGATTCTCAGCTATTGTATAAAAAAATTTTCAAAAAGAGAGTTACAATCCCTTCATTTGAAATATCCAGCATGAATTATAATTATATTAGTGTAGTTCATTTGAGTAAAAACAGTTTTTAAAAGGCTGGATCTTTTTGGAAGGGTTCAGTAATTTTTGTAATATGAAACTGGGGATTTCTGTGCCCTCCGGACCCTTCATGACCAGGTCTGCCACCAGAAAGGATTTCAGCTTTCTCATCCATGTACAAGGGCAGTTCCCATCACACTTTGTTTGAATGTGATGAAATGAAAGTTATGTGACCCTTGGATAGCTGGGATATTTTCATACCATAAGATGAATTACAAGCGAATTGCCATTGTCACTGCAGTGAAACAGAGTGTATTAAGAGCGCAGTATATCTCTAACACACTTCTCTCCTTACAGCACATCAATAATGACCATATCCATGGGGAGAAAAAGGAGTTTGTGTGTCGTTGGGAGGAATGTTCAAGAGAGCAGAAGCCTTTTAAAGCCCAGTATATGCTGGTAGTCCATATGCGGCGGCACACAGGAGAGAAGCCTCACAAATGCACAGTAAGTAACAGGGAATCAAGTTTACCGATTCTCTGTGCAAACTGAAAATGAACTCTAATATCTCCACCAGTATGTCAATACATGCAATTTTAGTCTCTCAAATAAAATAACATAATACAGTACAATAAGTGCAACAATAATGCAGTGTAGCGCAGCAAGCCTGACTGATCAATAGAGCTTTCAGTAGAACTTATTTGTTTATACTCTACCACCTGTTAGTTTTCTTCATTCTGATTCAGCTAACAAGTCATACCTGTTTGACTTTAAGAATATTTGAGAATATCATCTTTGCTTCTGGTTAATATTTTCTATTCCAAGCTTCATGCATATTTAAGTGGGCACAGATCCTGTTAGAATCTAAGCCTAAGATCTGAAGTTTGAAATGTGTTCAACAAGGATAATACTAAGGCCTGGGGTCTAGGAATCAGACTATTCTTTAACCTAGCTATAAGAGTTCATGTATGCTTAGTCACATACACAGAACATTAAACATGAGGACTTGTATACATAGTAAAACACCTGTCAGATCCGTTCTGATTATGATGCTGATGATACTCCTTCACTATCCTCTCTCTAGTTTGAAGGCTGTTCCAAAGCATACTCTCGACTAGAGAACCTGAAAACCCATCTGAGGTCACATACAGGAGAAAAGCCGTATGTATGTGAACATGAAGGCTGCAACAAGGCCTTCTCTAATGCTTCAGACCGAGCCAAGCACCAGAACCGCACACACTCAAATGAGGTACTGCTACTGACATTTGTACTGACATCTTTCCTCCTAGGACAAGAGAAACAAGCAAGGTTGATAACTGTATGCATTAAAAATACTGAAAATTAATTCTTTTTTATCTCATGGTCCCTTAGAAACCATATGTTTGCAAGATCCCAGGTTGCACTAAGCGTTACACAGACCCTAGCTCTCTCCGAAAGCATGTGAAAACGGTTCATGGTCCTGAAGCGCATGTCACCAAGAAGCAACGTGGTGATGCTCCTACAAAACCCCAACCACCTAAAGGAAGTGGGGATAATGAGGCCACCAGTAAGCATGCTGGGAGAGGATCAGAGGGGTCAGCTGAAGCCAGCAGTACCAGCAAAGGTGTGGAGGATGGCCTACAAGTGAAGTCCATTAAGACTGAGAACACAATGGTAAGAAACTAATTTGTTTTAATACATTACTGTACTAATCTGCATATATATTTAACCATGGTAGAATATTTAGAAGCACACCCAATTACAGTATTCTTATATATACTAATGCTTTTCCTTTTAAATACTTTTTTTGCTTTATTAACACTTATTGGGTTGACTCTTGAATATCTGTCATGCTTTAAATCTTATGGACAGACTTTACTCAGGTGAGTATAATATATATCTTTTCTGCAATGTGAGACATTAATTTATAATCCACTACAATTGTTCAGCATGTTTCTGCTCAATTATGCTCATAACTCTTTAGTTATTTTTTTATGTTCCTGCATGCTATTTTTTCATGTACCACCTCTTATATGCTGCAGATATATGTTTTAAACTGTATTTTAACACTGTGTTTTCCACACAGCCCACATTTCTGTTTCTTACATAGAACTATTCATCTCATCTCACCATATTCTTTTCTGTTCCTTCGTTGCCCGGGGAGCTGCCAGTTTCCTCTGTAGTGCAATGATAAAAGTAATCTAATTAATATTCAGAGACTGGGACTGCTGTGTGTTTACTGAACAAAAAGCATCACACTGTGATCAAGAAGCACTTTCTAGTTTAGACTTGGTCAGAACTCATTTACATCATTGAGGCTTTAAGCTTTGAGCAAACAGACTGTGCAGTGCAGTTATTCATACATGCTATATTACCATTTTGTTAGAAGAGATTTTTTTTTCTTTTTCTCTTTTTAAATGAATGTTGTTAGAGTAATTATTTACAGGTTAAAGTGAGTTCAATTTAAATAGCTATAAAATTATTCATTTTCTACCCATTTTAGATGTATCAGTCCAGCCCTGGTGGTCAGTCATCGTGTAGCAGTGACCGGTCACCGCTAGGTAGCACCACCAACAATGACAGTGGAGTAGAAATGGCCATGCACAGTGGAGGCAGTTTGGGGGACCTGTGTGCTTTAGATGATCCCCCTGTGGTAGATTCCACGGGTTCTCCAGGAACTTCATCAGGAGTAGGTCTCCAGCTGTGTAAGAACAGGGGGGTTCTTCTACATCTTGATCATATAAAGAAGGAGAAATTAAAGACGATGAGAGACTCCTGCTCCTGGACAAACTCAACTCCTCAAGTCCGAAACACCAAGCTGCCTCCAATACCAGCTGTCGGTGAGTATGCTAGAATCCATTACATTTGAAATGTGACATATGTAAAGACTGAAAAAAACTGAAGACTGTAAAGGCTGAAGAGAAGCCCTCATTACTCTGCTTTTCCACCTTTCAGGTTCTCTGCTGGAAAGTTCAAGTACAAGCTCTCAAAGTGTTGGCACACCAGGGCAGCGCATTGGAGACTTAGCCTTGTGTGAAATGACAGTACTGAATCAGATGAAGGAACGTCGAGATAGCACCACAAGCACTGTGAGCTCAGCCTACACACTTAGCCGCAGATCCTCAGGCATTTCACCTTGCTACTCCAGCAGGCGCTCGAGTGAAGCCTCACAGTTTGGGGGACGCAACAACAACATCAGCTCAGCAGACTCTTACGATCCTATTTCTACTGACCTCTCACGCCGATCTAGTGAAGCCAGCCAGTGTGGTGGAGGGACTTTGCCAAGCCTTCTCAGCCTCACCCCAGCCCAGCATTATCGCTTAAAAGCGAAATATGCAGCAGCCACTGGGGGTGCACCACCTACACCCCTGCCCAATATGGATCGCATGAGTCTTAGGACTAGGATGGCTTTTTACAATGACTCTCAGGATAACGCAGCTCATTTATTCCAAGCTCGGACTGTAGCTACCTCAAGACGCTGCAGTGATATGAGTTACGGAGTCCCTGGTATGATGCCTCATGAAATCCCAAGTAATATGCCAAGGAGAGCTAGTGACCCTGTACATCGAACTATGGATCCTCTTTCTTTGCCTCGTGTTCAGCGCTACAACAGCATGAGCAGCATGAACCCTTCCCGGCTGCCTCAGAGTGACCTTTGTGGTGTTAACCTGCAAAACAACACATTTTCTGATGGCAGCTTGCATCGTCATGCCTTCAACCAGAGGCCCCCAAGCATCTCAGAGAATGTTGTCATGGAAAACATGGCTATGGATGAAGCTGACCAAACAGAAGAGGACATGGTGCTTCCAGATGATGTAGTGCAATACCTCAGGTCCCAGCATGCTGGCTCATCTCAGGATACTGGTATAGCCTACAACGGTGGTCAGCCACAGGTTTTCAGAAGCAATCTGACCTCCCAGCAACACCAGCAGCTGTATGGGCAACGCCGCATGGCCTTGGTTGATGCTAACATGAATCACATAGAGCAAATAATGCCCCCCTGCCAAATCAGCCCAGGTTCCCAGCAGTCTTTTCCAGCCTCTGATAGTGTGAATAAGAATCACATGCCTGTACAATGGAATGAAGTTAGCTCAGGTACAGTGGACAACACACCAAGATTTCCAAAGCAGCAGCTTCTCAGAGGCAACTTGGCAGTGGTCCAGCAAAAGCAGAACACTGGCGCTTATCAAGGCTTTGGATCAAATCAGCAGTCTGCACCACTCAACCAGAATTTGGCTGTTCCACAGCAGGGTTACTCACAGAGGAATACTCAGCGGACAAACCCCATTCAGCACTATAGACAGTCATACGTCAACCCCTGTCAGAACCTCAATGAGCAAACCAAGGCCCACCCTGGTTATAAACAGGAAATCAACCACAATCTCTCATCAGGAAACAGCTACCAGGGTCCAGTACGCAATAGCATGGCTCTGCAAAATCAAGAAATGCAGAATTACAAATCTGGCTACTCACGCCTGGAAAACCAGCAGAATTATATGCCATTGCCCCAAACAACCCATCAAAATATCAGCAGAGTTTTTCAGCCTAGGCCTCCACCTGAACCAAAACCTTCAAACAGGCATCATGCAGGTTCAGGTTTGCCCCATCATGCTGGTTATTCTCTGTCCAGTACAAGCTCTGATTTTAACACCTCTGAGGCCAGCCCAAAGAGACCTTCTGGAAGTACTCATCTCTCCAGTGGAGACAGCAATGTGTGCTATTCGGTTGAGATCAAAATGTTAGACAGCAACGGAGACTATAACTCCCCAATGTCTCCTTCTGCCAGTCAAGCTGCAATGGCTACAATGACATCTCCTGGAATCAACCAGGTTACCAGCACAGTGGACTCTACTCAATCTACTGAACATGCTCAAATAGACTTTGATACCATGTTGGATGACGGAGATCATTCCAGCCTGATGTCTGGCACACTGAGCCCTGGACTCTTGCAGAGTCTTTCACAAAATTCCTCACGACTCACTACTCCACGCAACTCTGTCACACTGGCCTCTGTGCCAGCAGGTATCAGCAACATGGCCATCGGTGATATGAGCTCTATGTTAACTGCCCTTGCAGAAGAAAGCAAATTCCTAAACCTGATGGCTTGAGGATTAATGCATTACAGCTGTTGAACACTGAGAAAGACATTTAACAGGCTGTGTTTGGTGATCTTTCTACCTTTTGTATACATTGTATGAATGACACTATAGATATATGTGACACAACAGACACTTATGTCCAATGCAGATCAAAATATGTACATATATTTTTAATGAGATAAAAGCACTGATATATTACAGTGAACTTTACAGAAGTTTAGGTCAGCATTACCAAATGCCTGCATTACAATTGGAATGGGTTCTTTGCAATGAAATGCAAAGATCTCAAGATGGCATATATCCAAGTCAGAAAGCCATATGTTTTACTTATAGTGAATTAAAAGCTGTCCAGGGTAACGTGGTCTCAAGCCAGCTTTGGATAAATCAAGATTCCCCTTCCTTAACAGTGCACTTAGTAGGGGTTCACTAAGTGCCTTCACAAAAAAAAAATACACATGCAAAAAGTATTAAAGTCCTATCCAATTGTACGTAATCTTGTATTTAGTTACAGTGTTAGATATTTGTGTTTTCTTTCTTTTTTTGTTAATAGTTATTGTATGTTATGTGCATTAAATTGTGTTAATTACTCACTAGCAGCACAAAGTAACTTTTTTTTTTTTTTCGTTGAATGACAGTATTGGGCAGGGGTATCCAAAAATCTTCTGTTAGAAAAAAACAAATGCAGTCACAGGCCACACTCTCTGTAATAATCAAAATAAATAAATAAATAAATAATAGGCCTACTTGATTCCACCACTAACACTGCCTTTGTTTTTATATAAGTGACTAACTCAGTAGCTGGATTTTAAATATTTCATGTTTGGCTTGGCTGCATTGTGTAAGTAAATATTTTTCTCAACAGTTAATGGTTTCACCAGGAACAGTGATGTTGGACTGAAGAATTTGCTGTCAAGTCAGGTGTAAGTCTTGTTATGGAGATTGACGCAAATCACAGCAGTGACTGAGTTGTCATTTATCTCAGTCGAGCCTTGTTCAGTGTCATTAGAGACAATGATTGCTCACATATATACAGTATATTTGCGAAGACAAAAAGACAAAAAAAAAAACACGGTACTGAATAAAAGTCAAACGCACATGTTTTGCCTGTTACTTGCTCTGTTTGTTGACAGATATCTGCTTAGTCGGCTAACTTTCTTACAAAAAAACAATTTCTTGGTTAACACACACACACATAATAATAATACTAATAAGAAGAAGAGGGAAAAGAAGAAGAAGAACCACTTTGTTGGACAGACGGGCTGCCAGTTCTTGCATTTTCTGTAATCATTTGCACTATAGCATCATTTGAGTGACATCAGTGTCAGGAAGAAGAAGATAAGAGTAAATTACATTAGTTATTGAACACTGGTATGAATACTGTATTTACTGACGTGCTTTACCCTTAATATCACCGGAAAGCACTCCCTTGTGTTTCTCATTTGTAAAGCATTTCTGCATTACAGTAACTGATTACTGAAAGATTAAAAGTACGCAGTAAGGCAAACAAAATTCATTTTGCCAAAGCGCCTGAAACCCCATTTATTTATTTATTTTTGCTCACAAGGAGGAGGGCTAAAGGAAGTAAAAAAAACACTTTTTTTATTTGTTTCTAAGTGATAGCGACACCCAGTGTTCAAACTAAGTAAGAATTTCTAAAATTCATTTTATTGTAAAATTTCAAAAATGGCGTCTTGACGTTGTTTGGACTCCGTTGATATTGTTGTTGTCCATTCAGTGGTTTATTTTGGAGGATATCCAACAATAATGCCCAAAGATATAAAGAAGACAAAAAAATTAAAAGAATTTAAATTAAATTAAATGATGTGATCTACAGGCCTCTGAAAGCACATAATATTTTATTTTAATGATCAATCATTAATCATTATTCAGAAAAAGACTGAATAAATATTGTAAATATAATAAATAATATATCATGGAAGGTTCTCTACAAAAACAATATGGCAGTACAACACAAGTTTGAAAAATTGATAAATAAAAACCTAGACCTGAAGGATGTAGTCGTTTCTTTTTCTCATGTTTGTCAAAGTCAATTTTATAGTCATTGGCACAGAATCCTAACACCTTAACATATAGGGTAAACAATTATGTACTGGTAAGTACAGCTTACTTTATTGATGTACATCCATTTTAAAGCTGCACATTAGATTTTCTTCAATACAATGGATAAAGAATATTATTTTATCTATACAATAAAGAAGTATGTACAGTGTTTTAGATGACTTTGTATAAATAAGTTACTGTATTTGTAACATATAACTTTGTTTTCAAGTTAATGTCAAAGCTATAAACCTTCTGAAAATCCATGATACATAAAGAATATGTTCAAAATGCCTACAGAGTAGTTTCTATAGTAGGCATAAATAGTATACAAGAACCTCTGGGAAGGTGGCAGAAAAGCATGTGACAAATAGCTTCATTTTGACAGCATATTTTGTTGAAGATTTATTTGATCCAGTGTCTGTTGATTACTTATGCCAGTGAAATTCCATATGCTCTTAGAGAAAAGATGAAGGAAAAATAGCCTGAGGGTAAGAAACATTAGACATAGCAAGAGCTGACTGTGAGACACTGTAATGATGAAGAGTTACACAAATATTACAGGTGGTAGATGATTTTACATGGAAGAGCTGGCTGAGTCAAAAGTGTCCTGAGATTCTGGCCAAAAACATATGAAATTACAACAAAGGCGTTTACATCGCCATTCAACAGACAAGGAAGTCTGCATGCAGCTGTCCTCTCTCTGGGCGAAAGAAGACAGCTGGGGAAAGGCAGCTGCTTCCCGTGGGGCTGGACACCTAAAAATATTTAAAACTGCTCATTTAATCAAGTAGCTCCAGGCATAACTGACCCATTCTATCCAGGATACTATAGAATGCTATTAACATCAATTAATACTTGAGGCCACCATCTTTTTCCATGGCAGAAAGATGAAAATATAATTTATACATTGAAAAACTAC
The DNA here is from genome assembly GCF_019097595.1 of Hemibagrus wyckioides. Classification (NCBI taxonomy): domain Eukaryota; kingdom Metazoa; phylum Chordata; class Actinopteri; order Siluriformes; family Bagridae; genus Hemibagrus; species Hemibagrus wyckioides. The sequence goes on from NC_080715.1 coordinate 20,710,814, forward strand.
AGATATTACTTTACTACAATAATGTATTTTAAGGAAATATTGCGTATCTGACTGTAAATACATTAATAACTCTTAATTATTTTACAATAATAACTATTAATTATTTGTTGTATCAACGCTCTGCATAATGTGATCCACTTGACAAGACTTTCATCTATCTTCCATGTAAGGCCTGGTTAAGAGTCTTTATCAAAGGGAATTTGAACATCTGCACTCTTTTTGAATCAGAGGAGTTGACCTCGGTCAGAATACGAGGCACACAGCTACCCCTCCCTACATACTCAACTCACCAACGCTTTAGTCATCGGGACATCTCAGCATGAAGGGTGACATTGTAGTCAGATTCTTTACATTGCACACACTGTCATAGCAGACTGTTTGAAGGGGAATATGTAAGATATTTAAATGACAAAAAAACGTAATACTGGGCATAATTTGTTAAAATTAAAATGTATTAATTATACCTTTTACTAATAATAATAACAATATTAATAATAATAACAATATTGATGATGATGATAGTAATTAAAGAACCTTGGTTTATCACAGCATTCGAGCATTGCCCTGTGAATTATGATTGCAAATCAATTTTATATAGATTTTATAATACATTTGTTATGTATACATTTTATACATTAAGAACAAATATACACAGGTAGTGTTGCTATAGCATGTAGCATCGCTGCCTCATCAGAGTCCCTGGTTCAATCCTGAGCTTGGATTACTATCTGTGTAAAGTTTCATATTCTCCTCATGCCCATGTGGGTTTATTTCCACCACCCAAAAATATGCAATTAGGTAGCTTGGCAAATCTGTCTTGTCCCTTAGTTTGAATGTGTGTGTCTGTGGTGCCAGCCATACTGTTTTGCCATCCTGACCAGGAAAGAGGAGTGGAAATTATTATAACAGTAACATGGGGACTAAATCTGGAATTAGATATTGTAAACGTGTAAATACTTTTGCACCCTGTCCTAGTAACTTTAAAAAGCACAAGTCTGGGGAAAGTGATTTAATGGTATTAATTCCAGACATCTTAGAATTCAAATCAGGTTTTTTTTACTTACAGTTGCATATTCACAACATATTAGAGACAATAAAGTACATGTGTGTGATTATTTTGAAGATATATATAACTTATAACTATTGATTTCGAAGTCCAAGGCAACAGTTTTCTTTCTATTCACAGCTGGCTTTATCAATTAACTTTCATGCACAATTATCTCATCTAAGGACTGGAATCTTGGATCCAGTTTGCTGGGATTGTCTGTATGAAGCAATGTTTGAACAAAGTCTCCAGAGGGCTGAGTATTCTCTTATGTTTAAGCAGCTGGGTCAAGAAAGTTTTAAAAAGGGGGTTGGGCATAATGGGAATTTCTCTTTAAATATGATTCAGTAGCAGCAAAGGAAACTTAATACCCTATATATATATCTTTTACTATATATTGTGAAGTAGGTAAATCAGCTAAAGATATTTTGGGTAAAACTAAATTCTTGGTCAAATTTATGTGCTAGGTAATGACAATATTAAAAAAATGTTTATTTTATTAGACACCTTTACAGTCTTGCACACTTGGACATTTGAATGCCTTGTTTATATGATTTACTTATTTACAGAATACATTCTATCTATCTATCTATCTATCTATCTATCTATCTATCTATCTATCTATCTATCTATCTATCTATCTATCTATCTATCTATCTATAACAAACATAAAAAATTACCAGTTGTCAGGATTCAACTGGTGTTAAATACAGTAATTTCATTTAGAACATGAATCATGGGACTGGCTTCTGGCCAATGAGACCGTTCTGGAGTTTCTAATGACGCATGGGTCACAGGGGTGAGGAATTAAAAGCAGATCAGAGGAATCATGGGCCCAGCGGGCAGGACAGGATCCATAAATCTACCTCACTCAGAGGAAACCATCTTTTATTTTCCCATTTCAATTAAAACACAGTCTCAATCTGAACATTGTGCACAAGTCGATATACAAAGGTCACAATCCAAAACTTATGAGACATATAAAGAACAAGTTCAAGAGGACACCCTTTTATGTTTAAATCGCGGAGCACATTGAGTCAATACAGTGCATCTTTTCTCTTCCCACACTTTGATCATGACGCAGCAAGGCAGCAGTAATGCTTTTCTTACTCTTAAATATACAGGACATACAGACTCATTTCAGTATTAAATAATGTAAAATAATATGGATATAAATTTAAATCAAGGTGAGTCTGTTTGATATAGATATTAATCATTTCTATGGATGCAATACTTTTAAATTAAATAAAATATATATATAATTTCATGAAAATTCATATACAGAATAATTAAAATTAAGGTCATTCAGATAATATTCTGTCTTGTGTAGTGTAACACTGTATACCAGGTACCCTTGTAATATCATGTTCACCTCTACTTGGTCAGTGTCAACCATTGACTTGTTTTATGAGTAAACATGTCTAGGCTATTATGACCATTCAGATGCACATTATTATTTATTTATCTATTTTTTAAATAAGGGCCACTATTTCAGCTTTCCAGTCCAAAGGCATTCAATTTCCTTGCAACATTAAATATCTTAATCACAACGCAAGTGTTGTTCTGTGCCTCTGAACAAAATTTAATTTACTTCTGCAGAATTGCTAGTACAAATGTTTCTAACTATTACAGTAAGCCCCCTACACACCAGAGATTTCTGCCCTCCTGGAGTTAAGACATGTCTACTGAGTTGAGGAGCTCATCTAAATGCCCATTCCATTGCTCTGTATTATTTGCTGTTGTTGTCATCAGTGTTTCCACACACCTAGTAGAGCTTGCACAAGGGATTTTCTACATTTCATGAGGTGCACAGAGATGTTCTGAGTTACAAGAACAAGTAGCAGTAGCCACAGCCATCCACAGCTTATTGCATTTGAATATGTATTCTTATTCCCAAGCAAACTACAAGGCTGGGTTTAAAAGACATAACTGTTTATGACTCTGTGCAAAATGGTGATCATTTGCTTGCTCTACCCCAACTATTTTATTATAGATAAATATATCTACAACAAAAGGCCTTGAATCAAATTTTTCAAATAATCACAAAGTAGATTACTGACCCTGGCCCATGGTTCTGTGGTACCAGATACACTAGTGGGCAACTTTGTGTGCAAACAAGGTTTTTGAAGAAATATCAAAAGATCAACTATAAGTGTTTCCAATCATCTTAGAGACAGGAAGAGTCTGAAAGCATATTTTCCAGAGTGGGTTACCAATGTGTAACTATAATGTTCTGTGGGTGTTTAACATTATACAGTATATAACAAAATACAATACATATAGAGAGAGAAGTGGGTTACCAAATCTACAGTTAGTAGAGAGCTATGGATTACAGTAATCAGTGCAGTAATATCAGCAAATCAGCAATAATTTAAAAATACACACAGATTTTGATTGTTTGTTTGTTTTGGAAAGTTCACTGAGTGACTGGTATGAAGCACTACCTTACAAAGTCCTATAGCCCTCTCTAGTGGTGGAATAAAGGAAACACCCATTAATAATTTCCCACTGATTTTTCCCATATCACTGGAAATTGCCTGAAACTGTGCACTCCACATATAAATTGCTTATCCAAAAAACAGAGTCTATAAACCTGTTTTATAGATATAAATCCACATATATATATATATATATATATATATATATAATGCCAGTGAAAATATGACTACAAAATTGAGCATTTGAGACCATCCATTATTGACAAAAGATAAAGAAAAAAACCTGCAAACAGCATAAAGTGACCCAGAAATACTATAAAAACAAAACCAGTACAGGATAAAAAAAAAATAATCTGAAAAGCTGAACTAGGTCTAGTGACCCAGTGATTAATATGCAAGTGTAAAATCTCTTCCACCAATAATGTATTAGAATATTAACATACTAATTAACATCTATTATGGTGTAATATTACAAAAGCATTAAGAAAATAATAAAAAACAAATTCAGTAAATTATCTAGGCTTCACAACAGGCCTAAATTGTTCTACAATTACAGCCAGCTACCCTTTAACCTATTTAGTAACAATGTAGGATACAAATTTGTGGTGGACACTGACCACAGTATTGAACAAGTCTGGGTGTGAAGGCCATTCAGAAATCTATGACTCAGGCTGAATTCCAAGTGCAACTGGACCATTCATGGTAAATCCAACAAAAAATGATACACGGTCTCCCAGCTCTCCACACAACTGACTTTTAAACAATGGCCATACTGCAACCTTCACATTTGGATTTGCTATGTCTGCCATAATGCCATTTCTAGAGACAGTTCCTGTGACTCTGCGGAGCTCAGTTTGGACGTTTTCATTCCCCCATATCTTTACATTTTGCAGTTCTCTTGACATTGTCTGCTGTGAGCCCACACATGAATCAATGTCCTTCTGAATGAGCAGGCGATCATAACCTTTTTTCCTCCCAAGGTAAAAATGAACAACTGCTCTTTTACCATTGCATACAGGTTTCATTTCATTTGAAAAACAACTTCTCATCTGTGACACATAACTTCCCAACCTGTCACTCAAATTAAGTTCTGGTATGTTCTCTGGCCACAGCATCATCACTGCAGTAAAATGCAATGCTAAGCTGTCATTGAGAGGGGTGCAGCGTTGAAGTGTTCGGCAGATAAGTGTACGCAGGTCCATGTAGGGAAGGAAAATTCGAGATTCAGGGCTAATTTTATTGAGAACAATATTTGCATAGATAAAGTTGACTGTGTCCTTGAAATGCCTGTCATTTTGTGGTGGAGAGTTTCTCAGAATAAAATCATAATAATTGACGACTTGTTCAACTGTACTTTTCGGTGATCTGAAATGTTCTCTTGAAAGATATTCAAGCAGTCCAGTGTAGGAATCAGCTTTGTTTTTTTCCAGCCATTGCCGTATTTTCTCAATTTTGAGCATGGTGTTCAATGGACTGTTTTTCATCAGTTCTTTTTTCTCTGAACTGCAGAAGAGGTTAACATACTGTTGAAAGCACAAAAAGATCTTCTCTCTAGTCCTGAGCTCTTGTGTATCTTTTTGGGAGTAAAATGAGCTCAAGTTGACAGAATAACTATCAAGAAAATCAAAGTGCTTCTTCATGTTGTCTCTGAGGTTATACAGAAGATCTGAAAAATCCCGCAAAAATTGGTAATATGAAGCATTCTTTTGCCTTTTTGGGTCATGTGTGGCCACATCTTGTATTTTCATTTTACCGGAAAGAACCTGACTCAGAATGTCACGACGAAGCTTATCTAAAGAAAACACTGGGATTCTTTCCAGTATCTTTATTACCATAACGGCAACTTCAAGCTCTCCAAGGCGACCAGCTGTGTTATAGGGGCTAAAGTCTTTTTTTGTTTTATATCGAAGTGAAACTTCCCTTCTAGCAATTTCTTGGGTTTCTCTGAAAGCCTCTGTTGCAAACTCAGCCATTTTGAGATATTCTTTCAATTTGTCAGGTCTTATTTCATCATCTTTGTCGTTGTTAAGAGCATTTTTCAGTTCATGCTTAATTACTTGTGCAGATGTATCACAAATGTAGGAGTTATCCCTCTGGAGATCTCTTGCCTTCTTTGCCCAAACTTTTGCCTCTCTAAAGTCTTTTTTCTGTAGATAGTGGTACCTGGAAAGGAGCTGCAATATTACTGCATCTTTTTCAAAGCGTTTGGCGGCATTAAGCAAAACATTTTCCTCGCACCCTGGAGTCTCCTTTGCAATGGTTTGGATAAGTGGTGAAAATTGAAAATCTGCTGGGGCACTCTCAGCTGAGTAATGTCTTTTCACCAACATATAGCGAATGTCCTGCATGAGTTTTTCCTTTCCCTGAATGCAACTATAAAACACTTCTGTTGTTAGTAGAAAGTCTGCGATCTGTGCTTGGGATAAATTATAAGAAGTTTTAAGTTCCTTTAAACAGTGTTCTGCCATACTTGAGTGGATCACTCGCATAGCTTGAAACTCCAACTTGAAGTCTTCTGTGCATCTTGTTACAAGTGTAGAAAACTTCCCCAATCCATCTTCAACCCTGCATGAAGTCAAGTCTGGCCTTGTTGAAAGACAAAGAAATTCTTCACATATAGAGACTGAAATCTTTGCGCTTTTGCAGTAGCAATTCAAGAGTACTAGAACCGCAATGAGTTGAGCATCCCTCTGTTTAAAGTTGAAGCCCTTCAGTGTATTTTTCACAACACCCTGTATGTAGTCTGGAGAAAAGTCTTTCTTCAGGATCATGAAACCGTAGAATGTTTCAGCATTTGTGTAAATCTTTTCAATTTCCTCTAGCTTGTTCTCAAATAATTTTTGTTCCTTTGCAGAAAGTTTGTTTCCAATGAAAACCGTGTCATCTGTTGCTTCAGTCTGCTCCCGTGATTCGGACCTCATACAGTTCATAAGGATGACTTGGGGAGACTTGGCAGATACATTTTTCTTTTGACATTCCCTTTCAATGTGCTGCTGGAGATCATTTAGAGCATCAAAATCTTCAAAGTCATCTATCAGGAGCAGCACTGGAAGCCGGGTTTGATGCTCCATTGTCTCATAAGTCAACAAGGTAATTACCTGTTGTGCTACATCTTCATAATGAACATCTTTGTTCTTCAGAACTGCACAGCGAAATTTTTGTTTTAATGTCCACAAAACATGCATAGCCAGAGTAGTTCCTCCACAGCCAGGAATATGGAGTATGTTGAAGCGAACACAAACTTGCCTGAGGGAGCACATATCTGGAATAATAGTATCAATGATGTAGTCAAACTTGTCTCGTTTGATAAATGGCGTTGATCCTTGCTGTTCTGAAAAGTAGAAATTCCACCAGGAAACTTTTCCTCCCTTGTAAAATGTTTCCTCCAGTTGCAGTTTGTCTTCATTGCCTCCCTCACATTGGTTTACACATAGAACATTCAATGCATCCATGCTGCCCTCCACTTTCTTTGGTAATAAAACTTTACCACCAGCACCAGGCAAAAATCTACTTGATTTGCGATTTTCTGACCACAGACTGAGGACAGTACCGTTAATCTCTGCAAAACTGAGCTCATAAATGCATCTTCTAGAAATGTTTATTCTATATCGTGCATCAATGAGATCTTTCCAGTAAGTGTATGCTCCTTCATTTTCACATATGCATAGGATTTGATCTGTACCCTTCAGCTCCTGCAAAAACATGCTGAAGGTCTCAAGGAGAGGATCATGACCGTCAGTAACATCACTCAACAGAATGAATATGATAAGAAACTTTTTGTGAGGCAGCACATCCTTTCGACAGAGGAACGACACAACATCTCGAATAGAAGACCCTTTCTCTGTTAGCCAGTTAGCCACATCAGAGGGTGGTTCATCTTTTACTCCTCCATTACAGAAAACCCAGCTTGTGGCTCTGGTCAGCTTCAGCTTACTTGCAATGTCCTCAACTGGCTCTGTGATTTTATACTGCATAGGCAAATGAACATTTGTGTTTCTCTCTTCAAATAGCTTATTCAAGCCAGTCTCAGCAGATTCTGGATCAAAGTCCAAAACAGCTGTTAGGTTCATGTCCAGAAGAAATGATAGAGATTCTTTCTGAACTGGATGGGATTTGTTAGTGACTAATACATATCGCTCAAAGTGAGATTTGTCCAGAGACTGTGAGCCTCCTGTTAGCATCTCACAGAGCTTAGAACCCTGCACACTACTTTTAACAACAGTGAGGCGCTCTTCCTCAGCTTTCTTCCTCGACTGGGACAGATCTGCCATATTATCAACATACTTTCTGTACTCTTCTAAGAACTTTGGGGAGGAAGATTGGACAAAAAGGTTTCTGCTACTGCTGTTGTCTCGAATGTAAAAGAACTTGCCACCTTCCTCTTCATCAGTTGTGATTTTAGATTTTTTCGCTTTTTTTGAGTCTACATTGTAGATGTGAAAGCACTTGTCTTCACAAACTAAGAAGGATGGCTCGACATCTACTTCTATAACATATTTTCCTGAAACTGTCATATCTGGTTTAAGAACCTCAACAAACCTTGGTGGTTTGATACATTTTTTTGCCACATCAGTGTGCTTGTGTTCAAACCGTCCATTAATGACCTCTGCTAGTTTCTTAAGAAATGCTTCTTTGTCTTCGACACTAGCACCCAGAATTTGTCCATGACTGAACTCTGGTAAATCACCAACCCCAAAATGAATTGTACCATTAGTACGACTGTTCATGCAAGCAGCAGCAAATTTAATAACTTCATCTGTGAACTTTTTCAGCTTACCCTCTGACGTCACATTTTTGAAATGAATAAATGCTTTGTACTCATGACATGGTTCTATGAAGTTGAGAGTACCTGTTTCTGTTATATCGAGTACACTGTTTTCCTTGTATCGGTAGGCAGCATGGAATCGATTAAAAGGATAGGGCTTGCATGCATTACCAGACTGGCTTCCTAGACTGTCCAAATGGTAAGCCTTCAGTTCATCTCTATGGTGAATAATCAGCTTTGCTGGACCCAGTTTAATGCCTATACCCAGAAAATCAGATGTCTCCAGTAATAGAAGACTTGGTCCATCAATGTCCTGCTCATACAGAATCGTAGCATTTTCATTTTCCACATTTGTCAATCTGTGAATCCAGGCCTTCACATGTTCTTTATCCCAGTCCTTAATTTCTGCAGGAAGTACAGTTGGATGTAATACTTCTCGACTATTATTCTGAAAGACAGAAACCAAAAACTGGTTCTTCATCAAACACATTTACAGACATAAACAAATGTATTATAAACTGTTATCATTTGTAAAGAGCATCTGCACAGATTCCATGAAAAATGTAGTAAAAGCATGTTCTTAAACTGTGCTCTATTTTATTCATTCGTTTAATTTTACTCTATCATTTCTGACTAAAGTAAAGTTTAGGTAATAGTACATTTCATAATAAAATTGTGGGTTGGCCCTAGCTACAAGTGACAAATCACAAGTGAGCTCATGTTTGTCTATCAAACACAAATATTCATCTTGCTGGCATTAGCGCAAGATCCCTGATAATCAGTAACTATAAATGTATAGTTCAAGGGCGGTGTTAAACATTAGGATATACACCAATGCACATGTGCACCATACTAAGACCATACCACAAAGTCACTTAGTGGCAGTGGTATAGTATTTGCTATAAGCTCTTTGCATCAGGTTACTTTTTCTACTTCTGTCTTCTTGCCTTTGTACATGACAAGCTACAGACTCTGATTCTGTGCACCTTGTGACCACAGGGCCCATGTCCCAGAAGATATCTCTCTGCCATCAGTCTAATAAACATCGTGACATGCTCTCAGAGCAAGGGAAGACATTTCAGACATGGGTCAGCTTAAATCACTGATTTTGAGTGATGAGTTATGAGCAGAGGAAGGTAAATGTTTGGAATCATGCACCTGTGCCTAATTGTACTAATACCATTTCCTCTTTTGTACTGAGCAGCCACAGAGATTAAAAAAAAAGGGGGGAAGTGAAAGCCGAAGGGAAGAGTTGAACACACAGAGCTGTGCGTGTGTGAATGAGTGGGTGTATTTGCATTTAAACAGTGACACTAAAAAGCAAAGCTTAAAATAAAAGTGCATTTTTGCAACCGGGACTGAGGAGAGATAAGCTCCACCCCACTAGAAGATCTCATTAAGACCCTTACTCTCATCCACTATACCCAACACTAAGTGCTCCTGGAGCTGCAAGCAGAGCAGGAGCGGGCCATGCTCAAAGCTCAGGCAAAAGAAAGTAGGTGATTCTGAGAATGTTGCAAACAGGGCGTATTCCAGCTACTGCTGCAGCAGCCATGCCTCACATCACACTCAGCAGGATAGGGCCTGCACAACAATGCTGAGGTGTTCACTGAGCTCTTTGAGCATGCACTGGCACATGGGGGTGGCCATAACCACAGCAGACGCCTGTTATCAGGGGCATGCTGGAGAACCCCCCCCCCAACCCAAGTGACTCATGCCCCACTAGTGAATTATTTACACTACAAGAGGTCCTGCAAGCCTAACCTTCACAGGGTCTTCCCCAATTGGATTATGGTGAAAGTCTTTCAGGAACTTGAGAGGGAAACTTGGGAAGAAGGAAGTTCTACTAGTAAGAGCAAAATTCAATACAGCTTTGACCTGAGAGCAAAAATCCATAAACTGGGGTAGTTATCACTGCGCAATTTGCAACAGGCACAAGAACATCAGTCCTGACTATAATAGGGGAACTCGAATTGCACTGGAAGATAAAGTGCTTGTTTTGCTACCCACATCAATCACTTTATTACTTACCAAGTGGCAAGGCCCCTTCAAGGTCACATGGTAAGTCATTATTGTCAACTATGAGGTCAGGCAAACGGGGTGTGGCAAGTTTACAACCTTATTCTCAAATCAAATTCAAATTCAATCTCCTTAAATCATGGAGAGAGGTGTTCCCCATGGCACTGGTAACAGTCGTTCCTGAGAGGGAGGAGCCGGGACTGGACCAGTCAAATGCTGACACCAGTCTACTGCCAAAAAGGCCTACAATGGGCATGAGAGCATCAGAGCTAAACCATGGAGCAATGGAAGAAGATGGCCTGGTCTGATGTGGGATATGCTGAACAAAGCAATCTAATCCATGGACCTAAAGGATCTGCTGCTGACATCTTGGTGCCAGATACCATACCACACCTTCAGGTGTCTTGTGGAGTCCATGCCTAAACTGGTCATTGCTGTTTTGGTGGCACAAGGGAGACCTATCCCAGGGGTTCCCAACCACTGGGCTGCAGACCAGTACCAGGCCGTGGATCATTTGGAAACCGGGTCACAATGAAACAATAAACTTAAAATTATATGTATTTTATTTTTTAAAAATTGCCACTGCCAACCATGCCACACTCACACATTTGATTCAATCACACATTTTTCCATACAACAGTAAGTCTGCAAGTTAACCCACACTAAAATGGACTGTGGGAGTGACATTGTATATTGGACTCTGCTCAGACATGTTTAAGCACTCATTTTGCTCCCTATGAGTCATAATTATGAAGTTTGCCTCACTCAATACTATAGAAATGTGGAAAAGAAAGAAAGAAAGAAAGAAAGAAAGAAAGAAAGAAAGAAAGAAAGAAAGAAAGAAAGAAAGAAAGAAACACTGTACTCTTGCTGTGAGTATATTGCTTCTGAAATTTACATGTACCTCTTCCACAGCACTCCTTTCAGCCATCCCGGAAATTTGGCAAACTTCCTCAAAACTGAGTTGAAATGAAGCATATAATTACACAATGTTATAGCACAAAATTTAATATTATACAAGTAGAAAAGTTTAGACCTACTTACCCCTTTAAGAGAAAGATGTAACTGTCTTCATTATGAACTAATTACCATGTAGATGTTTGAATATGTACAATCTCCCCATATTTACTAAAGACAGGACAAAGTTATGAATTATATTTTACAGATTTGGTAAAAGGAACATTTCATGAAACACTTAAAAATGTAAAGTAGTAAACTAGAAGCTTCTGTAGCACTTTATTAATTGTGTTTTTAATCCGACAGAGGAACAGGAAAAGACGGAAGATACCAAACAGTATTACTCAATAAACTGATAAAGGCCTACGAAAACTTCTTGTTTATCTAGTTTGGTTTAGGACAAAAGCTTCATTCATCAAACTTGTAATAAATAGCAAATGTAAGAATTTCAGAGAACAGTAGGGAAAAACATTATTTTAAACTTACCGACGTTAAGAGCGCGATTAAAAACAATCCTATATGTATCAAACAATCTGCACTTCCCTTTAGTGATGTTAATGCGGAAGCAACTTCATGCGTATTAGGCGGAGCAAAGAGGTTTGATGCTCGATTAAGAGACTGATTATGGTGTCTTACGGTTATAGAGTATTTAGCTGATGCTGTAGCGGGGTGTAATATGTTTCATGACGCAGGCAGGATCATGTGAATTTTGTTTCGATTTCCAAAGATTAAGTAAGAGAAACGAAAGCTGAAACTGATGATGACCGAGTCATGGCGCGAATGAGTCGACTCTTTAAACTGGCTTTAGTTTAGAGTCGAATGAACATTCTTTGTAGATTATCAAGAAATTAGTCTCATGAATCACAGACACAGCACGATAACATTAACCCCATTCAGACCCTGCATCCATTGGAATGTACATCGCATTAAAAAAAAAAATCGTAAATTTTTAAATAAAATAACATGCACTTGTATTGGTTTACAGAAAAAAAAAATGCGATGTCCATTCCATTCCAATGGACGCAGGGTCTGAATGGGGTTAATGTTATTATATATATATATATATATATATATATATATATATATATATATATATATATATATATATATATAACAGTAAATATATCAGTAAATATATATAAAAATATATCACAGTAAATCACAGTATATATATATATATATATATATATATATATATATATATATATATATATATATATATATATATATATATATATATACTGTGATTTACTGTGATTTAGAAGAAAACGCATTAGAATCGAGCACGAATCGGCTCTTATTAGTGAGCTGAACCAAATAATCTGACTCACTGAAAAGAGCCGGAACTTTATCAATATCCACACAATATATTTGAATTATTATTTGAATATTGTACATATACAAGCCTGTTAATAATTTACATAATTATTACAGTATTATTTAAATTACTTTTACTTTATTTTTTTAAGCAAATAAGCAGCCTTGTGGTTTAGTCAACTTTCCTTGCAATGATTCTGGCTATTTTCAGTGAATCAGATGATTTTGGTATACATATATATGTTCAATACCTAGACATCTTCTTCTTTCGGCTTTTCCCTTCAGGGGTCGCCACAGCGAATCATCTCTCTCCACCTATCCCTATCTTCTGCATCCTCAACACTTGCACCCACTAGCTTCATATCCTCATTTTTTCCATCCATAAACCTCCTCTTTGGCCTTCCTCTTTGCCTCCTTCCTGGCAGCTCCATGTCCAACATTCTCCTACCAATATACTCACTCTCCCTCCTCTGTCCAAACCATCTTAATCTGGCCTCCCTAACTCTGTCCCCCAAACGTCCAACATGCGCTGTCCCTCTGATGTACTCGTTCCTAATCCTGTCCAACCTTGTCACTCCCAAAGAGAACCTCAACATCTTCAGCTCTGCTACCTCCAGCTCTGACTCCTGTCTCTTCTTCAGTGACACTGCCTCTAAACCATACAGCATGGCCGGTCTCACCACTGTCCTGTACACCTTACCCTTGATTCTCGCTGATATTTTTCTATCACACAGAACTCCTGACACCTTTCTCCACCCATTCCAACCTGCCTGCACTCGCTTCTTTACCTCTTTCCCACACTCTCCATTACTCTGGACTGTTGACCCCAAGTACTTAAACTCCTGTACCTCCTTCACCTCTTCACCCTGTAATCTTACTGTTCCACTTCCCTCCCTTTCATTCACACACATGTACTCAGTCTTACTACGACTGACTTTCATTCCTCTTCTCTCCAGCACAAACCTCCACCTCTCCAGGTTTTCCTCCACCTGCTCCCTGCTCTCACTACAGATCACAATGTCATCTGCAAACATCATTGTCCAAGGAGACTCCTGTCTGACCTCCTCTGACAACTGGTCCATCACCACAGCAAACAGGAAGGGGCTCAGAGCCGATCCCTGATGCAGTCCCACCTCCACTTTGAACTCCTCTGTCTGCCCTACAGCACACCTCACCACTGTCCTGCTCCTCTCATACATGTTCTGCACCACTCTTACATACTTCTCTGCTACTCCTGACTTCCTCATTCAGTACCACAGCTCTTCTCTTGGCACCCTGTCATACGCTTTCTCCAAGTCTACAAACACACAGTGCAACTCTCTCTGACCATCCCTATACTTCTCCATCAAAATTCTCAGAGCAAAAATTGCATCTGTTGTGCTCTTTGTGGGCATGAAGCCATACTGCTGCTCACAAATTTCCAGTACCTTCCTTAACCTAGCTTCCACTACTCTTTCCCATAGCTTCATTGTATGGCTCATCAACTTTATCCCCCTATAGTTGCTGCAACTCTGCACATCACCCTTATTCTTTAAGATCGGCACTAATACACTTCTTCTCCATTCCTAGTTAAAAATTCCACTGCTGCCTCTCCTAGACACTTCCAGACCTCCACCGGGATGTCGTCAGGACCAACTGCCTTTCCACTTTTCATCCTCTTCAAAGTCTTCCTGACTTCATCCTTTCTAATCTTATCTACTTTCTGTTCCACAGAGTTCACCTCTTCTACTCTTTTTTCCCTCTCATTTTCCTCATTCATCAGCTCTTCAAAGTACTCCTTCCATCTCCTCTGTACACTCTCCTCACTTGTGAGCACCTTTCCATCTCTATCCTTAATAACTCTAACTTGCTGCACATCCTTCCCATCTCGATCCCTCTGCCTAGCTAACCTGTACAAGTCCTTCTCTCCGTCTCTAGTGTCTAACCTAGTGTACAACTCATCATATGCCTTCTGCTTGGCCTTAGACACCTCCCTCTTTACTCTGCGTTGTAACTCCTTGTATTCCTGTCTATTCTCTTCAGTCCTGTCCATGTCCCACTTCTTCTTGGCTAACCTCTTCCTCTGAATACTATCCTGAACTTCCTCATTCCACCACCAAGTCTCCTTATCTTCTTTCCTCCTTCCAGATGACACACCCAGCACCTTTCTTCCTGTCTCCCTGATCACTTCTGCTGTAGTTTCCCAGTCATCTGGCAGCACTACCTGACCACCCAGAGCCTGCCTCAACGTCTGTCTAAATTCCTCAAAACATTCCTCCTTTTTCAGCTTCCACCACTTGGTTTTCTTCTCTATCTCTGACCTCTTCTTACAGACCATCAAAGTCATCCTACACACCACCATCCTATGCTGTCTGGCTACACTCTCTCCCACTACCACTTTACAGTCACTAATCTCTTTCAGATTGCCTCTTCTACATAGGATGTAGTCTACCTGTGTGCTCCTACCTCCACTCTTGTAAGTCACTCTATGCTCCACCCTCTTCTACAAATAAGTTCTAACCACCGCCATGTTCATCCTCTTAGCAAAGTCCACTACCATCTGTCCTTCAAGGTTCCTTTCCTTAACTCAAAACTTGCCCATCACCCCCTCATCACCTGTGTTCCCCTCACCAACATGTCCATTAAAATCTGCTCCTATCACCACTCTCTCACCTGTGGGAATACTCTCTATCACCTCATCTAATTCCCTCCAGAATCTCTTTCTCCTCTAACTCACAACCTACCTGTGGGGCATAACCACTAACAACATTCAACATCACCCCTTCAACCTCTAATTTCAGACTCCACGCCATAATAAAACAGCTTGAATCCTGCTCCTATACTACGAGCCTTGCTACCCTTCCACCTGGTCTCCTGTACACACAGTACACCTTCCTTCCTCCATCATATCAGCCAGTGCTCTACCTTTCCCTGTCATAGTACCAACATTGAGTTCCTATTCTCAGTCCTACACTCTTACCTTTCCTCTTCTCTCTCTGTCTATGCACTCTCCTCCCTCCTCTACTTCTTCGACCAAGAGTAGCCCAATTTCCACCGCCGCCCTGTAGGTCAACGGTGCCGATGGCGGTCGTTGTTAACCCGGGCCTCGACCGATCCGGTATGAAATTCAGAGTACTGACTATTCGCATGGTTAAATTTGCCAGTGTTTTACGTTGGATGCCTGATGCAACCCTCTCTATTTATCCGGGCTTGGGACCGGCATAGAAGTCACTGGACTGTGACCCCATGGCTAGATTCAATACCTAGACATACTTCTCCCATATAATATTTTTCATAACCAGACAGTAAACAAAATACATGTCTCTAAAGGAAAAAAAAACCTTAACCGTCTCTGACTACCATTTTTTCATGATTATTTCTGACCACTATAACCTTTTCCTTGGTATTGTGCCAGAAGATTCTGTGGCAGTCTGAAAGTCACACAGTTATTATTGTCAGTTTCTGTTACAGTATTTATCAGCAAAATGTTACTCAAGTCCCATAGCACACACCCTGATGACAAGGATGAAAAAGACTTTTTCGTAAAAAAGGAAACACTTTGACATTGAAGGTAATATTAATTTTGGAAACAGAAACCTGACATTGTATTGGACTTTATGTGGTTAAATAGTAGTATGTTTATGGCATTCATATGCAGTTGCAATGGGAAACATTAAACAGTACTTTACTACAAAACATCACCTGCACTAATAAGAAATGTCTACAGCAAATTCGTCCTGCATCTTCGTGCAGCAGGATAGATTCATTCATCAGTTTTACTTTGCCAGCATCATAGCTTTATACCTAATGCTATGGATTCCCCAGAAGCTTCCAAGTTGAATGGAATGTGATTTCTTTAGCCTTTATTTAAGTTAAGTTAGTAAAGTTGTCTTTATTTGTCATATATACATTACTGCACAGTGAAATTCTTTCTTTGCATATCCCATCCTTGGGGGTTGGGGTCAGAGTGCAAGGTCAGCCATGATGCAGCACCCCTGGAGCAGGGTGGGTTGGGGCCTTGCTCAGGGGGCCCAACAGTGGCAGTTTGGCAGTGCTGGGGCTTGAACCCTGATCTTCCGGTCAGAGCCTTAACCCAGAGCCTTAACCACTTGAGCTACCACTGCCCCAAACTATCCAAACTACTTCAGACTACTTTAAAGTACTTTATCCAAACTAATTCAATTTGTGCTTATAGATTTAAGTATATATAATGCTTCTATTTATGGTCTTGGTGCTAGCTGTGTGTAAAACTGATCGATAAGTGGCCGTATTAAATTGTGTGATGCACGTGCACGTCCAGAGGATTATGATTTGTCTGGGGAGTCCAATTACGGTACACCAGAAAAGGGGGTTTATTGAGTCAATTTGATTAAATCAGCTTGTACATATTCTGTGAAACTTTAGACGAGCTACTCAGAATTGGGTGCAACATGTTGGAGACCCCAGACATTACATCATTAGCTAATACTATTAAAAGGGACACCAATATTAGGGGTCTTCTTGACTTGTCCATGTTCTCAAATTCACACACCATGAAAACTAAATTAAAATAACAAACATCCTCTGTCTCCAGATGATATAGTTTGATACATTAATCTCATTGCTACAGAGGAACTAAAAGTAAATATGTATATGGATTGGACTCACACACATCCTTACAACTTCACTGGAAAATACATATCCATGTAACCTGGCATAAACCTTCTCTGGATTCAGGGAGTCCACTGACCAGCATGCAAATTCAGCTTCTAAACATAGATGGCAAATATATACTGAGTGATATTGGCACATTTAATCATAATTGTTTTGTTTTGCCAAAAAAAAACTTACTTGCATTGTCTTCGTAACCTGTCATTAGTCATTACTGGCAGCTCATTTGTCTTGTGATATACTTTATCTACTTGCTAGATAATGAGGATAAGATGGACTATAATGTGTTATAATATAATAACAATTTTATTTATAGGTTATATTTAACAATGTTGTTGCGGTTTTAAATCTGCAATCCGCATGTGTAAGATTGGTATAGCAACTGTATATTGTTATATCACTAATGTCTTAAATTAAGTAAAATGTAAAATTTAGGCTAATTGTGTAATAGTTTGGTATCACAACATGGATAATTATAATTTCTAGACCAAAAATACAGAGCAAAGTATTTTATTTTAAAATCAATAAAGTTGGAGGTTGAACATAGGAAACAGCAGGATCAAGCATGGTGTAAATATATAAGCTACAGTATGACCTAAGCCTATGAACAGTAACAACTGCTTTTATAAATACATGTACTTACCACCTTTAAAACATAATCTTAATAAAATATACACATAAATGTATATAGTGTGAATTAGACATTAAACAGAATGCAATGTGTGAATAAAAAAATGACTAACACTAAAAATTACAGTATATTAAAAGATCTACAGAATTGGTTCTCTTCACATGCCACAATGAAAGCTGTAACAGGGGAACGGGGAAAAAATGGAACGAAGAGGAAAACAAAACATTAACAAAATAAAAAGTCAAAAGTAAAAATCAGCAGTATGTTACCGTGCTCCTTCTCTGTTACATATACAGTTTTCCAGAAGACAATAAGAAACAAACTGCACTGTTAAGCTGAGCACTGCAATGAACTTTGAACTGTGAAATATATGGACTGGACATGGGGCATTGTTTAATGTGTCATTTTACTGCAAGGTAAAGATGACGACCTTTCAAATGTCATTAATTTCCTTTTAATGTAAATGTTTATTCAGTACTACTCAGATTAGTTCAAAATTGTAATATATAAAAACTCTTCTTCACATCTTATAAAAGTGAAGATATCTCCACTGATCACTTGTGACAAAACCTCTAAAAAAAAAAAAACCTCCTTAGTGGTTAAGGCATTGGCCTACTGATCAGAAGGTTGTGAGTTTGAATCCCAGCTCCACCAAGCTAACACTACTGGGCCCCTGAGCAAGGCCCTTATGCTCAGATAAGGGCGTCTGCCAAATGGCAGAAATATAAATATATTATGGCACATTCACCAATTACAAACACGTTAAAGAATATACCAAGGCCAAATTTCTGAGGGTTCCAATTCATATGGAATTTTTAAGATTTAGTTTCAAAATTGCTTTCTGTTCCTTTGTCCGGTTGTGTAAAATTATATGTACAATACATTTCTTGAGATCCACAATGGGTAAAAATGACTTTTTTTAAACATCTCAACTATCTGGAAACTAAATGAAAAAAGAAAAATAAAACCTGTAGCTGTGATCTTGAGTCACTTCAGGACAACATGATACCCCTCACAACTTTCACCCATCATCACTGAGGAACAGGTACAGTCATCATTAACCACCAATCAGTAAACATGAATCTATTCTTTTTATTTATCATGTTAATTACAAAAGCATACATATAACTTTATTTTATCTGGTATTAAACTTTTAATATAACATTGCATTAACTGCAATTGTTATGTGCGGTGAGTTATACCACAAAAAGGCTGAATTAAGAATCAGGGCTGTGAATTACCTTTTAGAGCACTTATTATAAATCTTGTTTCCTCTGTGAAATTCTTCACCATCTGAAAAAGAGGAATAAGAATAAATCTTATTATGGGGTAAGAACAAAATATAGTAAATGTAAGTGGCCTCAGTTCATTTCAGGTATGTGATCTAGTGATTACTGCTAACTAGTAAACCTGGTGTAAAGCATGTATGTCTGCATGTCAGTCATATAATCAGTAACTCACTTTAGTGATGACACTAAACTGTGTCCATGAAAATAGTGCTGATAAAGAGCAAACACTCAAGCCTGATTAACCTATAACATGCAATATATTGGGCTTCTTGATGTAGTGGTGACCTTTTACCTAGAGTCATCTGAGTGGCTTAATATATACAAGTCTTGTCAAAGGGTTGCATAGACACAATGGTTGCTGGAAGGTCTTTAAGCCTTCAGTGGTGGAGATTAAACAATATTGTAAAACTGAAGATACAGTTTAAGGTGCTGTACTGTTACTCAGCTCACTCACTAATCAGTCTTCTCTTTCTTTTCAATCCTGTTTATATTTGTGCCTGTTCAGAAGATGTTCATTAATATTCTACAAACAGCACAGCTTTAATAATGCCAGCTATAATTCAGATCACAGGTTTATTTAATTGTACTCATTCTAATATGCAACATACAAGGAAATGAGGAGGGACATGCAACCTAATTTAAGGCTAGTAATGAACAGACCACATAACACATGTTGTTGTTTAGCAAAGAAAACTTACAGTAGATGTTTAGTTAACATTTATTAAAGGAATCTGAAGTGTCAGCGTTTTGTAACAGTCAGTACACTTTCCAACAAAGGAAAGTGGAATAACACAGCCAGGCCTTTGTCCTGATTATTTTCTGCTTAACAGCATGGCCTGTTGTATGTTATTGCTAACTTATTTTCTTTTAGGATTGTGTTTTATTTGTTACTTGACACATCATTCTTTAATATCGAGTTATTAGCTTATCCAACAGGTCCTAACTGGTCTACTGGGTCTTGAACTCTGCCATCTCACCTCATCTGAAACCAGGACGTATATACCCATTGGCCCTTGTCGGTAAACATGGCAGATTTGCTGCACTGGAACACTGTATAGACTTGCTATCTTCTCTGTCAGCTCAAAAAGTGTCAAGTGCTCCAAGGACAAAGCATGGTACACTTGGGAAAAATAAGTATAGTACAGAATACATCAGAGAGAAATCATAATCATGTTGTAGTTAATCCAGTTCAGTCCATTATTAAAACTTGATGTCTTTATGATGACTTTATGTTTACCCTCATCACTGTACGGCTTGCTGTTTGGCTGATTTTTGTTCTTCTGTATAGAAACATACACTGTAAGGCGTGGTTGAATACACCTGTCAGATCAAGCAGCATATTAAACAACCACTCAACAAAGTTAGGTTACAGGCTTAACCAAATACATGCTTTTTATTTAACTTATTTTTTTTACAGACTCACCTCCCTTTGATAGCATTAAACAGGCGGATCCCATCAGCAGGACCGCAGATCTGAACAAAGTCATTTTTGCTCATCTTAACCAAATCAGCACCTATGATAGCCATTCAGGATAACAATATAGTCTCAGTAGGGGTCTTTGAAACTTAGAGGACACATAACACTGAGTAAAACTACAGAATCCTACCTGAGAAGTTGGAGAAAAGCCTACAGAACGATGAGAACCTGTTCTGGTGGAGCCACTCCTGTGCTTCCTGAGGGGAGAGTGATGGCACAAGCTGCTACATTGCAAAAAGAAGAAGAGTCCCTGTAATTAGGGTTGCACCCACTTCTCCAAACACATGCCTAAAAAGATAAAACAGCAGTATATTAACATTATGACCAGTTTGTCATACTTACAGCAGAGCAGCTGGGCAGGAGTAGCTCCCTCTGCAGGTTCGGAGAGCAGTCTCTATCGTCTCTATAATTGTGAAAAGGCTAGCTTAGTCTTTTTTTGTTTTTTAATCAGAATCCAGTTGAACCTTTCAATACACAGTAAGTAAACACATTTGTGGTCACAAAGCCTAACTTGCGTATTGTCAGCACAGTTCTAAAGCTAAGCTCTTGTGCTACTTTAAATTTCACGTTATATCTATTACAGCATGTCAAATTATGATGTTTTGCTTCATTTTCTATAAGACACCAACACTGGCTAATATTGGGAAAGACTTACCCTTCTGTGAAGTCATTAGAAGTTAAGATGTGGTACATGGGAGACAGACTGCTGCCTACACTGTTGATGTATGGTCCATCAGGCCAGGGAGAACACTGCAGAATAGGAAGAAATGTTTGCTTCTTTTAGTGATGTGTTGCAACCTGTGAACATTTTCTATTGGCTGTTTACACATTACTTATCTGTGACTCCACACTTGTGTGACAGATAGAGGATAAAAGATACTCTGTCAATAAGGCTACTCTAGACAAATAGAGAGAGAGAGAGAGAGAGAGAGAGATTTGCCATATTAATCTAAACTAAGCCAAACTAAACTTAAGGCAATTCCACTCCCATGGCATTACACATTTGATTAATATAATACCTCATTATTAGTCTCAAGCATACTGCTATTGTAATTTTTCACATTTGATCCAAACTCTGTCAGCTTCATCAGTGATCATCAAACACCTGTTATATCTCTTACTTCAGTAAGTATAGTAGTTTCAAATGATGGTTGATATTTTTCTCTTTCTTGAAGACTCTTTTTCTCAATCTTCTCTCTGTCTGTCTTCAGCCTACGATTCGCTCCTTTGGGCTGGATGACAGTGAAAGTGTTAAGCTAATAACACACAACAAATCTAAACAAGCCCTCATTCTTTCCTTAAGGCATTTGATCAAACCAAGTGCATTTGGTAATATGAGGATGATTTAATTTAACTCAAGCAGCTTCTCTTTAGGAATACACAACGCATGATTTTTTTTTGTTTTGTTTACCTTGAAGACTTTGATTTGGCAGCTGGAAGAGTGCACATGCTCCAGGTATTCTCCATGCTCATTCGGTATGAAAGTATCTACCTGAATCCGGAAGGGAACTCCCTTCTCTCCACCATGTTTCCTAGGTGTAAACTCAGTGCTAATACAGTTTACCTAGAATCAAAATTTGAACAATTTTAATGAATTTAGCCTTAAAGGCAATGGTATAAATATTAGCTACATATAAGTCAGTCTTTATTAAAGAAACCTACTTGAATAAATATCGAGGCATTTTTGGCAGGATCCCAGATAAACTCTATAGTGTTGAGCTGCAGTGGATTAGCTTGAGGCTCTATTATCCCCATAGAGAGTGTAGTATCTGAATAAAAGCATCACACCAGGTTTTTTGTACAATACACATCACCAGATTTCTTATACATGTGTATAAGATTTTGATATCGTACATTTTTCTACAGCACTACACAGTTCTTGAGTCAGAGATGTAAAACTATTTAATATTGTACTATTCAGTAAAAAGATTCCCACATCTACTAACATGCATTCAAGATGTTTTAATCAGTAGTTCAGCCTGAGAAGACATTGTTTCTAAAGCAGCAGATGTCTACAGAAGCCTGTTAGATACGCACCAAGATCCAGAATTCTGTCTCCTGGCCGATTCCAGCTCCATCCCTCCAGCTGCTGGTACTCACTATATTGCAGGCGCCGATCATGAAACAGCACACGGACAGTGCTCTGTAAAGTGATAAAACCAGCTTTTGTTTAGGGTATGCCATAAACCTTGTAGAAATTTCTCCAAATATCTTTATGATTAAACTGAAGAAGGTAAAACTTTGTCTAAATAAAAACACAATTTATAAAATGAATAACCCATAAAACTAAATATTTACATTTGTATGAATGTTTAATTTGTGTAAAGCTTAAACAAGACAAAGATCTAGAAGCAGTGCCACCTGTTGAATTCTTGTGTTGGTAGACTGACTAAAGATGAATAAAAAGATACTGGAATTGACATTGGAGCTCAATGTATTATATTTTTGGACGGTCATTGATTAATTCACAGTACATTTTTTTAGTTCCCAAACCTTATCCAATTGCTCATCCTGTAAGACAAATACACATTTAGCACAATATGAAACTACTTTAGGGAATGATAAATAGGGTGGAGCTATCAGCTGCATATCTCTGTTCAGAACTGATAAATATCTAGAAAGATGTTTTTTAAAAGGGTCTTTTTAGTTAAGGGTTATTAAATCATCCAAAAATTTTAGAATTCTTAATGATAGGGAAACACCCTGAGGCTCAAGTGTTTAAGGGTCTGGGTTGTTGATTGGAGGATCGGGGTTCAAGCCACAGCACCACCAAGCTCCACTGTTGGGCAACTGAGCAAGGCCCTTAACCCTCTCTACCCCAGGGGCACTATATCATAGCTGCCCCTGCGCTCTGACCCCAACTTCCTCATCTGGGATATGTGAAGGAAAGAATTCCACTGTGCTGTAGTGTATGTTTGGCGATAATAAAGGCCCTCAGTTCTTCTTTCTTTTCTTCTTCTTCTTTATATGCTTCTTTCAGAAGGATAACCAAAGAACAGTACTAGAGTTGGTGTGTGTGGTTTTATATATTTAAAATCTGCAAAATCATCTTCTGTGGAAAAGAATTTGGAGTAAGTAGGTTAATTGCATTGTCTGACATGAACCCTCTAAAGAATTTGAGTACTCACCTGACCAGGAGATACAAACAGATAAAGCAGGTCACATCAGGGCACAAGTGATAAACAAATACTGTAGTCTGCTTTTAACTTACCTTTACCCATTTGCTGCTTACATGTGTACACTCCAACAGTTTTAGGTTAAGCATACGGATTTCGTAGGACTGACCTACATTAAAATAAAGTTGAGTCAGTTCACCATTAAACCCTGAACCTAAACATTTTTCAAAACATAGGTCAAGATCATCTGACCAGATAAACACTGTCTTTAGTTACTGAGTAACTAAGAATAATTTCTTCTTTTTTTTTTTTATTATGATTTTCGATTTTTGTGTGAAACCAAAATCTATTACAATGAGCACATTAATATAAACCCAAATTTGCAATGTAGCTGAAACTGCTTTGTAGAAAATTAATCATTTATATCATATATATTATATTTACATATTCACATAATCAAAATAAACCTTCAAAATCCTCTATTCAACCGCGCTGTAGTATATAAGGTTAACCTTCCTGCCACATAATCTAAAGATGTTGGATGAAGGCATGCACCTGCACTTGTAATAGTATAACTAATACTATACTAATATTATATTTATGCGTCTGAGGAAAAGTGCCTACCCTGGTTGAGGTAGGTGAGAGATTCCTCATGCATTTTGACAGCTGGAGAAGTGGCTGCACACAAGACGTATTGAAAGAGAGGCAGTTTGGCTTCAGATCCGGTTGTCTGTTGCTTCGGTTTGGCCTTCAGCAGTGTAGCTATTGTTTCTCTAGGAGATATTTATTCATTTACATTTATTCATTTCAGTACCTAAGGTGCTTCTGCATAAACATTAGTTGAAAGTTTTTAGGAAATCAGCAGAGCAGAATCAAGATTATTATATATCACTATATGCCATTCACTCATGCAGGAATGACTGAAGATACATTCTCCAAACAATAAAACATACCATACAATACTCTGACATGTCATGTGTATGAAATCTGCTCTGTCAGATTGCACTAGCTTATGAAAGAGCAACATTATATGGCCAAATGTATGTGGACACCTAACCAATCACACCCATTACATTATTGAACATTTGTGACCTCATTTGTGAGGTCAGGCAGCTGATGCTGGCAGAAGAAGCCTGGGGTGTAGTTGGCATTCAGAGAAATATATACACACTTTTTCACTTTTCCCACCCCTAGACAGATGCCATTGCAATAAGATAATCTTATTTACTTCAAAAGTCTGCATACATAAGGGAAATTAAGACTTATAGCAAAATGTCTTTCAAAGATTTTTATAATTACTTTATGATATATAATATTTTCTTTCGGATAGCCTTTTAGAATGCCTTTGACAAAAGAAGAACATACTAAAATCAATCTCATGGCTAGATTGGGAAGTTGCCATGAAGTTGTGATGGGCTTTAACACTAAACATGGCACAAAGCACTTCACACACAACATGCAACATTACTGGACTACTGGATCATGGAGAGGATGTTTTGTGAATAAAATGACATTTTCTTAAAGTGTTAATTTCTCTAATGTACACTTTTTGGGACACCCTATTTAATTTTAAAATTTGTTGAAATAAGAAAAATAAGAAAAATCAAGTTAACTAAAATACATAATCCCAGCTAAAAAATACCAAAGTTTCCAAAATGTCCCTGAAATGGTATACCCAAGGAAGTTGGCTTTATAGAAATGTATATAATGAAATGTAGAAATGTAAGGCTTTATAGAAATGTAACAGTTTCAGTGACTTTGCAGTAACCGATGACTCTGAACCATTCTTACAAACATCCTCTTACTACTGTATACTAATACACACTGCACTTTCTGTTCATATAGTGTAGAACCCATAATGAGTATAACTGTAATAATAAATTATACTGAGTATATAATAAATATACTATATAAATACTGTATATATAATAAATATACTAAATAAATACTGTATAAATACTGAGTATATAAATATACTATATAAATACTGTATATATAATAAATATACTAAATAAATGCTGTATAAATAATACTGAGTATATAAACATACTAAATAAATACTGTATAAATAATACTGAGTATATAATAAACATACTAAATAAATACTGTATAAATAATACTGAGTATGTAATATACTATATAAATACTGTGTATATATAATAAATATACTAAATAAATACTGTATAAATAATACTGAGTATATAAACATACTAAATAAATACTGTATAAATAATACTGAGTATGTAATATACTATATAAATACTGTGTATATATAATAAATATACTAAATAAATACTGTATAAATAATACTGAGTATGTAATATACTATATAAATACTGTGTATATATAATAAATATACTAAATAAATACTGTATAAATAATACTGAGTATGTAATATACTATATAAATACTGTGTATATATAATAAATATACTAAATAAATACTGTATAAATAATACTGAGTATATAAACATACTAAATAAATACTGTATAAATAATACTGAGTATATAATATACTATATAAATACTGTGTATATATAATAAATATACTAAATAAATACTGTATAAATAATACTGAGTATATAAGATACTATATAAATACAATATAAATTATACTGAGTATATAATAAATATACCGAGCCCTAATTGACTATTATAATGAAAACGTATTTCCTTATGTTTCTTATGTTCAACAATAATAACAACGATTATTTGACATTTGTTAAGCAATTCTTATAAGTTTCTTTATGAAAATGATAAGATATATTCAAGCTTGTATATCTTTTCAATGGCGCTGTAAAAAAAAAAAAAGTAAAAATATAATATAATTATTATGCGTAATCAAACCTGCGTATCCACATGTATGTGTGTGTAATTTATTAGTAAAATTAGTATTGCTTGAGTACTTTAATTAAACAATGAAATTAATTCAGTTATCCTCAACATAATTTTTCTTTTCACGTCTCATATAGTGTTCATCCAGAGTAAGAGAAGTAAACCCCAAAAACCCGTTAAAACCCTCTCACACGTGTATCTGTATTTATTCATCATGGATACACGTTAGAGAAATTCTGCTTGAAGCTATGAACTGACAATGTGCTGAATTCAGCGTTTTCATAACAGGAAAGCTTTCAACTCGTCTGAAGAGACTTACCTCACACAACCGGACTGCGCTTTGTGCTGAAACATGTCGGGTTAAGTGTGCTGAGACACGTTTGTATCCTCAGGAGAAGAAGGAAGAAAACTTAGTAAAGCTGGACTCCTCGTCGTGTGTTGAAAGGAAGCTGCTCGAGTGTGTGTGTGTGTGTGTATACACGTGACGTCCATCTCATCAACACACACAGGGCGACCTTCGAAAGGGGCACAGAGTCACAGCACAGTGCTGATCCGGGTACTGCTGTACTGATGTACTGACCAGTAGTAAGTGCACAAAGCTGGTGTATTATTGCCAGCACTCGTGTCTATTCTAACTTGCCATTTGTAAGATGACAAGTACATAGACTTTACACTGATCAGGCATAATATTATGACCACCTGCCTAATATCGTGTTGCTCCCCCTTTTGCTGCCAAAACAGCCCTGACCCGTCGATGCACGGACTCCTCTAGATCCCTGCTGTGATATCTGGCACCAAGATGTGGGGCCTCCATGGATCAGACTTGTTTGTTCAGCACATCCCACAGATGCTTGATTTGACTGAGATCTGGGGAATTTGAAGGCCAAGTCAACTCACTGTGCTCATCTAACCATTCCTGAACCATTTTAGGTTCAGCCTCATACACAACAAACTGTGATGCACTGTGTACTCTGACACCTTTCTATCAGAACCAGCATGAACTTTTTTTCTTTTTTAGCAGTTTGAGCTCGTCTGTTGGATCAGACCACATGTGTCAATGAGCCTTGGCCGCCCATGACCCTTTCGCTGGTTCACCACTGTTCCTTCTTTGGACCACTTTTGATAGATACTGACCACTGCAGACCGGGAACACCCCACAAGAGCTGCAGTTTTGGAGATGATCTGATCCAGTGGTCTAACCATCACAATTTGGCCCTTTGTCAAACTCGCTCAAATCCTTACGCTTGCCCATTTTTCCTGCTTCTAACACATCAACGTTGAGGACAAAATGTTCACTTGCTGCCTAATATATCCCACCCACTAACAGGTGCCATGATGAGGAGATAATGATGAGGTGTTATTCACTTCACCTCTCAGTGCTCATAATGTTATGCCTGATCAGTGTATAACAGCCTTCAATTACAAACATAAAGGGAATCTTGTAGATTATTTTCTGTGTTACTGCATATCTGGAGGTGGTCACTGTATTTAAATACAAATTTTAATACTTTTTTTTTTACAGTGCTAAATTTTTGGTTGTCATTTTAGCTTTAAATGGCACCTGCACTTTTCGTATGGTGTAAGAGAAGTAAAATGTTGAAAAGCCAGAGCACTTGTCAGAATTCACCTCACAGGCACACATTTGTCATGTTAGTCTTGTGAAGACCTTCCATGGACATAATTATTCATTTATGCTATTATGCAGGTAGATACTGTTATACTGCACCTAAACCTAACCCAAACCATAACCTTACAGAAGTATAAAAACTTTTTTATTAAAAAAAAAAAAAAAAAAAGCAGTTCTACTTATGAGGTTCAGACAGAACTGTCAGATATTTCATAACATATTTACATTTCTGTGGCAAAC
The DNA here is from genome assembly GCF_019097595.1 of Hemibagrus wyckioides. Lineage (NCBI taxonomy): Eukaryota > Metazoa > Chordata > Actinopteri > Siluriformes > Bagridae > Hemibagrus > Hemibagrus wyckioides. The sequence continues at coordinate 20,739,198 of NC_080715.1, forward strand.
ACCCTTACCCAAAGCAATCTTATTTTTTTTTATACAGCTGTGTTCAAAATAATAGCAGTCCAACATCACTTACCAGATCAATCACTGTTTTTGGTAGAAACTATACTTCTACATGGCAAATATTTTACTAGTAGGTGTAGGAGAGTAATAGAAAACCAACAGACCCAACAGTAATGACTGAATCATTAATTGAAAAGGGTGTGTTCAAAATAATAGCAGTGTCGAGTTCAATTAGAGAGGTAAATTATTCTGTGAAAAAACTGGTGTCAAACAAGTGTCCCTTATTTAAGGACGAAGGCAGCAAACGTTGTACTGTGCATTTCTCTCTGAAAATCGGACTAAAATGGGTCGTTCTAGACATTGTTCAGCATACTTTGATTAAAAAGTTGAATAAAGAAGGGAAAACATTCAGAGAAGTGCAGAAAATTATAGGCTGCTCAGTTAAAATGATATCAAATGCTTTAAAATGGCAAATAAATCTAGAAAGTAATGGAAGAAAATGGAAAACTACCATTCGAATGGATTGAAGAATAGCCAAAATGGTAAAGACAATGATCAGCTCCAGGGTGATCAAAGATAGTCTCAAGTTACCTGTGAGTACTGTAACAATTAGAAGACATCTATGTGAAGCCAAGCTATCAGCAAGAAGCCCTCGCAAAGTCCCACTGTTGAAAAAACAACACGTGCTGAAGAGGTTACAATTTGCGAAAGAACACAAGAACAAGAGAAATGGCACAATATTTTGTGGGCTGAAGAAGGCAAGATTATTCGTTTTGGGTCTAGGGGCCACAGACACCGAATTCAAGCCACAGTACACTGTGAAGCACAGTGATACTGTTATGGTGATGTTTCTCATACTATAGTGTTGGGCCTATTTATCACATTCCAAGAATCATGGATCAGTCTGAGTACATTAAAATACTTACAGAGGTCATGTTGCCTTTTGCCAAAGAGGAAATGCCCTTTAAATGGTTGTTTCAACAAGACAACAACCCCAAACACACCAGTAAGCGAGCAGCATTTTGGGTGCAGACCAACAAGATTAATGTTATGGAGTGGCCAGGCCAATCCCCAGACCTTAATCCAATAGAAAACTTGTGGGGTGACATCAAAAATGCTGTTTCTGAGGCAAAACCAAGAAATACAGAGGAAGTGTGGCGTGTAGTGCAGTCGTCCTGGGCTGGAATACCTGTTCACAGGTGCCAGAAGTTGGTCGACTCCATACAACACAGATCTGAAGCAGTCCTCAGAAATCGTGGTTATACAGCTAAATATTAGTTCAGTGATTCACAAGAAAGCTAAATCTTCAAGCATTTTTCAGTTTATACAGTAAATGTTTGACTTTGTAAGGAAACATGCAGACACTGCTATTTTTTGAACAGCCTAATATTCTTTTTTCTTCACTTTCTGTAAAGTAATTAATTTTTCTTCATGTTTTGGTTTAGAATTGAATGTGCAGTGTTCCCAATGCATGTGTGTATTGAAATAAAAGTTATTATAAGGATTTTGAGCTTTAGTCACTTTTTTTTTTAAACACACTGCTATTATTTTGAACACAACTGTACAACTGAGCAATTGAGGGTTAAGGGCCTTGCACAGGGGCCCAACAGTGGCAGCTTAGTGGACCTGGGATTCGAATTCACAACCAGTAGTCCAATACTTTAACCACTAAGCTACAACATCCCAAAATATGAATATCATCAAATCTTCATCATATTTGGTAACACATTCCCATACACACAATTAGTTTCAGGTTTTCAGGTTTATTTAAGGGCAAACAGGTTCAGGTTGCAAATCTATCACACAGGGCCCTTAAAAAAGAAAAAAAGAAAAAAAACACAACTGTACAGTCATGATAAAAGAAAATTAAATGTATAAATATGGATATGACTGTTACACAACAAAAACTAAGTTAGAACATATGAAGAAAATTTGCTGATAAACTTTTTGTGGCCCCACATTTCAACAGATTTTTGAGATCCACTCATTAACTAATATTTAGGTTTTCCCTCCAGGTTGGCTCGGTTTTAGATTGGACCTAATTTAAACAATATGAAAGAGTCTTCCATTGTCAGGCTATTATCAGCTCGTGGCTGCCCGACAATAAAAGCTGTATATTACCAAGGCAAGCACACATAGTGTGCCTTCACGAAAGCCACAAGCCCCAATATGTAGTATGACATGATAACTAAGATGCTTTCACCCAAAGTTTACAATGAACTTGTTTACAGAGAGACAGACATGTGATATTTTGGTCACCTCATTAAGCCCTGTTTAAGTTTTGTACTTGGATGCCTCCTTGCTCGGGGAAAGCATTAATACTGTATTTACAGATTGACCACAGGACTGAAGTGAGGCAAGGTCTGAAAAACTGTAACAACAAGGCCAATCACTGCAGTGCAAGATGGGTGTGTTCCAAAACATGCATTTGCTAACGTGCAAAAGAGTGCAAAACCCCATTATTTTTGCTTCTTTTTTTTTATGACAATGTATGTACAAAAAGCATCTGATAGCAAAAGCTGCAGAAGAAACTGGCAAACGTTTCAGCCATTCGAGAATGCATCTATTATTAATTTATGCCAATTTAGAGGGATTTCACATAGTCTATAGATACACACTGCATCTATAGCACTTTTCACATTTAAAACAGTGTGCACACTTAAAACGAACAGTCTGAGTGGCCAAAACATAAAATAAGAAAACAAAACAATAAGCACGGTAGTGTTTGAGGTTTCCGCCACCATTCAGTTGTCCTTCAAAGCAGGAGTCACTGCCATTTGTACAATATTAGTTTAGCGTCTACACATTTGAGCAAAGTCTTCATTAAGCAGCAGGATCACTAGAAACCTAGGTCTGGGTGGGATTGTTGTTCATGAGTCTTTTTGCATTTATTCAATGTTTTTGACTCAAGATGCTCCAGATATATACACGTCTTTCAATGCAATAAAGTAAAGCAATTGTCGACTTTCATTTATGACACGACAAATAATTATTTTAAGCCTTTTACCACTTCCGAATGATTACATTTAATGCTTTCAATTAAGATTGTCATTTTCTTGAGAATTGGGCTTCAGCATGAATGTTCATGTACTAGTCCATCCAGAATCTTGCAATTATCTTTACCAATAATGCAAAGAGGAAAATAATTGTTTTTAAATTAAGGCAGTCCAGGCAGGTTAGGAACTATAGTTCTGTATTGACTTAGTCCGATAGACTGGCCGTTTTATGGAATTTTCAAATCCATAAAATAATTTAGCATGGCTGGTAAATGTGAAAAGAAGCAGAAAATTGGTAGAGAACTCACAAAATAATGGATGGAATATACACTCAGTAGTTTGTCCTTGTCTAGGTTGATTTGTGCCATTATGGCAGGGCAAAGCCTACTGTAAAAATAAACAAACAAACAAAAAACTGACATCATAAAGCAACTTAGAATAATACAAATCCATAGACTTTAAAACAGCCTTCAATTACAAACAAAGGATGCATTTTAGATTATTTTCTGTGTTACAGGGTGTGCAGATCGGGTGGCTTGTAACGGTATTTAAATACAAATTTAAATAAATTTATACACTTAAGTCCTACATTTTTGGTGGTCATTTCTGCTTAAAATGACACTTGATCCTTTCTTATGATCACATTTAAATCACTCGGCCAGCCAAATGATCCTCTACCACTAACTCAGATTCAAGTGACATACTTAACCTACACGACTGTTCCCCATTTAAAACAATGTCAAAATCTCAAACACTATAGATTTGAAAAAAGACCACATTATTACATTATTAATGTTAAATATCAAGTAATTTCTTTAAAAAAAAAATAAAATAAAATAAAATAAAAATTTAACTGGTGCCAGTCAAAACAGAAATATCGAAATGTGATCCCTAAAACCCACGGTAAAGAAACTATTTTTACATTCAGGAAACAGGAAATGAAAAGGAATACTGATGGAAATGTGTTTTAAATACTGGGTAAAAACAATAATGAGGAACAAAAAGGTCTGAAGGAGGCACAGCTAAGATCCCACTATTGATTGCTGGGCACTGATGAGCATGCCTTCTGCATTAGCTGTGAGACGACACGTCAGATGAGCTGCTGCTGTTGCTATTGGTCGTTTGAGCTCTCTTGATATACAGGTTTAGCAATTTCATCTGTGGGGGGAAAAAAAGCATGTAGCACTGCTGTAAAATTGCCAAGTTTAACATTATGGGTAGTATGATGGCTAGATGCCATTAGAAAGTAGAAAGCGGAGTTTAAAAAAATCACAATTAAGTGAATTCACACTCTGGATGTAGAGAACATTCAGCATCTTTAGGCATAGCACACAATACTACATATGCACAAGTATAAGACAATGCAATTGATACAACTGTCTAATATTTAAAGAATTACAATTACACTATTTCAATTTTCCCATTCATCTTCAATTAATAGTTAATCATTGTGTGACTGCTGTCATTTTTAATTAGTTAGACAATAGCTCAAAAAATCAGTGACAAAATGGTAAATATACATATACAAGTAGCATGCATGCCAGTATAACCATTGCTTAAACAGAAAGAATTTGGTTGTTTTAGCCAGACGTTCAGAATGCTTACAAGATGCAATAACAACTAAGAATGCTGGGTGTTTGGGCTAAGACAACTTAGGTTAACCCAGTCAGTATTCAGCAACCCTTCTGCAAAGGTCAAGTCAAACAATCTGTGATGGAATGGAACTAGGGCAAATATGAACAGAAAGTGGAAGCAAATAAACAAAGTCGAGAGAGATAAATGATAAGAGGGACAGAGAACTTTGAGCCGGTAAACATCTGACTGTACCTTACTGCCCGTGAGCTGAGCCAGGTGGGGCTTGAGCTCCTCTCCGATGACAGAGTAGATGGCCACCAGGCAGAAGACACTGGCCTTGCGAACGCTGCTTTCTGTGTTGTCATAGCCCTGCAGATAGACATGTAAATGTTATTAATGTATGACAGCTCTAGGCACATGCAAACATGCACACACACACACAAGTCAAAGGATAATTAAAAGAGCTATGTTAGTGTGATGAAGGATTAAAAAAAAAAACAAAAAACAAATAATACACTTGGACAGGGATCCAGTTTCACACTGTTAATGCAGCATGGTGACCTAATTTTCTCTGCTTTAATGATCAAATTACAAGCAGCTTTCAGCAGACAAGGTTGGTGGTAATAATGGATTTCCCCCCAGTATAACTATGGAAATGAATGAATATTAATTAGCGATCATCTTATCTCCACTATAGCATAACCTGATATAAATGTTCTTGGAACATTTAGTTTGACCATTTTGTGCTGGAAATATGTGCCAAGTCTTAGAAGAATCTTAATAATCTTATCATAATGTCTACATGCCTAAACTCTGCACAACACCTAAATCTGGGACTGCTGATTTAATTATCTTATTAAGCAGGCACAAAAAGAAATCTATAATAGATCAGTTTATTCACTACTTCTATTTAACAGTAGATGGATAATGTTGCTTTAATGAAACTGAATTTATTTATGGTACAGCTAACCATAACATATCATAATTTTCCCTCTGTACAATGGATTTGAAATAAAGCAATCACGACGTGGACATGGGACAAGTTTCCTTCCTTGAGATGCTTTACTTCAGGTCTTTACTGGAGCCACTTTTGGTTGTTGCTTGTTTGGGGGTCTTTGTGCTTTCAGTCTCGTCTTCACTAAGTGAAAAGCATGCTCAGGTGCGTGGACTGAATATTACACTCCTTTGCCTTAGGAAGCTCAAGGAAAATTGTTGATTTGGACACTTCTAAAGTTTCTGCTCTCTCTCTGATGGGTCAGTTCTGTTTAGATTTTTTTCCTAGTTTAATGATGGCATTTTTTCATTTATATCAACACCTCTTTGGATCACATACTGAGAGCTCCCACTTACTTTAATCCCTTTTAGCATGCACTTGCATTTGTTTGATTGCAATCTTCAATGCCGTCTTTGTAACATGTCTTGGTAAGATATTGCCTTATAACTCCTTTTACAACTTACAACGTAATCTTAATTTTTTTTTTATGTTTTACAAGCAGGTACATATGATACCTAACAAAATCATTAGAAACTCACTTGTAAGAGGCCAGGAATAATGTCTGGCAGTAGCTGGTGAAGAGAATCCTTGGCAATGCGTTCAACGACTTTTGTCTGCATTTTAATAGCTGCCAGGTTGATGGGGTAGTCTGCAGTCTGCACAATGGGACATAGCACCTTGATGCACTGCTCAGGGTGGATGGAGCCAGCCAGTGTGGATGCAGACTCTTCAGCAGCTCTTACCACCTGGACATGTAGCAAGGAGAAATGTATGTAAGCTTCGGTCGGTAGGTTAAACCTTCTTTCATTCAGTCTTACTCATTTAAAAAAAATTTTACCTTGTATTTAAGTTAAAAGGCTATAAAATTACTGTCATTTTTATACACAAACTTAACTTCTTAGCAATGTATTAATGTTCAACAAATCAGATGACTTGGTTGAGCAAACATATTGATTGTGCTAGATAAACTGTCAGGGTGTTTATTTTAGAAGCACAGGTGTTCTTCATGGTTCCATTCATTTACGCATCTGTTTTAGTTACTGGGCTTGTGAACACTGATAAGCAGTAACCTAGGTGCTCCGTTTCCATTAGTGCAGGTGTTGAATTTTACTTGGGATTAGAAACCTGCTGGTTAAGTACTTCTACAATGGAGTGACATGTGAGAAAAGCCTTGTCTGATTTCTCGAAATCATGCAGTGACCAGTATGAAAGGTTCTTGCATTTCTAAAATAAGGTCTAAGGGCACGTTGTGATTTTGTTTTTAAAGATGCAAATGTAAATAGTACTATATAAATAAAGATTACCAAGCCTCAGTCAGTGGTAAAGGTTATCCAAAAATAAAAGGTTGCTGTTTTTATTTTAAATATACAATGCCCAACAAAGGTGATCATAAGTACACGAAAGAAAAGTGTTTGTAACCTCCTTGTGAGAGTCTTTGTGAGCCTCTAATGTCTTCATGATTGTGAGTTCGGCATAGTTCTTGAAGCGGGCTGGCTGAATCCTTAGGATTTCTTTGAGAACACGCAGAGCCATAGCTCGAATCGTGTGCTAGAAAAGAGAGCAGAATGTAAATGATCAAGTCTGCCAGGAACAGTAATTAGACACACAGACACATCCACACACACACACACGATGCATTTATGATACATGATCGTAAATGCATACACAATAGGGCTGAGTTTTAAGGAAATACACATAATCTACACACTTTGATAGTAGTAGATGCTGTTTAACAGCAGAGACTCCATGTGTACATATGCACTGCAAAGTTAAGTGTAAATGGCTGTTGATGTAATATCTCACATCTTTGTCTCCAAGTGTCTCCAGGAGCAGCAGCAGGATCGTTTTGAAATGCTCATCCCACACAGCTAGGCTGTCTTCTCGGGTGATCTTTAGCAGTTCCACCAGCGCCCCTTTTCTCTCCTCTACCCGCTCATTGTGATTGGACAGCTCTTTTAGCAGGTCTGCCACCAGGTCTAAGTAATCCAAAACAAATTCAGTTAAAATAAGGAACAAACCAAGCAAGGAACCTGATCTTTTCCTTCATTTGACTATTGGGTCCCATTTGTAGAGGCACCACTTAGTAGACATTTGTTAAAACTTGTGTGTTAATATACTTTGGATTAGTATTTCCGTGGATTTTTACACCCACATTTGTACTGCTAGATATTACTCAAATGATGTTACAGATATAAATCCAAGGTCAAGCTGTTAGTTTTTGCCTACAGCAAAAGAGCAATGTTATAATGGCAGAAAAAAGTTATTGCAGTAATAGAGTAAAGAGCCACCACCGAAATGTCTATGATATTAAGCCACTACACAATATTAGTGACTCAAGCTTTGCTAGTACAGAAGCAGACATGCCACCAAAGATGAGATGTGGTAAATGGAAAACAATGGAATGAAGCAGACTGACAAAGCAGAAATGGCCAAATTTTTTGCATCTAGGATTAATCTGTTATTCTACTGAGTCGGCCTTTACCAGGAGCAAAGCCCTTGGAGAGCACCATCTTGTTCTCACTGGACTCCTGCCGACGGCCTGTAGAGAGGGAAGGAGAGATGGAGGGAGGACAGCAGGGATTTGATGACCAATATTCGGTGAAACCCAAAAACACACTCCCCTTGATTCCCTACTACCCTTTCAAGTCTTTATGAAGAGAATTAAGGAGAAATAACAATATCCTGCTTTCAGCTTTTCTTATTCTGAATTTTTTCCTTTTAAATCCATATATCTCTCTTTCTGCATTCTTCAAGCTCATGCCTCCTTGTGTTTTATGCCAAGATCTGATGCTAAAATACAATATATTTTTTTATTCTGATAGCCAATTACAATTCTTTTGCATCTGCCTTTCTTTTATCTACTCGACTAATATCAAATAATTACTCATATAGCAAGATATGCAAGAGGCTAAACCTATGACTTGGTTTGTGGATAAATGGCTTGGATGGATGAACACAGCAACAGAAATACCACATAGTGCAAAACTTACCAGCCCTCCTTGTTCAGGCAGGATGTTTTGCATGTTTACAGGGTAGACTATTGTATGTTACACTATAAAACTTTGTTGATTTAACACAGAGAGCAATGACCATATGAAGTGGTATGGACCAGACAAGGTGAGCAGAGCAGATATGAATTAATGGTAACGGTAAGTGCAAACTCACAATCACGGAATTGTTCCACGTCATCATCAAAGACAGCCTCTTTCAAAGCACTCTTATCATAACCACCAATGGTGTCCCCATATCCATATGGTGCAAACTCTCGTGTCCTTGGCCCAGCAAAAGAGCGTGGAGAAGGGGTGTTGAGTAGAGACGTCTTGTTATCCAAGGCAGTACGTCCTCCCTCGACTATATCTAAACCTAACCGAGAATCTGACCCAGGTGATGCAGTCTCCCGGCCAACCTGGGGGAAATCGTTAAAAGTGAAATGAGTATGTATGTAACAATTGTTGTGAAAGCTGCTGGTGGAATGGCATAAAATGAAATATAATTACAATGTATATTATTATGTACGATATTTCTTAATTTCCAATAATGCTCATAAAAATATTCAGAATTTCTCAGAGCACCTACCCCATCATCCTTCTTGAGTTCACGTCTGACTGGCTCGTTGAGGTCTTCCTCACTGCGATATCTAAAGCTCTGGATGGCCTCTGTTACACCACGTAGCGAGCTGTAGATTTCATCAGAGTTCATATTCTCTGTGTCATATTCCAGCATACTACCCAGGAGAAGAAAAAAAGAAAAAGAAATGGAAGTCAGTTTTGTGCGCTATATATATACATATATATACAAACCATGAAGTCATTGTGAAGGGTTAGTATCATGGTCTTGCCAAACAGTGATATACCATAATGCGTGCAATAAGGTGAGGTAAAGAACAAGAATTATATTTGCCATTGTTAAATACTGAACTGAATGAAATTCAGATTAAAAGCGCATGCACTATTTTAAGGACAAATGTTATATAGGAAATCTTGGATTTCTCAGCACAAGCTGAACTGGGATCAATCAAATGTTAGTCATTCCAAATCCAATGTGTTCCATGACATTAAAAAGGTTTACAGACTGTAATAGTCTATGAATAAAATTCTTATTCTCACAAGAAAATTTTTCAGAATTTTCTGATGGGGCTTGTCCTGAGTGGGTGGGGTCTTAGCACCCATGCTGCCCCCCTCACAATTATAGCCTAGTGACTGAGTTACCTGGGGGAGAATGCGCAGCGGAGGGCCCTGAGGGAGGGGGCAGGGACTGAGGGCTGAGATGGAGGAGGTGCTGGGTGCTTTGAGAACCCATCGACACTCCAACCCCACAACCGACTGTGCCCATAGTTCAGCCAGAGATAGTGTGTGAGAGGGAGGGAGAAAGAGAGAATGGAGCAGGAGAGGAAATAAAACACACAGAATGGACAGGACAAGAGAGATAAACAGGACAGGGAATGAAAGGGGACAAGAATAGAAATGGAGTGGAAATTAGAGGAGACGAGGGGAGTAGAGTTGGGTATGGAAGGAAGAACAGGAAGAGAGAAAAAAGACTATATTTGGAAAGTTGAGGTGTGTTATGTATGAGTTAAGGAGATTTAGAATGGATTAGAAACCCAAAAATTGTCAACAGGTATTTCATGGGGAGCTACATTTAATGTTGACCTTTCTGTAAAAAATCCTTAAGAGCACAACCTAATACCTAACTGTATTTGATGATTTTTAATCATCACTAATCAACTTCAATAAATAAACACTGTAGCTTTACAGGAAATGGGCAAGTTTACTCATGTCAGGAATACAGTTCTAGGTTCTTGAAGTGCATTTGAGAATTTTTAAATTAAAGTACTGCGAGAGAGGTTAAAGAGAACAGAATGTGATCTGACATGCGTACAGTACACATTACACTTCCACACCTAAAGTGCTCTCATGCATTACTGAGCTGGTGAATTGTGAATGACCAGGAAGGACAGGTTACCTTGGTGAAAGGCCAGTGTGAGAGGAGTTAGTGGGAGAGGTGAGAGGGCTCGTCCTGCTAGATGGATGCCTGGGTGGTGTACGGCCAATTGTGTTGCTGGGAGAACTCTGAAAGGACGACACGGGAAAATAAAACAGTAAACCTGTATTCAGTTGCACAAATGGACAAGCAAACATATAATATACGTAATAACACTTAAGATGACCAGATGGCCAGTGACCACAATGAATGACCACTGTGTAATCTAATAAATGCATGGCTTCAGAAGTAGGACACAAAAAGAAAGGAATTTACCACTCCACTGGTGCTGGTAGAGTTCTTTAGGTGGGTATGGAGGAGCTTGGTGGCTCCATCCTGGAATGTTTTTGGTAGAGCTCCAAGAAGCATGGTGAACTCAGGTGTGTTCAGCTCGAAGAGAGAGATCAGTACCACCTGGGCAGCCTACATAACACAAAGCACCAAATCACCAGAGGCACCAACACAGCTCACATTCTAAACCAAACAAACTGCTGAAGAACAACATTTATAAACAATGAAGTTGAGTACAAGTGTAAGTAATGCAGAGAGGGAAATCATCATAGAGGCAATCCACAGTATATTGTGCAAGCCTAAAAATCTATTAACTTGAGAATATCATTTCATATCACAGCTTACTAGTTACCAGAGACAGACATGCATATAGTTTATATGGTGGTTATTTTGCCAGAAAACACATGTTAGGAAGGAAATCTGACAGTCCTTGTGTTTTGCATAGTTTTTACAGCTTTCAAAATGTTAAGACACTTAACAACAAAATAGAGTAGGTTCTAATTTTGTCAGTCTGAACCCCACCCTTATCAAAAGGATATAAAGAATTGCTGCCAAAAGGATGCAAGAGTTGCTAAAGGGTCACTTTGTGAAGCTGTGTAATGCAGGTTAGAGACAGAAAGGTCACGCTCATCACGCTCGTGCGAAAGTTAGATGCTGTGAGGGTGTGCTGTTTTGGCAGTTAGGCTGACAGGAGGGCACTACCTGCTTACACCTTTCCTCCAGATTACCCTCTCCGGGCAGCACGGCTGTAGTGTTTGGCCTGCCTGAAAACTCCTCACTCGCCCAGTTATGAAGGGTCTAATTCACAGCATAAGCGTAAGACAATAACAAAGACTGATGTTCAAATTGAAGCCTGTAAACCCTATAGCCTCAGGGGCAAATGTGGAAATCTTGCACACACATACATATACATACACATGCGCGTTAAACAATATAGAACCAAATGTCACCTTCTGTGCCATGTTACCTGTTTTACAGGTAGGCAAGTGTATTGTAACATAGTTGCATTCTTCTTTTGTGATGCTTTTCCAGGCTTGTACTGTAGCTTCTTTCAGTTGTTGGTTAATTCTGCCTTCAATCTCCTCTTCAGGCTCAGTTGGGTTAGGGTCTATTGATTTGACCAGTCTAAAATTTTCAAAATTCTCCCCAAGATGAAGTCTTGTGTTGTGTTGTGTTGGCGGTGTCTTTTGGGTAATTGTCTTACTGCATGATGGCATTTCTCGCAATTATATTGGATGCATTTCTCAGTAAATTTTCAGACAGAATGATTCTGAAGACTTCTGAATTTGTTCTGTTGTCACCATCTTGAGTTACATCATCAATAAAAATTAGTGAGTCTGTTCCAGAAGTAGCATGCAATACCTCCCCAAAGCACTTGAGTGACGATGTTTAGATCTAAGTTCTGGATCATGATCAGATCTTTTCTTTCTCTACACTTTGGCCTTTCAATAACTTTGAAAGCGGCATATCTACGAAAATATCTTCCAATCTGGCCTCGGATTCTTACTGCTGATGAGTGGATTACATCTTGTGCTATGCCCTCTATATTTCTGCTCTTGAAGTCTTTTTGAACAGTGGACAGTTCATTCCTGCCCAGTGGAGCTTGTTGGTGTTGTCACTGTTGTTTTCTGGGTTTTTTTTTTTTTGTCTGCTGCTGTTTCTTGGCTGTCCTGTTCAAAGTCTGGTTGTTTGTGCTACTGGTTCATTTGTAATTCAGGATATTCCAAATATCCTATGCACTGGCCATAGATATTGGCTATGATTCGGTTTCCCTCTTTCTCAAATTTCAAAATGCTGTGCTTTTCTTCTAGAGACAGCTCTCTTCATGTTAGCTCAAACCAAGAGGTAACTATCAGAGGTATAGATTGTTTAAAACAATCAATATAACTAATTTTTGATCACGTGAAAAATTAGTAGGTTGGAAAAAAAAAGGTGCCAAGTTCTAAGTTTTTTAACATGTCTAAATGTAAGTATCAGGAGATGAAAGCTGGAATTCTGCTCTATTATCTCTATTATATCTATTATCTCTTAACAAATGTTTTTAGTGTATAGCAAAAATACTTTAGGAAGAGACTGCATATAAATGTTTAAAAATAGATTAATAGTTTAACAAATATATTCATCTTCTTGGAAACATACCTTCCTGACATCAGAGCTTTTGGGCTCAGTGGTCCAGGTTATGATACGGGACACAGCTAATCTTGTTTCACTGGAATTCACAAAATCTGCAGGATCCATTTGCTTTGCCAGGGACTCAATGTACTTCAAAATGGCCACCTTAACCTGTAATTTAAAATAGCAACATTTAATATGCACAGCCTAAACAATAAATAATTACTACTAAAAACAGTATTACTACTAAAAAAACTTAATACGAGGTGATTTGCTCAGGTACCTTCAAGTTAGGAGTTTGTGTTTGATCAACAATAAACCTCATAAGGATGTTGAATTGTTGGTCAAATGGGAAAGACTCACTGCAGGACAGAAATGAAGCATTATAATTTTTATTAGTAGATAAAAGTATATTTAACAAGCATTATAAATAACAAACACATAAACTATGTCTGATTAACAGATGCATCTAACCGGGTGACATCCAGAGCCTTTTGGACTTTGGCCTGAACTGAACCCAGGAGATCAGCTCCCATCTTCTTTAGCAGCTGAGTGAGCAGGACAAAGAGCCAGTCCTGAAGGTCCTCTCTATGAACAGTGATGAAGTCTACAAGAGTCTCCAGGAACATGCTGAAAACCTAAAGACACAAAATACACTAAGTATCCTCATATATGAACACTGTATAAACTAAGGTTACTAAAGTGCTAAAGATTATAATCAATAACATTATACAACCTAAATTGGAAAGGTGGAACAACAGCAGAAAAACCAGACAAACATCACTTACTCTCTGTTATTAACATCCAGACCAAGGCAGAACATGCAAATGATAAAAACATGTTTAGTTAGTGGGCACCAATCAACGTTCACAAATATTTTTCTAGAAATGTGCTTTCACCATTCCTCCTAAGTGTTTAGACAAACCGAGACACTTCACAAATCTTTAATACAAAGTTAGTAAACAATTAAAAGACACATGCCATTGTTCCTGTAGATTACCTTACTATGGGGATCTGCAAACATTCTCGTGAAGATCTCGCATAATCTTTTCATCTCCACTCGGCTGTCCAATACAGACAGGTACACATGTAAGGGTACGAATTGTAACTAATTCAATCACAGTTGGTCACCACAGAATTAAATAATAATCACAGGGCTGCACCAAGGAAAATGTATAGCAACTCTCATAGAGCTATGATATATGAATATGGTATATATAATTTGTTGCATAAAATACTAACTGTATGGACTATGATCTAGTTTAGACATACCTAAGAACACGTTGGCTCTTAAGTAAGTTTTGCAGGCCCAGGAGTCCTTCCTTCCTCTCAGACCAGTTGGAGCTGGCACAGTGGTTGAGCACCTCAGCAACATCCTCTGTCTGCCGTAAATAGTGTGGAATTCCTCCATTACGGGATCCGTATGAGCGCTCAGAGCATGCACTGGATGCATCGCTGTTAGCATCATCATCCGAGTACATCCCAGGGGACTCGTATCGCCTTCTCATAGGTTTACGCTGTGAAAAGACAACAAGGATAAGGGCACTGGAATAAAACAAATGATTAAAATGCTATGATAATTTATCATCAGGTCAGTCAGGAAAAAGTTCATCATGCACAACTCAACACGTTTTTTCTCTTTCCATGAAAAGCCATGCAAGGTACAGCACATTTGTAAAAAAAAAAAAAAAATAGCACCATGCCTGTAATGCTGTCCAAGGGCTGGTATAGAAATATAGCATGATCTGAATGTGAACATTTAAAATAAAGCACTATATTAATGTGATGATTCGCTGGAGGATTTTATAGAAATTGTTTTTTTTTGGCAGTGTACGTATTCACAGAGACAATGAAACTGATCAAGAATCAATACATTGAGCTGAAACATGTTTTCAGAACATAAGATAAGTACAGTACCCAAGGCCAATTCGTTTGTTATATTCATTTGCAGTGAAGACATATGTTGCAAATGGCCAATCACAGGAAAGAATCAGAAGTCCAGACTGGAAATCACAAAGAAGTCCAGAGCTCTGGAACCAGGATTAACCTCGACCAAAGTGATGGAAAGGCCAAAGTGTGGACAAAGAAAAGTGCTCAAGGTTAAAAGTACAAGCTCAATTGGTCAGGTACAGTTGAGACAGTGTGACTGGGCTTGCATGGCTATTTCTGGAACAGGTTTACTAATCTTTACTGAACTACTGAAATATTACTGTATTTACTGTAAGATTATCTGTTCCAATACCTTTGAAGCAAAAAGGTACCTTATTCTAAGTTATTTAATACATCTAGATGTAGGTTTCAGAGAATGAAACCTGGAATTCTGATTAATGGTCACTTCTTTTGCAATCACACCCAAATGTCTAAAGTGTATAGCACCAAAAAAGAACTGGCCTTGTCAGAAGAGACCTAGTGTCAGACGCGAAATATCAATATTCTAAAAATTTATTTCAGTTCAGAATAATGATGAAAACTGCTAATGAGATGCGTGTTAGAACTGAATACTCTTTTAGTGGTTTTGAAGGCATGTTTAGTAATGATACTTAATAATGATAATGGATGAATGTTAATTAGTGAATAGGATGGCAATACAAACAGTGAGTAAATAACTACCTTATTCCTGGAGTCTCCTAACAGCTGAGGGTAATACCAGACAAAAAGAAAGAAAGCAAGAGCAAAGAGACATGTATTTCAAAGAGGGCACTGTTGAATGCAGAATAGTCATTATCGAAATTCCACCTGCGTTACCAAAACTGTGCAACTGGAATGCTGATTTCTGTGGCAGTGTGTTTAGAGATCTATGTATTGATTTGTTAAACCATTACAATGAATCTATAGATTTCATAAACAAAAAAAACCCCTTATGTTTCTGTTTATTAGGCAACCTGTAGAGTGTTTCTATTCAATATCTGTTTTCACCTGGTATAAGGTCATGAGAGACAATTTTAGTTTTGAAATAAATAAACAAACAAAAACTAAAATAAAAACAGAAGAATAGGTCTCTTACCAAAGCATCAGCCACAGCTGCCTCAACCTCTGTCCCAGTGTTCAGAACTCTCATGGCATTGACAGACGCAGAAATACGGGCTTGGTGGATTAGCCCAAATCGATCTGAAAGTGGGGCGGAAACACCAAGAGAAAAGTTCATGATGGGGTAGGTCAAAATAAATAAAAAGATACTTACCTCAGAGGTGAATCAATTTGGAGAGAAAGGAATCAACAAAAATAGAAGAGACATAAAGCCCAAATCACCAAAATAATTGTATAAGCATCTAAGAAAGAGAAACTGAATTTAAGTACAGGCAACTGTGACCCATATTAGACTATTTTACAGCAATAGTCTTTACAGCAAGACATCAATCTTAAAAAAAATTAAAATAAAATCATGTCAGAATAAACACATTCATTTCACATCTTAAACGAAGCAGCACCCTAAGCCTCTGTCTTTTAAAGAACACACAATATTAAAGAAATTCAACTAGAAATATGAGACCTCACAACAATAATCACAAATGACAATGCAAGACTGAAACAACAAAAAAATCTTCTCATATACTAATAACGATGGCTCAGAAAATCAGCATGACCAAGCACAACACCTTACAAGAAACTGCATACATGGAGCAGAAAATAAATTTGCACTTTCAAACACTAATCAGGTAAAAAGAAAAACCCACAGGCAGCAAGTATGCATTATCTGATATAAAGGATGAAAAACAAAACTGAATATACATGGCACAATGACGAGGGTAAAACTTCACACCTCAATTGCTCTAAAGAACTTAAATGTATATCACTATATTCCACTGACATCAAGTCTTACAATCACTAACAAGCAATGTGAAGTGTGAATAGTTTCGACTTGGGGTGACAATGATAAGACATGCTGAACTGGAAGATAGGGAAAGGGGGCATGCAGGTCACCTGACTGGGCCACGGACTCAGCCGTGGACAGCGCACTGGTGGAGCGAGAGTGGCGTCGGGAAGCTGCAGGGACAGGAAGATGGGGTCACACCCCACTGACGGTTAGTGTGCTACTACACCAACGCCCTGCATCCCAGGTAGCAAACATAACACATTCTCCCATCAAACCCAATAGCTATCCAACTATAAGAGACATAACAATGACCGAGCAGTATGACAGAAGTGACATGTCCATTTGTCACTGTAAGGGAGAATGACGAGCAGCAGAAGCAGATTGGCAATGAACACATAATATAATGAGGTGTACATTGCAGTACACTTGCTGCCTCCCTCCTTTTGCTATTCCTTTCTACAAGATTGGACAGCCTCAGTACTTTCCCTCACATATTAAGCAACCAAGTTAATTAAAAACACATACATTCATGAGAAAAAAAGAAAGTACATCCTCCTTCAGTTCTCGGTTTTCATTTTTCAGGACTTAAATAAAAATGTGTGGTCCTCAGAACATGCCTCAGGTGACAACCAAACAAAAAACAAAAACAATAAAAAAAAAAACACTAAATATTTCAATATGTAGTCATTTTTTCCTGAAAAGTAAACCAACATTCAATAAGAGAGTAATTGGCAGTCAGGTGTTCCTAATGAAATCCATATTAGTTACAACTCTGGGCTATTTTTGGGCTACTATATCTACTAATGGGCTATTTTTGGGAAGGTTGGGAGTTCAAATCCAAGGACCAGGCTGGCACTGCTGGACTCTTAAACCACAACTGCTCAGCTGTGTCAAACAAGATAAATGTTAAATCACTTTGGATAAGGGTGTCTGTTGTAAATGTAATGTAATGCTGTGGTGGGATCTTAAGAAAGATGTGCATAAACAACTGCCCTCAAACATCACTGAACTAAAGCAATGTTGTAAAGAAAAGTGAGCCAAACTTGATGTAGTCACATTGTCACATGATCGCCATGCTACTAAATTACAGGATGTTCTTATTTTGCCCACCTAGCTTCTAAATGACTACATATTC
Organism: Hemibagrus wyckioides; assembly: GCF_019097595.1. NCBI lineage: Eukaryota > Metazoa > Chordata > Actinopteri > Siluriformes > Bagridae > Hemibagrus > Hemibagrus wyckioides. The sequence goes on from NC_080715.1 coordinate 20,757,095, forward strand.
AACTTATGCTTTTTTGATGACACCTGCGGTTATCTGTTAGTTTACAGAAGTTGGTGAGGACAACAAAATTGTTATAAAGCCCTGAAAAACCAAAAACTTAAAAGTAAGTTACTGTTAAAGAATACTTTCTTTTTCTAATGAATCTATACTGTTTAGGCAATGTGTATAACAAAAAAAAATACTTTCACAAAGTCTTCGAGAAAATCAGTGCATGCAAAACAGAGAGCAGGCAAGAGACGGAAGTATAGAGTGGGCTTTAGGCTGGGAGAGTTTGTTTGGTGGAGGTAAGAAAGAAGAATCATTGAGGAGGTCTGGGAGGATACTTGGGTACTAAGGATTTCAAAACAATGGGTTATAAGATACAGGATGATAAGAGCTGCTGATCCATCAGTGCTCAGTCCAATTTACTCACCCAAAGGAGTGAAACCCCGAGCAGGGCTGGTATCGCGGCTGCTCTCGCGACTCGTGTCACGGCTGCAACCCTGACTCATGCTTGGGCGTGGGATGCGACTGCTCCGGGCTAGCGTGCGGTAACGAGAAGCAGCAGGAAGAAGAGCTTTACGACACAGCTCAGCTGTTAGGACACAGGTTAGCACTTTAGTCAGGCATGCCACAATTAGCATGAGAAGTGTTGGGAAGAAAGGGGCTTGGCAACCATTTTCAAGAGTTAGACATAAAAGCAAAAGCTGACCACTTAGGTTAAGATTAGCATTAGTCTGCCAAAACAATTAAGGTAAAAGATGCAAGTTTCTGCATTGTAACATCAACCAGCAAAAAACACATCAAAAGAATACATGAAAGCTGGTTAGTCATCCTTACCATTATTCAGTAACAGGTAAACCAGTTAAAAGAACAAAACAGCAGTGAGAAGCTAGTCACACAATAACAGCATCAGCATCTTAATCAACAATCTGAACCAAAGACTTAGCCATTTTTTCCATTCTGCACTGACGAGAGTCTAAGAAGGAAACTGTGCTACATATGCTACATCTTTAATCATTAAGTAATATTTATTGTTATACAGCATAAACCAACAATATAAAACCATCTTAAATACACAACATCTTTCCAAACAAATGCTTGTTTGTGACATTTTGTGACCTTAGATGCATTTCAGGAATCCACTTTAGGATAGATCTTTACAGGTTTAGATGTTTTTATGACACACTTGGGAATTCTGTACATATATATGATTAGAGAGCTATGAAGTACTATACACTGTGTGTTTCCTTACCAATGCCCAGTCTGCTTGGGCTGGTCTCTCGGCTGCAGCCCTGGCTTCTCGGGACCCTCGCTCGCTTGTCTGTGGGTGTAGAAGTCATGGCTGTGGTACGTGGAACTCTGCCATATGTGTGACCCAGCAGCTTTCCTGGGGAACTAGAACGGCTTCCAGCTACAAAAATAAAGTAAAAAACTTGAGTCAGTGTTTAACACGGCCATTTTCTGTGAGCAGCAGTCTGAGAAAATTCTCCTCAATCTTCAAGAGCGCTAGAAAGTAAGAGTGCTGCATATTTCACATTCCATTGGTCCACTGATCTTACAATCTACACAAAATGACAGTGGATACACAATATGCACTGGGAGTTGTACATCTATTTAGTAAATATGTCTATATGACAAACAATGCAGACGAGAGATCAGCTTTCATGGAATGCATCTGATTTAAAACCAGAATATATCTGGACTGTGGGGGAGTTTAATAAAAGATTTGTGAACACATTAAGCAAAACAACTCTAATACAAATACACAAAAAGACGAATGAAAATAAAATCAGGTGACTAAACATCTATAAACAACAACATAAATAAAGACACAATATTTTGCACTGGGATGCATGGGGGAGACGTATCGTGATACATATATAATGGCATGATGAGACAAGAGCAAGGAAAGGTCATGCAGGATGCTGATCAAGGGTTGGGGGATGCATCAGCTTTTGCACAGATGAATCTGGGGGCTTACCACCAGTAGGGTTAGCTGATCTGGATCCTTGTATATGGAGGCACACCAGAGGATAGGTGAAAAGTTACAAAAGAAGCTCAGTGTGACATGGTTATCCAGCATGGATCAGGCAAAATGTTATTCATTTGTGCATTAGAGAAATCAACTTTCAGAGGACGTTACATTACTAAACAGTAATGTAAAATAAAAACCTTTATCCAGAAGCTCATCTGTGTTAAAATAACACAGGGAAAAAAACAACAGAGATGATTTCTAGCTACAAGGAAAGCAGCATCATACTGAAAGAGTATGCTTTTCTGAAAATGAAGATGGCCACATTTGGCATGGTGGACTGTAGAAAAGTGATTCCAGCTGTTGGAGCAGCGTGAAGTGTGTAAGATGTGAGAAGACACAGTGTGAGCACTTACGCTGAGACTGAGACACCACTTTAGCTCTGCTTCGACCTCGGCTGTCTGTTACTGTAGCGTTTGCACCAACAGCACTTCCAGAGCTCTGCCTTCTGGTGCGCACACGACCTGAACATAAAAACAGTACAGCATTAGTGAGAGATAGAAGGAAAACAGCAGCGCAGTATAGGGGTGATTCTTGGATAAAGCAGAAACAGGACTTTATGAATGAGGAAAAAACAGACGTCAATAACAGATTTAAGGCAGAAAGAGATCAAATATGAAGTTCGATAACAAGGAGTATGTACATGCTTAGGGAAAAAAAGGCAACTGTACTTGAGTTTTCCAGTGCCTTACTGTAACAGACATAATATACCATGAGTATGTTCTTTCAATGTATAGTAAAATGGCTATTTTAAATAATATTCCCTAACATTCTCCAAGTTGTGAAGTTAATTGCACACAGTGTAATTGTAGTATTTCAGTGATCTGTGTCAATGTTTAATGGAAAAGGTCTCAAAATGAGAGACAAATGAACCTGAAAATACAATATAACTGAGTGTTATAAGTGTCCTGGTCAAAAAATACAGTCTCAGATAAACCCTCCAGTACAAATAACAGTGCAAACCCTTAAGTGTTAAATAATAACAGCAGAATTTTACTGTGGCATCGGGGGCATGGTCGAGTGCCGGCTATGGACAGAGAGAAGGCAGGCTGAACCGACAGGATGATTCTTCATGATGATTCTTCCCTGTGTTCTGCTATTGTGAGTTTACTTATGTGTCTCTTTGTGTTTTCAGAGCCTCCCATTACCAACTAGCAAGGGTTAAACAGAATTCAAGACTGCTGTGCAAGGATGATGACACAAACACTCTTACAACATGTAAATTTACAACAACACAGATGAGAATCATCATGTATTACCGGCCTGTTCGACCCGCATCCTCCTATCCACAACAGATACTCAGCCATGCCCCCCACCACCACAGTAACATTTAAACATCAATAAGGTACAATGGTGATTAAATCTGTGACAAAACCAGATCTAAAATCTAAGAGGAATATTTACATTCAGTAGATTGCTACTCCCTGTCAAACCATAATTTTGGACAGGATTGAGGCATCATGCAGACAAGGCATGCAGAAGTAGAGCCACCACATTTAACTTCTATCGACATACAGGGGGAACATGAACACTGCCTACAGTCCACCAAAGGACTTAGTCGAGAACAAGACACACATACAAACAAATTATATACACAAATCTTACCATCTATTTTACCAGGTGTACCATCTTTGGGGCAAAACAAAAGCAGGGGAGTGAAGAGAGGAAGTATAAGAGGCAAAGGTTAAAGTCAGTTAGTTTGGAAGCGTGGAAGACAGGGCTGTAAACCATGACAAGGATTGCGTGGAAGCCTAGGTGAAAAACTGTTAACGGCTGCAGGTACGGGAAGATGCTTCGATTGATATTTTTTTCAGGTAATGGAAAAAACAGCACAGAAGAGAACAAGAAGTGATATTAATCCACAAAACCCAAAGTGTCTAAGAAAGGTAATGCCTCAAAACAGCCTGGTATAGTGCAAAGGGAGGTACAGTGGAATACTAAATAAAACTAAAATCACGTATAACACTGCACATAAACGTAAACTATTTCGGGTGTGCTTGAAAGACCATCTGGCCGTAGGAAAATCAGTATCATTTATGAATTTTCCAAAAGTTACCCAAAACCACGGATAACCAAGCACAACACACCCATGACACTGATCGTTATTTGTTCCTCATCAGAGCACAGCTTAATAGCACTTAAGGTGCCCATCAGATTTATTAATGGGCTGCTATGACCATAAAAGCCAGTGATTTTATGGGCATTCCATTAAAATTCTCTAATTAGAGTTGAGAGTGAAGAAATCATAGCCAACGGTTGGACACGCTGAGTGCTGAGAACTTGCAAGTTTGGAATCTTACCCAGAGAAGCATAGGATCCTGGGGGAAGGGCTGCAGCTGAGCTGAATGGGGAAGGAGAGGGACCAGAGGGCACAGCAGGCATTCGGGACTTGGCACTAGCAGCAGCATTCACATCAATGTCACTGCGTGAGCGCTGGAGTGAGCTAGGGGTGGACGGTGTCCTGGAGCTCACCACCTTACCTATAAGACAAATAGGTCTAAAGGTAAGTTCCAGATAAAACCAGATCACACTGAATTGATTGAAACAGCATATTACATTGCATGATTCAGCGTGTCTCTACATTTTAGACAGAGGCAGCAAATCGCTTACTTCTAGTCATGCTTCCTCCAATCACAGTCCTCACAGACAGGGGCCGACTTCCCGGAAAAACAAAAAGGAAAGGTTATTTGTCAGTAACAGGAATAGTTGTGGGATATTATAGACAAATAACAGCTGCCACAAATAAGCAATGTTTTGCTTCTGCAAAAACACTAGACATTTAAATGTAAGGACAGATAAAGTGGTGTGAATAACAATCTGGGAGTCATTTTGGCATTGTGAGGAGATTAGTCTTCGTTACGCAGACAGGGGTGCTGTGGCTAGAGAACACAAACAAGCTGAATTCAGAACATGAGTTATTCACACAGCAGTCTACGGGTGTTGCTGAAAACCGTAAACAATCTTGCATAAAATATCGCTTAAATTACTGATTAATTGCCAGGATGATAAAGATTTTTTTTTTTTTTTGAAGGGTTTCATTTATCAGCTGAAATGTTGGCCATACCGACATTTACATTGCTCTTCCTTGGTGATTAATGTGCTTAACAGTTTAGTAAACAGCAGCCATGGTGACGATGCTTTTGTTTGCTCTAGCTGAGCATTCAGCTGAAAACATTAGTGCACTTGCTCCAGCACTCTAAGCAATCCTGTGCTGTATATTAGGCAATTATCTCATGTCCATCTCATCTGTTTGGTTGTCTGTTTAAAGAGAATGAGATCATCATTCCACATTCCACATTTATCACTAAGCTAACAGCGCACCAATCAATCACGGGACATACTCAGTCTGCCTTGGCTGTGCAATAATAGAAGAGCAAATAAATATTAGAACTGATGACGGGATTGGCTATAACGGTAGCACACACTGTAAAGTGAAAAACCTTTCTATTAAATACGGAAACTGTTTGTCAAAGGAAAAACACTAGTATCTGTTTATATTAAAGCTTTTTTGCAGCACATGCAATAAATAAACACATTTTTTTTAGAATATCTCACTTGAGGCTCTCCTGAGAGCTGGAGGAGGAACGGTCAGACTGAGGCAGTGACACTATGCTGTCAGAACTCTTCAGGTAAGACTGGATGGCCTTCTGATAGGTCGACTCCAGAGACTGAAACAGGTGCTCCGCCTCTCGGCTGTAGTGACTGTGAAATCCCCAGTAACATCTATATAACAAAAAAATCAAACCATCAGTCTGGAACACAATGAAATGCAGCGCCAAATGAAATGTTCAGACAAAAAGGCAGACTTACTTTCTGGCTATAGATCTAGCCTCTGAATCAGCATCATGAATTCCTTTCTTGATGGTCTCGGTGAGAACTGCAACATGCCTAGGATAATATGGAAACATGATTAAAACGCACACCAAAGCAAGTGCAAACAGCTCACGGTAGTGTCTGCTCTCTTTGCTAGAAAACGTGTGTAAAGACAAGCAGTCTGTATCTTTAGAAACTTCTTGGACTTGGGACCAGTCCTTTTCCAACTCCCAATTCACAGCAAAAGGAGCCCAAAGAGAAAGAAGGGAGAGTGGGAACCCAGCCCTCTTTATAAAAGGGCTCCGGGGAATATTTCCATGGAAACCACAGGGACGCATGGTTGCTGCTCACTCCTGGCTCATCAATTAAGACTCATGAAAAGACTCATTTCTCATCTGTTCAACCAAGATGAGACAAGTAAGACGCACTGTCTCAAGTTAAATGCCCCCAGCACTGGGGCTGAGGAGCTAAAGTGGTGAACTTGAGTAAATGCACACATTTCATATAAACGTAGACAGCAAAGGAGATATTTTTTTTTTTGCGACATTTAGGTTTTTTTTTCCCCATGGTCTGCATTATGACAGTCATTATTTTTTCCTGTTTTGCACTCACCTCTCTAGTGTATGGGTCTGCCATTCCTGCAACAACAGGTCTAGAAATTCATAACACCGTCTAAAAGGGAAAACATAGGTTTCAAGAACTTTTTTTAATACAGAGGCAAGGAGATTTAATTAGAAATAAACAAAATGATTATTTAATTCTGAAGCAGTCTCTTGTATTAAATAACAATAAATGATTAAGACCTCACCTTCGAACAGCCACTGATTTCGATGTGCAGTTACTGGTGATGATTGGAATTAGACGAGGATAGTGTGTATGCTAAGAATTTAAACACAGTTATTAGAGACCAAAATGTGTGCTTTAATGAAGATTTAGACTTATTTTCAGTCAGCTGATTGCATGCTAATTTGCATAATGAAAAACACTACAACACATATCCGCAGTTAAACAATCTGACTACAAGTCACATATGTAAAAAGGGTTTTAGGTCAGGCTATGGTAAACACTCACCCGTAAAATAAGTCGAATAGCAGCCACACCTGATGTGGCCATGACTTTGGCGCTGTTAGGCACAAGATTGAGCAGCGCGGGCATGATGGCTTCTGCGCCGTGGTCAAATTTGTTCCCGAACACTGAGGACACATGTCTAAGAAGGCAAAAACAACTCATCCATGGAATGCTTGATTAAAGGTACAGACAGAAATGCATCAGGAAGACATCTTGTTTGACAGTAAAACATGAAGTGTGTTCACATATCCATCACCAAATTGCTTTTTAGACATAAACTTCTCCATGCTTCACTCACTCTAGTTTCACATCATTACAAATACATTAAGGTAGGAGATAATTAAAGACCTGCACAGCAACATGTTCGATCATAGCAATCCACACCACAAATTTCAGACAGCCAAAATGAGTTCCGACATGATGAGTTACAAGAATGTGACAGCGTTTGGCTTTTTAAAATATACATAGTAACAAAAGTAAACCCTATGTCGATAGCTAAACGTCAAAAACATACAAACAAATGTCTCATACCCGAGAGTGATGCAGGCCTCCCGAACCACTTGTGAGCGCAAGTCCTTCACAGAGAGTTTGAAGGCACCTTCCAAAAGGCGAAGTTGTTGAAGGAAACCCTCGTTATCTGCAGCTCCAGCCAGGAGCAGCGAGCGTACTTTCTTCAGCTAATGAAAAGAAAAACCCTTAGAGACTTAACATCAGAATGCTTACAGTCTCTATTAGAGGCAATAAAAAGACTTGAGCATCACTTACAGCAGTAACTCTGTGCTCCCAGTCATGTTTATCATCTGACAAGACCTCACGTATCTTAGTCACAGAGTCTTCCAGTTCTCTACTGGAATAGATCTGTCAAGAGGATATTAGTTATGGTCTCATGGACAGTCCAAAGAATATATATACACATATAAAACACATTTATTTTCCATAAGAACTGAAAATTATTTTCTTCCTAATTTAGTCTTGGTGAATTCCTATTCACCAATTAGTTCTCCCATCATATGACTAGCAACCTTGGAGGGAGAGCGCTGGTACTTTTTTCTTTTAAAATGGTCCTCCTGCTGCAGTACAGGGTGGCATAGCACTTTCTGCCCCCATCCAAATGCAAAAGCTTGTAGGCACTCACAACTGGATAGTGTTAGTGTGATTTATAGAGGAGAAAGAGTATGCCTCCCAAGTTGAGAGTAAACAATGTTTTGCTCTCTTGGACTCTCAACCAAGAATAGCTGTTGCACTGAAAAGAACTTCAGGGCAAACACTTTTCTGTTGCAGCACTCAAGTGCACTTTAAATGGGTTTTTGTGATATGCGTGTGTAACTTACCTGTACAGAAGGAACATCTTCAAATGCCTTGATGAAGTCTTCCTCATCAACAGCTCCAGCACTGGCTCCCTCTTTCCCTGTAAAGAAAATTGAATTGATCATCTTTTAAAACTCATCTAAAAATCATTTAAATCAGTCTTTTCATATAGCACAGTTCTTCTCTTGTGTGATGTATAAAGAATACATTATGATAGTGCCTTATTCTTCTTACACCATAGCCATTAGCCAAGATGAGCACTTTTCAATTATTAAAAAAAGTGACGCAATATACTGCTTATGATTATAATTAAATTTAATGAACCAGCAAGTCTTTTCTCAGAAAACCTTTGGTTGTCTGTTGTTACTATAGAAACAATAACATTAGAATTAGGACAGCGAAAAATAACCCAGTAATTTGCCTTGCAGTTGCTACTACTGTCTGCACCATGTCATCTGATACGTCTGACACTTAATGACTTGACATATGTTAATTAATATATAAGTACAGGTACTGTGTTAAAGCTTTGCATGGGTAGTCCAAAAACATGCCAGCCCATACATGTCCACTGATGTCATATCATTTAAAAATGAATGGTCAAAATCGTACACTTTATTGTATCTGAATTTAGACCAAGGATAAATCATATAACATCAAACTCAGAGCCCACAAAAACATTAACCATGTCTGAACATTACATCAAAGATCTATGCGAGTTACCTGCAGCTCTAGGTGCTGAGGCAGAACTGGGTCGTCTCATTGAGCCCATGTTTCCTCCTCGCCTGCTGCTGGAGAAACCTTTAGACGAAGTGGAAGAGGAGGACCTGCCTCCATCCACAGAGTCCTCATCGTCAAAGTTCTTATCTGCACAAGAGAGGTGCAACATTGAGCCACATGTTATCACAACTTCATCATTTACAATCAATCTGCACATTCAGGAGATGTATTCAGATGACAAGCTGGAGAATTCATACATGACCCGATTCATTTTGTTAAGAATAACTAGAAACAGGCATAATTTGTATAAATAACAAACAAGGCAGAATGTCACAGAATATTTTTCAAGCTCTGGTTATTGATGAGTCACTCAAACAGAGAAATTCTTCAGGTGAATGCAACACCAAAAATCAATAGTCCATGCAAAGTGCAACAAAACAGGAACAGGAACATTACGTATGCATGTCAGTGTTTATCACAGTAAAAATGCTCAATTTCAGAGGTGTTGCCAGTGATCCTGTGTTATATAGTTATATTTACACAGGAAGCAGTTTGTTGCTGTTACTGAACTAGCTGGGGCCAATATCCTATATATCATGATCATTTTGCTCATGTTGAACATGATGCTTATGTTTATTTTGTTTCTCAATAGATAGAAATACATTTAAAATAAAAAAAAAAACATTGAATAAAGGATGATTCTAATTGAGAATGTGCAATTGTTCAACATTGCAGTGGACAGAATCTAATTTCCTGCTTCATAAATTGTTATCTAGGCAACGGTACAAAAACTAATAAGCAAAAATGATGCACAAATACTAGGTATTTAGTCCAACATTACCTGCTTCAACTTCAAGCACAAATTTTTAATTTTGGTACCTCAGTAGTCATTAATTCATCATCACTCCAATCTGGTCAAAAGCTACCCAAATGCTGCTGGACAGTGGCAATGGTTATCCATTCTGTTAGGTTATCAACTCATATATCAGTATTAAAACAGGATTACAGTATTTACTCATTTGGAAAGAAACTATGCTGTCAATATACTTCCAACTGATGATGCTTGCACAAATGGCCAGACTGTAAGACCTTCTGTGAAACAAGAAGCAGTGTGAAACTTATCAAACACTGTAGTTCATGCAGCGGGAATCAAATTCTAAAGTTATAGGAATGTTATGAAGCAAAATGTAAAAAAGAAACCTCATTTAAAACTGGCACAGCAATATAGAATGAAAAACAGAGTTGATTAATGCACGTGAAAATTAACGACGGGATTTAATTTTCCACATCAAGAGTCATTTTGATGGGACGTCCTAAAAAGAGCGAACATCTTCGGCCATATAAAATACTGACTGAAATGCTCACCACGGCACTTCATCAACTGGCAACTCAAAATGTAAAGCTGATTAATCTACACTCAAGCATAACTGAGCTCCCTTCCCCAGGACTCGAGTAAGGATGAACACAAATTGTACTACACCCTTCACCTATTTCTACACAGTCAGTTTATCTCCCAGTGATGCACACAGAGCTGTGCAGTCATTTGTACCATCCAGCTCTAGTTGTGACATTTTTCTTAATGACAAGCTTTGACTACTACAGATAAGGACCTCATAAAGACCTGTGATCTACAGGATATGAACGATGGACGTGTCAAAGAAAATTTATGAAGACCTTAAATCCATAATGCATCATAAGCCAGAACACATAACGGGTTATTTTGCTTTATCAAAGTAATCATAAGCAGAACAAACATAAAGGCCAAAAAATGCCCTTTAATTGTGTGCGAGCAAAGTAGCTATAAAAATATATATTTTTGCTCATTAAAAAAAAAGTTGTTGTCAGGTTTTCGCAAAAAGAAGATAAAATATGTCCTCTAGTGGGCAGATTTCAAAAGTGCACCCTGGTGAACAAAAAAATAAACCATTGCTAATTTGGCATGCACATCAAAGCAACCTGATCAAATGTATACAATAACCACAGCAAATTACACACATAATATCAGAAGTAATCAGACAAGCATCTCTCTGTATGTCAGTGACAAAGTAAGAAGGAAGAGCCATTAGCGAAACAGGAAGGCGATAGGCCTATCCCAGCATCCTGTGTTTGGCATTTGAAGGGGAGGGACCACCACTGTCAGTCAGAACTGAGAATATAACAAGACGCACGTAATTCTAGCCTAATAAACTGAAATAAAAAAAATTATACGGAATTCAAAAGAAAAGCATAAAAGCACTACTGCTCAACACACTACGAAATCCAGAAAGGTGCATTAACAAATGCTCTTAATGGCAGCAACACAGTTTTACTCTATTAAAATTTTGTTTTGTGTGCCTATGAAAAAGTATTTAATTCAAATCATGATGAGGACAGCGAAAGTTTCTGCAGATATCACCAGAATGTTTGCATCAATAAACAGTTAATAGCAAAAGAGGAAAGACTAGCAGTTTCTATTGTTACCCCCAAATTAAAACATTAAACTGTGATTTGTTCAAGCCCCAAATTTGTCCTGCCCCGAACGACCAATAAAAATCTGGTTGTATCATATAGTACGGTGATCATTCTTCGATCTGCTCAGAGAATAAATAGTACATGCCAAAAATATCTAGCAGAAGGAGCTGAGCACTCCATGGAGGAATTAGGTGTGTCCGTACTTGCAATCCTTCATGCATTATGGGAGCACTACACTATATATGCTGACACAACCACAGGCAGAATAGAAATTTACATAAAATAATGAACCGCTCATCATAGATGCAGCTCAGACACTTCACTCCTCCCTGCAGCTTTAAATCAAAGATAAATCCAGAAGTAGGGCAGCATCTGCAGCTGACTATAAACCAGATTTTAGCCATAGAATACTCTAAAAGCTATGTACTTAAAAAGTAAACCTTAATCTAAAATAAATATGAATGTCAGTATGTTAACAACTTTTTGATTATTTGCCAAATATAATGCAGTGCATCAAGATATAGAGTATAACCATTATGCTAACTTGTCCTCTATTCACACAAATGTGGAGAAAAACCTAAAACTAAGAACAGTGTTAAATGTACTAAAAGTCCTGAACATGACCAAGCATCAATAATAATTAATTTGTGTGTTTACAAATAATAAATGCAGCAGCAAATTGACACATACAAATAGATCTTTTTTTCAAATTCAGCTACAGAAAATGATAATACTAAAATATATATCCAATCCAGAATGTCCCTAATATTTATACATATCTGATGATAATAATAGAAGGAGAAAAGGAGGGGTTTGGAAGCCGTCCGGCCCTCCTCCGTTTACCCTTCCGACACAAATACACAACCCTTCACCGAGTCCTAAACTGTTGCGTTAAGTTTCATCCCATCCTGTAATGTGCTACACAGCACCTTTTTAAAATTATTTTCATTAAATATAAACTCTAACATGGTCTCAGAGCTTAAAACAATCACCCTATTCCTACAGCGCAAATATTCACGATAACTGCAAATACCTGAAATCAGCGCACATGAAATAGTTTCATTCTTCTAATACATACCTTCCCCTGTTGTCATAATGCGAGAGTATTTTTGACTCATAAAACAAGCAGATGGCAAAGAAAAACACAGTTCAGACTCTCTGAGAGTTTCTCTCTGGTGTCCTGTCTCCCTCCCTCCCTCCCCTTCCTTCCTTCTGGCTCTGGTCTTGTGACTGCACAGAAGACAAAAGCCACCCTGCTGAGCTAACGAAAAGCTGAAGCTATTACTGTGTGTACTGGAAACATATGCAAACAGTCATTTTCTTTTGTGTTGATAGAAAGGGAGATTGTGTCAACTGAATGCATAACACTCACTCCTCCATAAAAAATGCCCAAGGCGAAGAAATGCAAAGTCAGCATCAAACATTAAGAGTGAAAATGATCTTAAAATGAAAATAAGCTCTAGAAGGAATCGTTAAGATATTCCTAATTACTTTCCTACATAATAGCTAAAACATACACTTACCTATCACTTTATTAGGAACACTGGTGCACCCACTCATTTAGGCAATTATTATTTGCTAGCAGTGCAATACACAAAATCCTGCACATATGGGTCAGTAGCTTCACCTCAATCATAAAAATGGGGGGAATATGTGATAGTCTTTTTGACAAGTGGGATTGTTGGTGTCAGAGAAGCTGGACTGAGTATTTCTATAACTGCTGATCTCTAGAGATATTTATGCAGTCTTTAGAGTTTACTCAGAAATGTGTAATAAAAATCCAGTTCTGTGGATTACTCAATCTCAATCTGTTGAAGAATACTCAACAAATAATGGCCAGACTGGTTCGAGCAAAAGCATCTCAAAATGCACAACATAAGCTATACAATGGACTACAAGAACACCAGAAGACCAGGTCGGGTTCCACTTCTGTCAGCCAAGAACAGAAAGCTGAGGCAGCAGAGGGCACACACTCAATAAAACTGGACAGCTGAATACTGGAAAAATGTAGCCTGGTCTGATGAATCGCATGGCACACAGATGGTAGGGTCAGAATTTGGCAGCATGAATCTATGAATCCAACCTCCCTTGTGTCAAACAGTCCAGGCTGGTAGAGGTGGTGTAATGGTGTGGAGAATGCTTTCTTGGCACACTTTGAACTCATTAATAACAATCATGCCAAAGCCTTTTTGAGTGCTGTTGCTGACCATGTGCATCCTTTCATGGCCAAATTTTACCATCTTCTAATGGCTACTTCCAGCATGATAATATACCATGTCACAAAGCAAGTCAACTTGAACTGGTTTCACGAACATAATAAGTTCAGTGTTGTTCACGGGCCATCCCAGTCACTGGATCTGAATCCAGCAGAACACTTTGGGATGTGGTAAAACAGGAGATTCACAGAAAGAAATTTTGCTAGAAAATTTGCACCCAAACAAAATATTGCAAAGGAATATTTTGAACATCTTTTGGAATCAAGGACATGACTATGGACAGGGTAGCATGTGAACCAGTCTGCAGTCACACTGTGTATTCTGACACATTTCGGTCTTGCTGTTCTGATATCTTTACTCTCACATTATGAGCTAGCCTGTCTGGTCCAATCCCACAGAAGACCTTTTGCAGCACACATTGCTGAAAAAGGTAATGTTGGCTAAGACCGAAATGTGTCAGAATACACAGTGCTGCTGCAGACTGGTCAGAGTGCACATGCTGACCCTTGTCCACAGTCTAAACTACCTACAATGGGTGGTGAGAGTCTGAGAATCTGAACTGGACCTTGAAGCAATGGAAGAAGGTGGTCTTGTCAGATGAATCATGTTTTATTTACATCATGTGGATAGCTGGGCGCATGTGTGTCACTTAAAGACAAGCCACAAGGATGCACTTTGGGAAGAAGGCAAGTTGTCAGAGGCAATATACTGCTGGGAAACCTTGGGTCCTGGCACTCATGTGTATGAACGTTCTTTGACATGTACCACCTACCTAAACCCTTTGTGGCAACAAAATACCCAAGAGCCAGTGACCTCTTTTAGCAGAAAAATGCCACAGCACACCTTCAGAAGTCTTGTAGAGTCCATGCCTCAACAGGACATAGCTGTTCTGGCAGCACATGAGGGACCCACACACTATTAGGCAGGCAGCTTTAATGTTATGGCTGCTTAATGTAGCCTAATTCTAAATAATTTATTAAATGTTTTCAATAAATGACTGTCAATAAGAGAAAAAAAAAAAAGAGGAAGCTTTGAATCACAATGTAGTTTCTTTTAGTCACCTATAAAAAAATTCCATTTATGCTGTTTAAATGATGAAGGGTATGCCACTTCACCCAGCACTAAGAGAACTAACCTATCCTTCAGAGCCCTGGGGCAAACTAACCTCCTGCAAGCTAGCTCATACTGAACAGAATGCAAACATGAAGGCAAGACACTGACTTGCATACACTATGCATACACACATGCTGACAAACACACACCAACAGGAGACGGAAGAGACAAGGGGTTTGAGACTGTGTGTGGCAAATAAAGAACAAGATTTACAAGAGGAAAAAATAAATACGTCTCAAGAAGCTTGTCAGACAATCAAATTTTCAATCAAATGTCAGTATGAAATACTAAAATAATAAAATCTGCTCTTAAAGGGAAAGACAAATAGAAAAACACTACCTTAGCCAATCACTGTTTGTCTTAACTAAAATTCCAACCTTACCTGACCCAGAAGAGAGGATCATGTTCCCAGATCTTTGGACCTCATCAAATCTGGCAAAAATTACATTCAACCTGAAGAAAGGGCAGAAGGAATAGGTTGTTAGTAACTAGTTTTGAAAAGCAAGCCAGAAAACGAACTAACAAAAAGATTCATACCCAAACAATTGACTCCTCTGATAAAATGTACATTGTCAAATGCTCTGAATAGTCAAAACAGCCTGTTTCTGAAAGTAATGACCTCATATTTTAAGACCAGTGTCTATATAACTGAAGGCTCCTGTCTGGTATGTTGTATAAACACATGAAAGAGGAGATGAAGCATGGCATCGAGAACAAACTATTTTAAGCTTCCAGTACAAACCCTATATTTTCCTAGCACTGTTCATACATAAGCACACCATGTCTGGTCGAGTGAGACATACATTCACAAATGATTTGCATATTATAATCGATCGATTCTGAACAGACAACAGAGAGATATGGCAGTATAAAGGAAATGCTTTAGTGAGCAGGCTTTTGTAGCAGTAGACCACATAAATCAGAAACATCAGAAATCTATGCTCGCAAATATGCTGTTAATATCCAGGTTAAATTGTAAAATAATATAGAATAATCAGATTACTACCAATAATGTGATATTGTTTTACAAATGCGTTAGTTTAATAGATAAAGATAACAGGCTAGTGTGTAGTGCAGAGGGATTTAAGCAGTTTGACTTCAAATGCACAATGTACACTATATTGGCAAAATTTTTGGGACACCCCTCCAAATCATTGAATTCAGATGTTGTTTTTCAGGGGTTGGGCTTGGCCTCTTGGTTCCAGTGAAAGGAACTCTTAATGCTTCAGCAGACATTTTGGACAATTTCATGCTCCCAACTTTGTGGGAAGAGTTTGGGGATGACCCCTTCCTGTTCCAACATGACTACACACCAGTGCACAAAGCAAGGTCCATAAAGACATGGATGAGCGAGTTTGGTGTGGAGGAACTTGACTGGCCTGACATCGATCTGATTCATTTTTGGAATGAATGAGAGCGGAGATTGTGAACCAGGCTTTCTCGTCCAACGTCAGTGTCTGACCTCACAAATGCGCTTTTGGACGAATGGTCAAAAAATTTCCATAAACACACTCCTAAACCTTGTGGAAAGCCTTTTCAGAAGAGTTGAAGCTGTTATAGTGGCAAAGGGTGGGTCAACTCCATATTACATTCATGTGCATGTAAAGGCAGACATCCCAGTTTTGGCCTGACTAGCAGTCTCCACTCTAATTCATCCTTGTGTACGAATCCATCCCTGTGTATGAATGATACACTCTGCTTTAACAGGAACACCTATACTCCCGTTGTGTGTGAAATTCCCCGAAGATTAGTAGTTTCTGAAATACTCAAATCAGCCCATCTTCCACCAACAATCACGCCACAGTTAAAGTCGCATAGATCACACTTTTTCTTCATTCTGTTGTTTGATGTGAGCATTATGCATAAATGGGCAGATGAGTAAGTGTACACATGTTCCTATTAAAGTCGACACAGTGTGTGTGTGTATATAATATTTACTTATATACAATTTGTAATTTTTCAAGAACAAAATGATACAAAATGATTCAACGACAACGGTGAATAAAAAACAAAAATCAACAACCAACTTAGGGCTGGATTCAAAAATCACACCAAAAGTCTAAATTAAAATGTGAAATTACATGCAGACAATGGCTCTGATGATTTCATTTCAGTACCCAAAAGCAGTAAGGGCTAGCATGTGGACGTCTGTGCAACCGACCCTCTAAGGATATTCCTCCCCAGACCATCACTGACCCACCATCGAACCTGTCATGCTGGATGATGTTGCAGGCAACATTCCCCACGGCAACTCCACACTCTTTCATATCTGTCAATGTGAACCTGCTCTTACTCATCAAGAGAACAGGGTGCCAACTCTGGACCTGCCAGTTCTGGTATTCTTTGTTAAATGCCAATTGAGCTGCAAGGTGCTGGGCTCTGAGTGCAGGTCCCACAAGAGGATGTAAAAACAAAAATGTGTACTGTCTGCATGATCCAAATCTCTCTCTCTTTTTTTTTTTTTTTTTTAAGAAAAACCCTCATCTAACCAATGTGTTACTTTCATGTGGCAGGATGAAAGGATCTATTTCTATACTTCTGTAAATTGAACTGAAAAAATATGAAACATAATATAGTTTAATGGGGGGAAAACTCATCACAAATACAAGTAAGAACCATGCATAATCTGAGTCTATCTCACCGTGATTGTGGCAATCCTTTCTTGCTGAGGTCCACTCTAACCCTTTCTCCAACATGTCTATATATTTCCACAAGGCAGTTCATGGCACTGTCCCTCACCTGGTGAAAAAATGGGACAGGACTTAAACACACACAAATGCACATAAGGATATATACGAAGAGTGCATATTTGCACAGTATAAACAGATAAATATGCAAAATAAATATTCCATTTAAACTGATCACAAACTTTATAATTATTCTTTAATTATAAGAATTAAAAAAATGAGTATTAATATTAATCAAAATTCAAAGATTCTCTAAATGTACACCTCTACAAATCAGGCACAATACAGTTAAAAGATTTCAGTGTGATCATGAAGTAAAATTTCACCTTCAAATCGAATTGTATTTAGCTGCTCTTAATTACATAAAATAGACTATATGACACTACAGATCCAATTGGAGTCAAGAACATAATTTATGTATGCATTGTCTGAATATCACCACCAGGGGGTCTCCTATCTCACCAAAAAGAAGAGCGTTGCAATTTTGGTAAATAAATTAGTGCGTGAAAATGTAATTAGATCATACAAGCTATACAATAGTACATGAGGTGAAGCAATATAATATTTGCTCCTATATTAATAAATGCATGTGTTAAACAACAAAAAAGTGCAAACCTGACTTGTGGGGTCTCCCAACAGATTACATATATGTGGTACTATTTTGTTTAGAGTTAAGCCTTGGGCACCATACCTAAAGCAAAGAAAAGCCAACAAGAGAAGAACAGATTTAATGCACCATGGAGGACATCTCAAACACCCAATTCACACATTTTATGAACGTCTATTTATCATGCTGTCCAGATGGAAGGTAATATCAGGTGTGAACAGGTCCTGGCACCCTGCTATTCAGTAGTATGTCCTTTTAGCAAAATGGACACCAACACATGAGACTGCAGATGCTAGACAGAAGGCTACATTACTATACAGTTTAAGCTTAATATTAGATTAACTGAAAGACAAATGCAGAAGCGATAAATCCCTCAAATATGTGAACTGAATCATGCATTTCAAAACCCAACTGGTTTAATAGGTAAACCTGTATGTATAACTATTTACTAAAAGAAGAGCATTCCAGAGGAAGTGTGACCTACGCATTTAGTGTTCCAATGAGACAAAGACAGACTCCTTCTCTGGTCCTGTTGTTTTTGTGTTTGAATCCCCCCAGCATTCTGTCCCACACATACTGCAAAAACAACGTAACAGAGTTAACAATCAATAATGTAATCATCACAATAGCTGGAATTAGTATAAATACTAGTGCAGTGGTCATTATGTGTGTTGAAGTGAAATGACAATAAAAGCTTATGGAAATTTCTAAATGATGGTCAAGCCTATTGCTGTTAATATGTAATGAAGTGTAAAGTCACTCAGGGATGCTTGAACTGACATTCTAAATCCTCAAAAATGCTTGGGTTGCAACACAACTCCTTTAACTGAGAAGTCGTAACTACAATCAGAGATATAGCAATTTTATTGCAAAGGCAGTGCAGAACTACCTGAGGGTTAGCAGCCTGGTCCATGATCTTCAGCAGCAATGTCTGGTCCTGGTCTCTGACTTGATCTTTGGCATCACCTAATCGATCTATCAGGCTAGGTAAAACTGAGAGAGAAAGAAATACAAAAATCACCCACACATTTTAATGTCTAAGTTAGTAACCACATATTTGGCAAACATAACCCCATTGTAAAGTAGTCCTCATGCATTTTTAATCAAAAAAATAATCTTACCTGTTCCAATCTGGGTCCGGAAACGGTCTTGTAATCTTGTCACTAAGGCGGACAAAATGTCAATCCCCAGCAAAGCCAACTAGGGGGGGAAAAAATTAATATTACAAAACATTTTCAATATGTCTATTGTGTGTCCATTTCACTGACAAGTATTTTGGAAATGAGATTGACCTGACCTTAAAAACATGTTCATTATGTTACCGAATTCACTCACTGAATACTTTATAGGAACACTGTACTAATACTGAGTATGGTTTCCTTTTGCTCTCAAAACAGCCTCCATACTTCATGGCATGGACTCCACAAGATATTTCTTTGGTATTCTGATCCATGTTGACATGGCTGCATCAAACAATTCCTGCAAATCTTTCAAGTGCACTTTCTTTTTGTGAATCTCCTGTTCTACCACATCCCAAAAGGTGTTCTGCTGGATTCAGATCCAAACTCTTACACTGATCTTATGGTCATGAAACCAGTTTAAGACGACTTTTGCTGTGCGATATGGCGCATTAATATATTCATATAAGTAATCACTGATGAAGATTAGTCTGTTTTTAATCAACAAGGCCCTTTCACCCACAGAACAACTGTTCATCGGATGTTCTTTTCTGTACTTCCATCAGTCACGTTATTTTCATTTACATTACTTCCTCAACTTAAGTGTAAGAAAAGGCTGTACAATATAAACAAGTCAGGTGATCCTGCTCTTGCCATGTTGATAGCTGGTTTCCTAAACTACCTAGCTAGCTATCCCGTGTATTTATTGTGAGAGAGAAACTGGATCCGATCACGACACTGAGAACAATACAAGAACACAGCTTATATAAATGCCAGTTCTACATGCAAGGATAGTTTGGATTTGCACTATTCAGATATTGATATTCAAATACTTAAAGATGATAAATATGCAAATGCAGGGTAAAAAAACAGAGGCCCAAATGACAGTCACCCCATTCTTCAACTAAGTGTGTAAAGTCTTCAAATACAACTGTATAGTTATTCATTTCTATCAGAGTATTTCCCTGCGCCTACATACTCAGCTATTCAGCTCAATCAGCAGATGGGCCTGAAGGTCTAATCCTGATCCATTGTTCACAGACAGAGAAGAATTATAATAATTACAGTGATGATGACTCAAAGAAGAAGAAAGCTGAGAGAGAAAGGATGGAGTGGGAGATTTCGCTTTGAATACTAACAAAATGAGTGTTTTATGAATTCTATTTAGTTATTTACCTGCATCTTATTACCCATCACTTATCATATTACCATTATACATAACTTCTGTGTAATTTAAAAATGCAACATTTATCTTTTTGCTCTACATACATCTGGACTGCTACCTGCAGTAGTTAGACACAAGTGATGGATTGCCTCTTACTCGGTGGAAACGCCAGATGAAATTCCATACCATCTCCTAATTTAATCCAGAGCATCCCACAAGTGCTTTATGGGGTTGAGGTTAATTTAATGGCCAGCCATATCGAGCGTCTACCTCACTGTCTGTCCGAACAGAGAATTTTCAGCGTATTGTTGCAGTCGCAGTCTTAATGGCAGATCTACAAAGAGTCTAATGTGTTCGTCCTGGGTCTAGTTCATATCTGGCATTACCATGCATCCATGGGTGATCAGATAACATGTGGATTCATATCCGTTCACACCTGGCATTATGAACGTATCTCCAGAGACAACTTGTAACTGATTCACTGTATCACTGTCTAGCTACAGCAATGATGCCGTCAATTAGTTGGTCCTTTGTTGATGTTCGGGACGCATCAGGAACCGTCTTTGTGACACAAATCACCCAAGATGTTTAATCCCAGGTGTTGCACTGGTGTGGTCACTCGAGGAACGATCAGACCTTTACCTTTCAGATAATTATCTTTCCTGTCAGTCTACTGAAACCTTATCCTTACTCCATGCATATTAGCAGCACTGGCACATACCATGTGCCTCTGCTTGCTCCCTTGGACAGAAACCCTATTTCTTGCAACACTAAAAAATAAAGGCTTATTCAAAACCTGATTACAAATCAATTATACAAGATACAGTTGCATTTATGTCCATCAATACATCTGCATTTCCATACGCTGTGTAACTCAAGATCATACTCCTTTGTTGTAGAAAAAAAATGAGAACATTACACCTCATATCTTATTCAGAGTGGTTTTACATTTCCAGTGCACAAGCCGGACACACAAACCTGTGTGCTGCCCATGTGATCTCACACTCTATATCAAAATATTATAAACAGGTTTATCTAGATAATATTAAGAGTGTTAATAACTGAAAAACTGGATATATCTTCCAGTTAATTATTTCTGAGACATACAGATAAACTGAGAAAAGTAAATGCAATGAACTGAAAAAAGTAATTGATGCTAGGATTAGTCAACAGGTTTGCACAAGATTAAACCAGAAACCTCAAACAAGTCGTCTTTAGCAACCATCTGAAAGCGTAAAAAACAAAAAAAAATTAAGCAACATGGGTTGTCCTTTTACATTATACTCCACGTGCAAATGTTTTCACCCCATACTGTCGAGGGTACACACAGCAGAATGTCACCGAGTTGTTATACTTCATCAAAACATCTACAAGGAGCTGAACGAAATGAACCTCGGAAAGCCCCAAGCTTTCAGTTTCTCACAGTTGGAAGGACCTAAATTTTCCATCAAATAAATGGGGTACAGTGTGCTAGTGAAAGCATGTTTTTACTGCTTCCTGTTCAAATGAAATGGCACCCATCTGACTGTGCATGCTGCTAGGTCTGAGAAGTTTACACATTATTGCAGTGTCAAATGGAAATCAATCTCCTAAACAGTGGTTCTGTATTAACTGCACTACCGGGGCTGACCTGAGAGAGAAAAGCAGTTCCATGAGACTATTTAAATAATAAACCCAACATGAGTTCTTTCTTTTTTTTATTAAAAACATGTATTATAAATTAAGTCAATTAAACATTGCAGGGTTTTGTCTAAGTGCTACTTAGAAACAGCTTGCTGTTAAAGTGACATTTCCACCTTGTTAAATACGAATTAGTAGATTCATTATGACCCAGTACTGGGCTACAAAGTGTGTTCGAGGAGCCCGTTTTCATCAGCTAGACAAATGAAGGAAACAGTACAGACAATGCGCCTTTTCAGAAATATCTGTATGATGCAAGGAAATTGCTAAAATGCAGTTCAGAGCATTCATGGGCCTTTAACGTGCCGCGGTCTTGAATGACAGGCTTTCTTGTCAGTAAGGCTCCAGTTATACAACCTAATTCCTGTGAACCCAGGTACCAGGATCTGCCAGATAAATGTCCAGGTGTCAGAGTATCTTACGATCTCCCACACAGTAAAAGATCTATTAATCCAAGAGTGAAATCTTCCACCTCAAAAACACAGTGCAAGACATCAAACCAAACAAAACTGCTGATCGGTCACGGACGTCTTAATTCATCTGAAGGAATGCAAGTAGCTGAGCCATCCGTGTTCAACAGTACAACTAAATATAGTCACAGGAGCCATGTTGAGATCCTCAGCACTCATGAGACCAGTTCCTGCAGGGATGAGGATTATCACACAACACTCCAAAGCCACAGGGATCTAAGCATCATCAAGCCTCATAACAGCAAAACAATCTAATAAAAACAAGATCATTCTCAGGCATGGCCACATGTAACATCAGTTTGATTACACACTTTAGGATTTTAAGCTATGAGACACAGCAATGATATCTTACTGGTTCATATGGATCTCACACTGAAGAACAAAATGCAAAAGAATATAACAAAGTGTTACTCTATTGTACAAGGAATGTGTTAAAGAAGGGTAACACAGGTTTGCACCGGATCCTTAAATAATGCCTGAGGATATGCTTTAGTTGCTTATGTGTCATCGTTTATGTTACTGTCAGGTCATAGTTTATGAACAGTACTGCCTGTGAACTATTTAACTTTTTCATGTACTACTTCAAGCTCAGCAGTTAAGTCAGTAAAACAAACTTTAGACACCACTGTCATTTCACAGGTAAAACTCTTCAATCTAATGTGGACAGCAGATGTCAACTTCATTCCATTCCTGTTGGCACAAGTGGAAAATCAAATCTACCTGGAACACAGAGAGACCACTGAAAACACATGCACACACAGGCCCTGTTCACACTTGATAACAATCTGGTTCACATGTGGACAGGTTTGTCGAGAGAGTCTTGTGATGCTATCACTCAGACCATTTGTGGAGGTTTGTCTGGGACAAATGCAGCACCATTGCATCTCTAGTGTAAACAGGAATGGTCCCAACAATCAAAGGATCACCGATTTACCAGTGTTTTCACTTGTGCAATTACTGAACCACCCACAGCAAAGCTGATACCTATAGACCCTTTTTGGGTGATTACGTCACAGCGCTAGCTGGAGGCAAAATGAAGGGAAAACTGGAGGCAGCCAATACAAACCAGTACAGAGTCAGCTACACAAGGAATGCAAATGTCATCTTTTTGTGTTGTTGGGTGCCAGAATCGATGAAGTACAGACTCCAATTTGAAGTTTTATCGCATACCTGCTGCCACTGCCAGACAAAAAAAACTCAATACTTTAAACGTAATAAAACAAGCAGACTGGACAGAAAAATGCTCCCGATTACAGTAC
This sequence comes from Hemibagrus wyckioides, assembly GCF_019097595.1. Taxonomy (NCBI): domain Eukaryota; kingdom Metazoa; phylum Chordata; class Actinopteri; order Siluriformes; family Bagridae; genus Hemibagrus; species Hemibagrus wyckioides. Next base: position 20,780,841 of record NC_080715.1, read on the forward strand.
ACACTTCATAACAGAAATGATGTACTTCATATATTAGAAATGCTCGGTTTTTCTATCAGATAGATGTACATGTCAGGTCAATCAAACTGGAGGTCATCCTGTCACACTGTCCATCCATTGAGTGAGCATGTATGGGTCAGCCAATCTGGTTCCATCTATTAAAGTTCATTTTTTCAAATGACATTTGTGGTCCTGGACAGCAAGTGACCTAACAGTCAGATAAATTCGGATTTTGACCAGTCATTGTTTTAAAACAAACTACCGCTTGTAAAGTGGCCAGGGAAATCTTTCTGCCTCCACCTAAGCTCCGCCCACAAAACAATGTTTACTAACGGAAAAAGGGTCTATTGATGCACATTACAGGTCCATTTTTTTGTTCCTGTTCTGTTGGCTTGCATGATTTGTATACAGAATATTATTTAAATCTTTATATTAAAGATGTATTCATGGTGCTCTGCTCTGTGTGCTTCTTGTACTTACTACAAGTTTCTTTAAGACTATTTATTAAAAGGTGTAGAAAACCCTTCCCCTACCCCCTTCTATTTTCTCCCCAATTACCACCCAGGAGCAAGTTCCCCTAATCATACAACAGCTATCAGGCGAGGGAGTGTGAAAGCTAATATGCATTTCCTCTGAGACACACGAAGCCAGCCAAATACACATCACAGGGCAGCATAACACTTAACCACCCTCTTCTGCAAACATGCTCACAGAGGCCATGACTGGTTAGTGTCACGGTGACCGACACAGGAGAGAGAGCATGACCTCCATCTCACCAGGTGAGCACAGGCAAGTTTGCTTTCTGTCCAGTGGGCTCACTCGGGAGCTGTAATTCTCACATTAAACAATTCTGCAGCACTGCAAATTTAATATCTGAACATGTTTTATCAGAAGTCTGGGTTATACTAGGTTATAAAATCCTAATAAAATACAACAAAAATAACAAATCTATGAGAAACAAGGACAAATAAAATATTCCTAGTCTTTATATATACTTAATAACAATCTAAGGCCACCCCATCAACCACTCCTTCACACACACACACAACATAGATTGATAGACAGACAGATTATTCATCCCAATGGGAAATTTACAAGAATATTTCAAGCTCTGTGGGAAACACTCAGCCAGGTAAAAAACAAAAAAAGAAAGAAAATGGTACTAACAGCGTCAACAGTCAGTAGTGTCTGGGTACATACACTGATCAGGCACAACATTATGAACAGTGACAGGTGAGGAGATAATCAGTGTTATTCACTTCATCATGGCAGCTGTTAGTGGGTGGGATATATTAGGCAGCAAGTGAACATTTTGTCCTCAAAGTTGATGTGTTAGAAGCAGGAAAAATGGGCAAGAGTAAGGATTTGAGTGAGTTTGACGAAGGGCCAAATTGTGATGGTTAGACGACTGGATCAGAACATCTCCAAAACTGCAGCTCTTGTGGGGTGTTCCCGGTCTGCAGTGGTCAGTATCTATCAAAAGTGGTCCAAGGAAGGAACAGTGCTGACCCAGCGATTGGGTCATGGGCGGCCAAGGCTCATTGATGCATGTGGGGAGTGAAGGCTGGACCGTGTGATCCGATCCAACAGGCGCACTACTGTTGATCAGATTGCTGAAGAAGTTAATGCTGGTTCTGATAGAAAGGTGTTAGAATACACAGTGCATGATGGGTCAGAGCTGTTTTGACAGCAAAAGGGGGGCCAGCACAATATTAGGCAGGTGGTCATAATGTTATGCCTGGTTGGCATACAGTGTGCTTGAAATGGTTGCGCATTCAAAAGTGTTCTTATAAAATCAATGTCTGCAGAAGTTCAAATAAAGAGCTCCCAGGAGTCAGTTAATCAAGGTCAAGGTAATCATAACTTAATAGATTCTGACAAGTGTTTGGGAGGCTGCTTCGCCCAAATGACACACGAATTAACGAATCCTGACATGACTAAACTACTTCATACAAGAAATGACACCTCATCACTTTTCCTCTCTGTGTTGCAGCTGAGGACTGGCTGACAGGAAAGCTCGACATTTGCATCTATGTAATGTTTTATTTTTCGTGAGTGATGTGCCTGCTGTGGTTCTGCTAGATAGAGTAGCACTGGATTTTATGCACAACCTTCCTTAAAATGGGAAAATATATTTTAGAGTTATAAATAAGGGCAACCTGGATTGAGAGTTGTGTCCCGGGCAAAATTGCGTTCCTGTGTGTTATGAGTCTCTCCACTAGCTGTATTAAAGTTTGACATTTTTATGGTAAGAAGTAAAAATACACTGCAGCATCACGGTATCATGGTATTGGGTAACAATTAAATACAAGCATGTGATGAGATTTAACAGGAAAAGGTATTATGGGAATTTAATCGCTTGAACATGCATTTCAATTATTATACAACACTGTGTGAATGATTTCTTTAACCTTCAAACACTCTCACATCCTTATTTTTTATGGGTAGGGCTGTTCAAGTACAAAAATTTACCCAGGTCTTTAAATATTACTGAAGCATTAAAGAAACGGAAATAAAAAAAAGACCCCCTATAATCCCCCTAAATCCCCTGGAGTGTTTCAACAGTTCCTTTTTCTAACATTTGTACTTATTAGATTTTATTGGCAGCACTCAGATTTGAGCTCACAAATTTGCAACCAGTAGCCCTGAGCCTTAACTGCAAGCACGTTCAACACCAATATAGAGCACTGAAGCGACGATGAGGAAAAAATGGCATAAAGGCAAGTGCACACCCACATCGAAGTTATTCAAAATACTCCCATGCAATCAGTGTGATCTGTTTATATAATCAATGTGAGATTACCATCACATCAGAGTTAAGTCTGGGTTTTGATATCTGTTCCTGGACTGCTGTGTTGGAATTCTCTAATGTTTTTGCCTCCATCATTACATGCCTGAAGCAGGAATCCCTACAATATTAGAACCATTTGAAAGATGGTCTTCAGCATTCCACTTTGTCCTGAGCAACACTGGCATGAACAATTGTAGACCTCTACACTAAGCTCCTTTATCGAACATATAACACCATATAAGCAGCATTTTGAAAAGATTTGTTTACTCCAAATATTTTAGAGGAAGCAAGTATTAGCCACTGGTAGTGGACATACAACAGTGCAGGTCTATACTATATTGCCAAAAGTTTTGGGACACCCCACCAAATCATTGAATTCAGGTGTTGTTTTTCAGGGGTTGGGCTTGGCCCCTTAGTTCCAGTCAAAGGAACTCTTAATGCTTCAGAATACCAAGACATTTTGGACAATTTCATGCTCCCAACTTTGTGGGAAGAGTTTGGGGATGACCCCTTCCTATTCCAACATGACTGCACACCAGTGCACAAAGCAAGGTCCATAAAGACATGGTTGAGGGAGTTTGGTGTGACCTCAACCTGATACTACATTTTTGGGATGAATTATAGTGGAGACTGCGAGCCAGACCTTCTCGTCCACCATCAGTGCCTGACCTCACAAATGCGCTTCAAGTGGAATGGTCAAAAATTCCCCTAAAAATACACTATTAACCTTGTGGAAAACCTTCCCAATAGAGTTACAGCTGTTATAGCTGTGCAGTCATATTGGAGTAGGAAGAGGTCAACCCCAAACTGTTCCCACAAAGTTGTGAGCATGAAATTGTCCAAAATGTCTTGGTATGCTGAAGCATTAAGATTTTTTTTCCCCCACTGGAACTAAGGGGCCAAGCCCAACCCCTGAATTAAACTATTTGGAGTGGTGTCCCAAAACATTTGGCAATATAGTGAAGCTATTGGTAACTGAAAAGGTAGCTTGTTCCCAACATATTTTATTGCAGGCCATCCATATGGGAGACAAGACACGCACCAGTTCAAGTTAATTGCTGAAACAAAATGGGAAGCCCACATTACCACTCCTAAGCATTTCATAATATTGGCCTTCTGTCCATAAATAAGTTACAATAATGGTTACATAAAAGTTCACAATGTAGATGGGCAATAAGATTCATGACACACAAAGATGAAATCTCTCATTTCCCCAGGTGTTAACTCAACCACCATAACCACCTAACTGTCCAAACACAGTCAGTTATCTGGCATTTTAAAGGCACTTTAACATAAAGCTACAAGCAGTAGTTTATAGCAGTTAAGTCATGAGTTACATCCCAAGAGCTTCAGGACTGGGGGCCTTTCAAACATAAGATGGCTTATGGGAGCAAGCAAGACTTCATTAACAGCAGCTGTATAATGGGGAGCATTGACAGAACACAATAGCAGAACAGAGCAAGCAGGAGAGTAGGAGAAAAAAAAAAGGAGTGAGCACAAATGGAGATAAGCTTGTGTATAAACCACCCAGTGTTGCTCTACTCTCACCCTCAGATGCTCTGCCCATGGGTGACCACATGTCTGATATGTTTGTACACCATTCTAGCCAAAACCCTTAGAATGCTGAAGGTTGCAAATTAAATGGCTATGCAAAAGAGAATACCAATACAAGAAAACAATAATACAGCTTATCAGTTCAAAAAATCTGAACAAGTTCAACATACATTTGCATGGTATCAATGAACAGGCCCACTTCCAAACCTACAGGCTTTCAATCGAGGAAATTTGCATATCAAATTTCTCTTTATTCTAATAATCTGCTCTAATCAATAATTGGCAAATATAGAAAACAATAAGCTTTGGCTTAGAGGCTAATTACTTCAGAGACAAAAACTATAACATTAAAATTCAATTATATACAAAAACTAATGAAACTGTGCTCTTGCATACTTGAGCATATGTGCAGGAAAAAACACTGTATACACTGATCAGCTATAACATTATGACCACCTGCCTATTAAGTTGGTCTCCCTTTTGCTGCCAAAACAGCCCTGACCCATCAAGGCATGGACTCCACTAGATCCCTGAAGGTGTGCTGTGGTATCTGGCACCAGCAGATCCTTTAAGTCCTTTAAACTTGTTGGATTACAAATTTATAAAATGTTAAATCTAGGTTCAAACATAATAGTATATAAACTGAAAAAGTTATGCACATTGGGTTTTACATTTTGAGTAAAGATGATGACATTCTAAGAAGATCAAGTCTAGCAGCCCAGGTGCCTGAAGACATAAACCTTTTGTCTTTATGTACTTCCTGACCACCGGGCAGGGTCTCAAGTTAAATGTGAATGCTAATCTCAATGCCAGGCTGTGCCTTTGTCTCTATGATAATGTGAAGGTCTGGGCGATACGGTCAGGCTGATTGGATTAGCACCTATGCATTTGAATGACACTGTTATGCTGATGAGATCAGGGCTGGGGAAATTCCGTTACCGGGCTGATTCCTGCATTTGCATGCTGTGTTTAGATCAGGGGTAGGCAAGTTCGGTCCTAGAGAACCGAAGCCCTGCAGATTTCAGCTCCAACCCTAATCAAACATACCTGAACAAGCTAATCAAGGTCTTCAGGATTACTAAGGCTACAGGCAATCTAACCCCCTGGTTTAGATTGTCTCCACCTCTATGTATCCCTCCCCCTTGAAAAGTATAAATTCTACAGTGCTGAGCTATAGTCAGACTTAGATGACTACAGCGATGCACAGTAAGTCCACAACAAAGAGTAACTTCTGCTTGAAAGATATCCCAATATCTCCTGGTCTCTGCTTCGACAAGGAAAACGTTTCCAACAAACTTAAAGGATACTTTTGATAGATACTGACCACTGCAGACCAGGAACATCCCACAAGAGCTGCAGTTTTGGAGATGTTCTGATCCAGTTGTCTAGCCATCACAATTTGTCCCTTGTCAAACTCGTTCAAATCCTTACGCTTGCCCATTTTTCCTGTTTCTAACACATCAACTTTGAGGACAAAATGTTCACTTGCTGCCTAATATATCCCACCCACTAACAGGTGCCATGATGAGGAGATCATCAGTCTTATTCACTTCACCTGTCAGTGGTCTTAATGTTATGCCTTATCGGTGTATGGTCAAACATTTGTGGACATCTGACAATCACACCCATAAGGTGGACGCACACAAATGTACAGGATGCCTTTGTGTATTATAGCACTACAATTTCCCTTTTCTGAAGCCCCAAACATATTCCTGGACACCATCTATGCAATGCAAAATTAGGTCAATAGGTCAAGGCAGATATGGACACTTTTCTTTTTTTTTTACTATTTTTTTCCTGTTATTTAAAATACCTGATTACATGGACTCTTATAGATATCCTTGTGACAAATTCTGCACTCCTTGAAAACCGGTCCACCTGCAATCAAACCCGATGTGTCATCAAAGGTGACATGGCTGAACAAGCACTGCCCTGTGCTATTAACATCATATTCTATAAACACCCTATACCTCTTAAGGTAAGAATACACTGATCATGAGCAGATACAGTAATATAGATCTCTACACAAAACAACCTGACATTCGAGTTCAGACAGCACTCTGTTTATTCTTCACAGGAGCTGGTGGGATGCGGACAATCAGATACTGTATATAACATCATTTTCTGGGATTAAATTCTTACATTAGCCACTATTTTATAAGCTTTACAAGTGTCTGTCATTTTAGACAATGTTAGAGACATAATTCACCTCATGACAAAAGGTATCTAGTGCCTTTGGCAGGAACAAGAAGTACGGAGAGACAGAGTAAGTACAACATGTTTAGGTGTAACGGAAACAATCAAGTCACAACTAGTTGTTGTTTATTTTTGCTATGAACATAAATCATGCATCTGTGCATGAGCAGATGAGTTACACCTCCTTTGATTTTTTTTCCCCCCAGGTTTACTCCAATATTTGTAGTGTACAAGATAATTAGGAGGTGTATTCTGTCTAGACACACACACACACACACCCCTGCAATAAGCCGCTGTTTCTTTAACTGGTATCTGTGCCATTATAAAAGTTTATAAGCCTTTCTGTTAAATGATTGTTGATGACATTAAATACATTCACTTTGTTTTTGAGTTGGTCTTTTCAATTCGGAGTAAACATGCTGTGAAAAATGAGCGTTAGATCATTTCAACATCATTATTTTATCTACACTTCAGGTTCTGCAAAATTAATTAAAAACAAATACAGAGTTCACGTTTCACCGGCACTCTTCTGTGGGCTACTACATTTTCCTTTGTGATTTTTAGACTGCTAGAAGCTGGGAAATAATGAGGATTTTAATGAAACAATCAAACCAAGCAAATACTCCTTAGCTGTGGTAAGTAACAAGCTACACTTCTGTGTACTGGCCACTTTTTAAAGCATACTTTAACCTGTAGCTTCAACCTTTCTGTGCATCTTCTCAGCAGGACTGGTCCGGTCAGAAAAGGCTACTTTGAGTCAGAACCACATGAACGTGCGGCCATTCTGTGATTAAACATGCCACAGCGACTACCCTCTCAAAATATGAAAACTGTATTTATTTGTTTACTTTCAGTTATGATTACAGCTAACGTATACAATTATTACAACCAAGTACATCACAAACTTTGTTCCATATTGTGTGCTCATAAATTAAACTAATCATAGTTGTGTCCCTTAGGTTAAATTCTAATTTTATTTGTCACACACACACACACAACCTCACACAGTGCAGCGTGTAGTGAAACGATTCTTACGACTAGACTTTACTTAAACCAGAAATGTGCTAACTTTATTTCGGCTAATAATATTTAATGCACTGCTGCTTTGAAAATAAATGCTTTAGAGAAACTATCATAAGACAGAACAGACAGCTGTCCTGTCCAAGTGCCAATGATGGCAGGAAGTGCAGAAAAAGTCGTAGCACCCTGGACGCAGCACAACAAATGTTTTCTGCTTAATCTGCTTATAATGCGTTTACTGTCATATTTACTTATATTTATTTACACTCTCACATGTCATAATCTTACCATCATGCGCCCCATGAGGAATTAGCAGAGGTTTATCTTGCCTCATCTTATCTTAAATGCAGAATATCCTGATTCTTGGGCAGTGTTGTGTTCTTCTTTGCCATACAAACAGTTATGGTATACTTGAGATGGTGGACGTATCTGATGCTTCAGACACAAATCTGAGTCTTCACAATTAGAGAGATAATTATATGTCTATAATTAGGAAAAGTAACATGTAATGCTCAGGTCTGCTTGTTTTCCAGCAAATTATTGAACAAGATATTTGGCAGCTTCTGAACCTGACTTGCTTGCTATTTAATCACGGTGATTAATTTAGCAGTGATTTCTGCCCAACATCCATCTTCACCATCCGACATTAAAGAGCAATCCAAGAACAGACTGAAGGACAATGTATACACTATACTGTGCCGGCGCTTATAGACAACATGTTTGGTTAATTATGCCTCACAAAGATAAAAAAGCTCACCATCTATGAATTCCAGTCTAATGAATACTTTATGTGTGTGCCAAAAAAACAGACTCAGCTGATCACAAGCCCTTCACCCATCCCTAAGCCCTCTAACCACTAACTGTTTGTGGCTCTTATGTCAGTGTTCTGGTCTAAATATGATCGGAAAAGTTGGATAACCTTAAAAAGCAAAAGCATCACCCCCCCCCCCCCCCCCCCCCCCACCATACTGCTCTCAGTATATTTAGCTTAATGACAGAACCATAATAAAAAAACAGCATGACAAATTTATTTTATTTATTATTATACCAGAAAAGAGTGCTAAATAAATAAATAAACAAACAAACAAACTAATAAATAATGAGCAGTCCCTCACTGCTATAGCCTGGTCCACATTCTGAAAACTCAAGGGGAATGATTTCATGATTGCTTTCTAAACAGGAAAATAATGCTCTATGGGAGCATTGAATAAATATGACGTTATTGTATGCAACTTCTAAATATACAATTTTTTTTAGATAAAACCTGTGTAAACATTCAAAGGGATTATGCAGCTCATCCTAAGCACACAGCTTAGATTGTTTCTCCTGTGGACCTTTCATGCACTGACCATTTTCATTTTCATGCATTGATCATTACACCCACAGTATTGACCCGGAATGACATTGAATGAGAAACCCATAGCACACTGTCAAACAGGAGCACATAATATATCTGTACAAGCATGATATACTCATTAACTGTAAACTCTGACCTTGCAGCAAAATGCTTTTTAACCCTGTAATTGATTTAAACAAATGAATGCTGGCGTTTCTTAAACCTGCTAGAAACACTGAAAATGATGCACTCAAAACAAGACTATCACGATTTGTAAAATATCAGGCAAAACCCAGCTTTTAAACCGTGTCACTTTTAAAGGCACAGTTTGTCAGGTGAAAAAATAGATTTGCATAAAGAGATGCTGGAATTTAGCCAAGACTCAGACAAGCCGTACTGGTAACACCACAACTGCTGGGACCAGGCAAATAAAAATAACAAACAGGAACGTTCTTCCGAAACTCGCCATTTTAGCACGAGGCATTTCCCTTCACTAAATCTGGCTTTAGTTAGAGAATACCTAAAAATGTGTACAGTCCTTGATTTGTCTTTTCAGCAACAGCAGATTCACCAGTTTATAATGTTTTTCAAATGATTCCCAGCATGATACACGGTTTTAAAAGCTGCAATTAAATCTTTACTTTGGTTTTTTATATCCAGTGTACTTTTATAACTTGCAGGTTCTTCTGGCTGCCTGGAGTATCACTATGAATTGCTAGCAAAGCAGGTGAAAACTTTCATGTTTGTAAGAGCAGCTCAGTGCGGGCCTCCGTCATAATCACCTTTGGCGTCAGGATCGGCAAAATTTGTGTAATTAAACTAATCAACCACATAAAATCTGTTCAACCTTTCAAATCAACATAAGCATTAAATTATATCCATTACTACTACAGAATCACAGAGACATTCCCAGAAGTATTACTCCCCGTGATGCACACTACACACAGAAATAAAATTTAACATTTTGGTACTTTCTGCCTGTCAGCATTAATTATTACAAAGTCACAGCGACCTGGGTGCACTTGAAAGATCGCATCTTATCTACACATTTTGTCCTAGCCGAATAAATGACAGAGACACTGCCAAAACTTGGGACTGACAGTACTGCCAATTACAGGAAACCCTTACAGTCATGCAGCCTATTAATCAAACCCATTCTGTAATCATTACTCACTTTACAAAAGAAAAACGAACTGAGGTTTTACCTTGAAGTTGCTGGAGTTGACCCAGGAGGACGCAAGGCCATCCACCATCTTGTCCAAGGCAGTTTGGTCCTGCTCCAGGTCATGAGACTTTTCCTTATCAGTGATGTAGTCAATGAGCTCCTGACCAACCTGCAGCCTCCGGCCCACATCCTTCTGTAGCACTTGTGCCAGACAGTACTCCATATCGGGCTCCATGGCCTATGCTGCTCAACCACCACCTCAAAGGCAGTGGGAGGGAAAAACTGAGAGAGACCTTTAGCGTTCTTGCGTGACCCAAATTTAAAAAAATAAAAACAAGGGTTAATGTATTAATATCCTGTCTTATGGCAAATCCTGTTTGCACGTCAGGGCAGCAAAAGGCTGAGCCTCGAGGATGTAGGCCTGGGAATGGCAACAATGCACCATATGTGCCTCGACAACAGCTGATGTGGTTTGTGAGCTCTCCTTTCCTTCCAAGCCAAAAGGCTACCAACAGCAAACTCTCCAAGAGTGGCTGCAGCATGGAGTGTAGCAACTAGTGCCCGAGAGGAAGGCTTCTGTGGAACATTGCTTCATAATCCCACTAACGGTGAACTACCTAGGGTAAAGATAACAAAACAGAACATAAAAACAAGTTAGTCAGTACGCTTGCAATCAAACACCAGCGGATCCATGCCTAAGGGTTTGTTAGTGGATTTCAGTAGGTACTACATGTGATTAGACACGTTTGAGAGACAAACATTTGGCCGGGAAACATCTAACGAAGGGGGGTGCTGCAACTGCCATACCCTAGCTCCATGACAAAGCAGAAAAATATGAACCAGATGCCCGTTAGAGCTGAACTAGGATCAAACTCTCCACATGTAACCAATTAGATGACCCAAATACATCACAAAGGCAGGTGGAGAAACACCTACAAACACCAAGCTCTTTTCAGTAACACTAGCAAAGCTAAACATGAAACTCTACAGAGAGCTATAATTCCTTAAAGAAGTGGAAATGAAAGATGATCATTTTCCAGTAACAGTGTTTTATTTCTCTTATACCACAGCTATTTACCAATGATTGCAATTGTATATTTCATAAAGAATGACAAGTCATTTTTTTCACTGCAGAGCTATTTTTTTTTTATTGCTTTTCAGTTATTCTCGGCTATAATCTCTTTCTCTCTCGATATAAAGAGGGGGGAAAATGCAGCTTGTTACAGAGAAGTCCTCTATCCTGAACAATTTCCCATAGCAGAAAACTCAATGCTACAGCTTTGCCTCTGACACAAATCAACACTGGAGATTCCTTCCATCAACATTAAATCAATGTCTCACCACATCAAACTTTCAGACTGTGGCATGTGTAAATGTTTCACCACATCCAGGACTAGACGCTTATCTTTTTAATCTGTTTATAAGTCATCTTAGAATAAGCACATCAACCATACAAGTCCCTGTGAATGAGTTACTACAAAATAACAACATATTAAAACGAGCAGAGATTTGTGAATATGTTATACATAATCGGTCATTTGATTACAAAGACGTATGAGGCTTTATGTTAGGCAGATGACATTATATCCAGTGGCTGGATGAATACACCACGGACAAGCTGTTAACCCAGTGACACCTGCTAGCTATTTTGTTTTGTAAAACACTGTGACTGCGTCAAACCTATGAACATGTTTTCTGTTTGTTCTGCTAAATCAGTCATCGTAGACAATTTTGTGAACCGGACAGAAATGACTGTCAAAGCAGCATCTATAGAGTCTTCTTTGATTAAACTCACAACTTTTACAATAAGCACTATGCTAATACTGGGTAGGGCATCCCTTTGCTCTCAAAACAGCCTTAATTCTTCATAGCATGAGTTCCACATATCCCAGAATTCCTGCAGATTTTTCAGGTGCACTTTCTTTCTTTAAATCTCAGTTCTACCACATCCCAAATATCTTCCCGGAAACTGGGAATGCCACTGAATGACAGTCATTTTAAGATAACTTTTGTTTTGTGACATGGTGCATGATCATGCTGGATGTAGCCATTGGAAAATTGGACCATGAAGGGATGCCCATGCTCAACAACAACAATACTCAAATAGGATGGTGCATTCAAGTGATTGATTGGTAATAACAGGCTCAAAATGTGCCAAGAAAACATTCCCAACACCATTAGACTGATAAAAGGCAGGCTGGATCCATGGATTTATGCTGTTGGCAGTATATTCTGACCCAACCATCTGTGTATCTCAACAGAAATCGACAATCATTTTTCCTTACTTCAACTGTCCAGTTTTGGTGAGTCTGTGCTCACTGAAGCCCCAGTTTTCTGTTCTTGACTGACAGAAGTGGAATCTGACCTGGTCATCAACTGTTGTACTACAACTGGAAGTTTGTGTGTTGTACATTCTGAGATGCTTTTTTGCTCACCACAATTGTATAAAAGGTCTTCAATATATACTGCTGGTCTATACCTGCATTTATGTATTATGCTACTGCTGCTGCTACATGATTGGCTGATTAGATAATTGCATCAATGAGTGCCTAATAAATTACTTGGTGAGGGTATAACATTAACAGTCAATCCTGTGATGCCTGCAGGTCAGTGGCAAGGTAAGATTTCAATGTCTGAGACAACTGGCTGCAGTTTTATACATATATTTTTGATAGCTAAACAACAAGTCTCTGATTATACAAAGCAGAACAGATTTCTCTGACACAATGTTAAACTCACTATTCAAACACACAGTGTTAACTAATAGTTAAATTCCTACCTAGACTCTTCAAACATCTGTTAGTGACCCCGAAAAGCTGTAGTACGGTATTGTAGCTGTAATACCGGATTTTGTACATAATCACACGATGTGTAAATCGTTTAAAAGTCCACCTGTAACTGGATTGAGAGTCCGGACTCGATTCTGTATGATGATGTACACCAATCAGGCATAACATTATGACATTATATTATCTCATCATCATGACACCTGTTAGTGGGTGGGATATATTAGGCAGCTAGTGAACATTTTGTCTTCAAAGTTGATGTGTTAGAAGCAGGAAAAATGGGCAAGCGTAAGAAATTGCAGCTCTTGTGGGGTGTTCCCGGTCCGCAGTGGTCAGTATCTATCAAAAGTGGTCCACGGAAGGAACAGTGGTGACCCGGCGACAGGGTCATGGGTGGCCAAGGCTCACTGCTGCACGTGGGGAGCGAAGGCTGGCCCGTGTGGTCCGATCCAACAGACAAGCTACTATTGCTCAGACTGGTGAATGCTGGTTCTGATAGAAAGGTGTCAGAATACACAGTGCATGATGGGTAAGGGCTGTTTTGGCAGCAAAAGGGAGACCAACACAAGATTAAGCGTGTGGTCACAATGTTATGCCTGGTTGTTGTATTTCCATTTGAAACAGGAAGTCAAAGTGACAGCAAGCTGAAGCGTTAGACTGATATCCCCAACAACCAGGGGCATTCAAAATATGTCACACTCCCATCAAATCTAAACAAACTTCTTAGAACAATAGTGAAGAACTCAACAAAAGTATTTTTCCCCCCAAAACTTGAAGAACTTCTTAACACTAAACCTGTCGACTTGAACGATGACAGCAACCTAGATTGGCAGCATTGCTGAGCGATCGTACATGTCTGAAAAGGTGTCTACTATCACTGGTGTTGGAGAGGTGCACGCTGATCACCGGGAAGATTCTGAATAGCAATATCACTTTCTCCTACTAAAGAAGGAGACTAGGGCTAGAGCTGAATTCGGACAGATTAAGCATTTTTGATTCATCTGAGGTAACAAAACACTTGACAAACAAACTACATCAAGTTTGTAAAATACTCGGACCAACTTACACAAATACCACCTTCGTTCACAATGAATAAACTCTAATCATTAAATATTCTCAACCAAGGGATGACCAGAAAGGGGGATTGTGTGAAGGAAGACACATTGCCAAAAACTAAAGAACCACAATCTGCTCTGGTGGTAGAGAAGGACACGCCCCTCTCTAAAGGGCATTAATTGGGCGAACACAAATTAGTCCAGGGCGAGTCATCACAAACATTTTAATTATTTTCTTGGAAGTAACAAACTCTTAAATGGAAACAAGAACATGTCTGCATGCTTGTTTTCGTTTTCTACATATACCATGATACTCTGACACTAAGAAACGGGGACAAAAAGGCCAACTTGAATACCAAGCATCTACCTGACTGTTTTTCAGGTACACTCTACCCCAGCATAGTGAGCAAACTGTAGCAGGCAGCTAAGCTAGCTGCTTAACACCACCAGAAATAACAAAAGCGACAGATCGTGCCAACTAGCTTCGATTACATTTACCTCATTAAAAACGGAGAGTAACTAAACACGCTCACTTGCAAGACGTTGCGAATATTTCTGACTAAATAAGCTGACAGTTTCATCTCTGTTTGGTGTCAGGATGCGCCTTGTCATCGCCCTGTTAGCGTTAGCTATGGTGCTAAGTGCTACTCTTCTGGCCGCGAAGAAGGGTATATAAAACACACAGACTAATTAAAAAAAATGCTGAGCGAATTAAACAATATCAAGCGGCAGAGCTATTTCTGAAGCAGATAATTCGAACACAGTCATATACAGAAATAAATGCCTGCATCTTAGGTTTTCATTGATTTTTTTCCCCCGAAAAGCTGGCTAACCTGACACTAACGTTAGCCCACTACAATCCCGCACAAAGCAGCACGCGATCTACAGGTCAATGGAGAAAAAATACATTACACAATGAGAGGTCCGAGTTACAGTACGGTCCAAAATAATGACTTGGAGACTCACCATGATAATTAACCGGTAATTAAGAGGGGAAGAGAGCCGTTTCGGACACTGAGGGAATAGAGCAGCAGCGAGGTGTGTGTGTGTGTGTAGCCAGAGCTGCCCTGCTGTGAGGGACAATGACGGAGCCGCTGTGCGCATGCGCGAACTATCACCGCTTTACAGTGTTGTTGTGACCGAGCAATTTTCTACTCCATTCGCACACCAATGTCTCTGATAATATAATGAGAATAGACCTTATAATGTGGAGGAAGACCATGTCGTGTGTTAAACTAATTAATACATGATAATGTTTAAAACATTTAAAAATGTTCATCAACACCTTTACCTTTTGTACAATACCACAAACACGAGCGCATATGGTTTTAGAAATTTATTTTCCAGAGCATGATGGTCAGTCGGAGTCTGTCTCTTCCTAAATGTAATGTAGCTCCCGCTCAAAACTGGACAAACAACACACGCACTACTTACACTATATTGCTAAAAGTTTTCAGACACCCCTCCAAATCATTGAATTCAGGTGTTGGACTTGGCCCCTTTGTTCCAGTGAAAGGAACTGGATGAGGGAGTTTGGAGTGGAGGAACTTGACTGGCCTGTATTAGTCCTGACCTCAACCTGATAGAACACATTTGGTAATGAATTAAACTCCTAAACCTTGTGGAAAGCCTTCCCCAGAAGAGTTGAAGCTGTTCTAGCTGCAAAGGGCGGGCCAACTCCATATTACATTCATGTGGATATAAAGGCAGAAGTCCCAGTTCTGGCCTGGCTCACAGTCTCCACTCTAATTCATCCCAAAGGTGAATTCAGGACTCTGTGGAGGCCAGTCAAGTTCCTCCACATCAAACTCACTCATCCATGTCTTTATGGACCTTGCTTTGTACACTGGTGTACAGTCATGTTGGAACAGGAAGGGGTTATCCCTAAACTATTCCCATAAAGTTGGGAGCATGAAGTTGTCCAAAATGTCTTGGTATGCTGAGTTCCTTTCACTGGAACTAAAGGGCCAAGCCCAACCCCTGAACTGAATGATTTGGAGGGGTGTCCCAAAACTTTTGACAAGATAGTGTATATAGAAAGCCAATACTCATGTTTGCTTATCTTTCACAGTTCAATAGGTCTTCAATGATTTTATATAGTCTAGCGCCCTCTACTGTTTAGTGTGCTTCACAACGTTAAAAAAATCGAAAGGGGTTCAATGCACAAATATCTTTATGAATTTTTCATATTTTTCAGGATAATGTTCACGTTTTCTTTTTCTGCAGTGGCAAATCCATAAGTACAGCTTTACAATAATCAAATGCAAATAAAAATGAAAAAGGAGAATTTCATAAGTACACCACCACATATATCTGGGTCACAGTTGTGGTGTAGACAGACAATACTTGTTTAATGTTTATTATTATTACTTACAGTAAACAAATGTTTATTGGGATTTCCTGAAACTGGCATTGATTATATATACACAGTCCATACGCTCTTGGCCAGCAAATTATATTCCATGGATATAGCAAAACACAATTATATGCACCACTACTTGTCCACTAAGTAACCAATCAACCTTGTTAAACTGCATTTAGTCTTGCATTTGAAATACTTTACCTGAAAGCCATAACCAATAATTACACATTTCTGTTAGTTTATTCTTGCAGAGTATAAAGTGTCTGAGCACAAGTCAGGGTGGTGCTTCACATTAACAACAATGTGACTTAACACCTAACATTTACTACTCTGCTTCTGAATAAGAGGAATCGTTTTAAAAAGTTGTATGTACATTTTATGCCATCTTGGCAAGACATCCAAAACAGCCAGAGAACACATTTGCATAAGAAAAGGTCTCAAACAGACATACGCAGATGCTGAAACATTTCCTTAGTTCATAAAAACCAGGCCACCAGCTGTGTAGGTAACTCCTCTCAATTTCTGAAAGGACCCGAGAAACCTCTGAATACAAATCTAGACTTTATAATTAAGCCAATTTAGCTTTTCAGTCTCTCTTCAAAACAGAGGCTCAATCCTCATCATCTGACTGTTCCTCTTCTGACCCT
The DNA here is from genome assembly GCF_019097595.1 of Hemibagrus wyckioides. Classification (NCBI taxonomy): domain Eukaryota; kingdom Metazoa; phylum Chordata; class Actinopteri; order Siluriformes; family Bagridae; genus Hemibagrus; species Hemibagrus wyckioides. The sequence continues at coordinate 20,797,753 of NC_080715.1, forward strand.
TCCTCCTCCTCTTCTGACCCTTCCTCCTCTTCCTCCTCCTCTGTGTCTTCAGAGTCTTCAAAATCGTCACTGTTCTTTGGTGGGATTTTGAGAACAATTTCATCATCAACATCGTCATCCTTGACTTTTATGGACCTCCTCCTCTCCAGGACTGAAGGCGTACAAACCGGTGTGGCATCCTATAAACCAGACATGATTCATTAAAGAAAGTTCAGTGTGTGTGAGCATGGCTTTTAAGAATAATTCATCCAGAAAGACTCACAATTACAAATAAATTAGAAATAAACATATATTTTCAGTGTCATCCAAAATCTTTAGTGGAAACTGCTTTTAAAAGCCACCGTCACCAGTAAAGCAATGTGCTGTGACATTCTCATAGGAATAACAAAAGGACAGCTACTAATTAGGACAATAATTGTTAACCACTTCAAAAAGATTTCAGTATACACATATTCAATGTGTTGGAGAGTAGAGTTTTTCTGTTCAGGCTTACTGGAATGTTGGCACATGGGTTTCATTGTGCAGCTACAATCAGCTGACAATAAGCTAAATGTACCAGCTTCCTGTTGGCACAATTATCTTACTCCAGAAGACAAACACAGCTGGAATAATTTTCAGAATGTGCCAAAGATTAGTTAAGTCTGAGGAATCTCAGCTATCGTCATAACCGCATTACATCACCCCCAACAAAACCAATACAAGTGCTCAAACTGTGCTCACCTCACTGCAGGCAGACGTATCAGCATCTGACGGAGCCTTCTTTACTTGAGCTGCCTGAAAGAGTTAGATATTTACTTATTTGTTTAGAACAAATAAGAAATTACTCATTTAAATTAATTACAATAAAGGGGTTCTACTCAAATACTGACAAATCCTGGAAAATCGTAGTCGATGCCCTTTTCTGCCAGCCTCTTGCGAAGCTTCGATTCTTTGCTGAGAAGCTTTCCTGAAAGTTTCTTCATCTCTTCTGGGCCATGGGCTTTATTATACCGTGCCACTGCAGGGCGTTTGGGCTTCTTAAATATTTTCTGAGAACCAACGAACAGCTTTTCATGGACTTTCTCAGGTGGCATAACACTACCTGTCCAAAACACAAACACATGACTTAATGAAACACCACATGCTTTGACATCCATTTAATGTCATCATTTATTAATGCTTAATTTATGCAACTAAACAAAAATAAAAAATATGCATATATTGCGTTAACAGAAACACAGGGCATATTTTCACCTAATTTCTATATGAGATTTCCACTCATGAAGACTTTGCCTGGACTATTCTAATTTATGTGAGAGAAATGCTATGCTCTAACCTCTTTAATGCTTACATTCGTGTTCGAGTTCATTTAACGGCAGCTTTCTTCATGAAGCTTTAATTTCCAAATTAAAACTATGCAAAAGTGGCAAGTAAATCTCATTAGGAGAGAAATTATATAGATCCTTATATAAAATGAGATAATGATGGGACTGTGTCCCCTAAAGTTAGTAAATAATAATGAATGGGCAATAATTATTTTACATATAATTTATTATTTTTTACTAACTTTCAGGGACACAGTTCTTTCTCCATCTTTGTGATTTCTATAAGCTACAGCCCAGAGACTCATGAAATAAAAAAAAAAAAAAACATTTTAATTCGCATTCAGCCTGATCGTGGCTTTAACTAAGAACACAAATTGGTGTCGTTTTCTGGACTCTCTGCTATAACTGTAGCAAGGAGTGAAAAAGAATAAATGTTACAGTACAACTGTGCATGTTAGTACATCTCAATATGATGCATCAACATAAAATCCTGCTTAAAACAGATAACACTTAACACAGCAACCAAATCACATGGTCAGAATCATACTACAATAACAATATTAAGAGTTAAAAAATAATAAAAAAATTGCACTCACATTTGATCAGCCTTTCTCCCATGAGGTAGTTGTCCATGGTTTCTGCCACAATCTTGGCCACTTCATCACACTCAAATTCCACAAAGGCATAGCCTTTACTCCGGCCGGTCTGCGAATATAAACCCAACAAAACGTCAGTCTCATCAAAACGCCCAAGGCGGCCATAATCTTCCAAACATTCACACGCTTGCTTAATGTAGGCACATGGGTTTCATTGCACAACTAGAGAGCAGGCAATAAGCTTAATGGACCTCTTTTCTGTAGGCACAAATATCTCACCCACTGCAATACACGTGCTGGAGGTAATTTTCAGATTGTGCCATTTCCTATCATCACTGGACACCATTTCACACAAATGTACACAAACTGAAAAACGTGCCATTACTTTTTTACTTCTGGACAGCCTCAATCGCTGGACATCACCAAACTGAGAGAAGTAAGATCTGAGCTGTGGCTCGGCCAGTGACTGAGGAAGGTGACCCACATAAATCACACCTGGAGTTAAAACCTGGACAAGAAGAGAAAAAAGGGAGTAAGTAGTGATTTACAAAGTAGGGTCCATGAAGCATAGTCAGAGAGTAAACCAGTCTTCTGTCCAGACACAAGCCGTTATACAGTAATGAACAGAGACATACAGAGATAAGACACTTGTTGCAATAGAAAGAGCGGTGTTAATTAAACCAAACTACATAAATGCACATAAACCTTAAGTTCATCTTCTACACTTCAACACCAAACCATCCAAAAAGAAAACTAGTGGATTTTAAACACACTATCCACCTTTTCATACACGATAGCTACCCGTACCGCTTTCTGTCGCTTTTTCACTTGCTGCACCTTCTTCTGAAACTCAGCGTCTTCACTCGGGTTGAGCGCGAGCAGCTTCCCGCTCTGTGTCTTCTCTGTCATGATGAAAAGAAATTCTGACAATAATAATAATAATAATACACACTCTAAGAAACGTTCCTCACACCCGACATGCCACACGATGAGGAACCACGTTTCTGGACAGAGGAAGTACAATGTGCTGGTGGCTACAAATACACCACTTCCTGAACTGCACGTTGTCAGGCGCCATCTGCTGTACCGGAGAGCACGTGCTTGCCCTCGAGGGATATGCGTGCACAGCAGTTTCTCTCGAGATAGGGAGGATTGAGATTAAATAAGCATCATGAGGGCATCTATGCTTCATACTGTCGTTTCTTCTGGGCATGTTTTCCCCCGAAACATGTATTTTTTTCTGCATTAATATCTTTAATAGCTCGTTTATACAGGTGATGTGGAGACTCTTTCAATAAGCCTGACACTAGTAGGCTATTTAACATTAGTGTAGTATTTAATGTACTTTTGCAAGCTATGATCAAGTAATAAATGTCTTAATTATGATCAGTGAATTATATGATAATTGAATGTGCACTATATTGCCAAATATTTTGTGATACTGCTCCAAATCATTGAATTCAGGTGTTGTTTTTCAAGGATTTGGGCTTGGCCCCTTAGTTCCAGTGAAAGGACCCACCACTGAGGTCCCCGAAGTCTGGACCTAGGTATTTTTCCAATAACAAAAGTTGTAAAATAATTATTACCTTATATTAATTCTGCTTTGGTGCTGCAAGGATTAAAACAAGGCAAGATAACAGACCTTACAGCGCTTTCTTACAGCGCTCATCAATGTCAAAGTGTTTGTGATGATGGCGGGGTTTATGTTCACAGGCGCTGAGTGTAAATATTCGAGCTCGACACCTCAGACAGCTTGACCCCTGTTTTACGATAGAAATGTTAAACAACCGATAGAAATATTCAGGGATGTAAACTAATAAACATTTGTCCAAAGCCCAACCCATGTAAAACAACACTTGCATTCAATGATTTTGAGGGGTGTCCCAAAACTTTTGGCAATGTAGTGTATGTATGGTGGGGTGGTGGGGTTTGGTGGAAATAAAGGCACTGCTGTCATCTGGTGGAAGTAAGAGGTCAGTGCACACTGTGAGTACCTCTATGAAAAGCTTGAAATATTTTGATAGTTTAATCATTAGCACTCTTTTTTTGTGACAGGTGTGCTATGTGTGTTGGGAAGATAAAAGTCTCCATGCCGGGATGAATTTAATTTCTGCTTTTGGTAAACAAAGTGTGTGCAGCATTGTTTAGTAGTTTCATTCATCTTGGAAAGAACACATTTCGTTTGTTTGATTAGGATTTCTTTTCGTTTGCGTTAAAAAATAAAGAGAACTTAGGCTTTGCAGATAGTTATGGGCAGAATGTTCCTTTTGAATCAGTGATACATATGAAAGTGCTATTACCCTGTCGTAACTGTGTTATTACCCCTACTCTATGCTATTATGCTGTTGTAACTGTTTTAACAACCGACAGTGCTATTACCCTGTCGTAACTGTGTTATTACCACAGACACTGCTATTACCCTGTCGTAACTGTGTTATTACCACAGACACTGCTATTACCCTGTCGTAACTGTGTTATTACCACCGACAGTGCTATTACCCTGTCGTAACTGTTATTACCACAGACACTGCTATTACCCTGTCGTAACTGTGTTATTACCACCGACAGTGCTATTACCCTGTCGTAACTGTGTTATTACCACCGACAGTGCTATTACCCTGTCGTAACTGTGTTATTACCACCGACAGTGCTATTACCCTGTCGTAACTGTGTTATTACCACCGACACTGCTATTACCCTGTCGTAACTGTGTTATTACCACCGACACTGCTATTACCCTGTCGTAACTGTGTTATTACCACCGACACTGCTATTACCCTGTTGTAACTGTGTTATTACCACCGACACTGCTATTACCCTGTCGTAACTGTGTTATTACCACCGACACTGCTATTACCCTGTCGTAACTGTTATTAACAACTGACAGTGCTATTACGCTGTCGTAACTGTGTTATTAACAACCGACAGTGCTATTACCCTGTCGTAACTGTGTTATTAACAACCGACAGTGCTATTACCCTGTCGTAACTGTGTTATTAACAACCGGCAGTGCTATTACCCTGTCGTAACTGTTATGACCACCGACAGTGCTATTACCCTGTCGTAACTGTTATTAACAACCGACAGTGCTATTACCCTGTCGTAACTGCGTTATTACCACAGACAGTGCTATTACCCTGTCGTAACTGCGTTATTACCACCGACAGTGCTATTACACTGTCGTAACTGTGTTATTAACAACCGACAGTGCTATTACCCTGTCGTAACTGTGTTATTACCACCGACAGTGCTATTACCCTGTCGTAACAGTGTTATTACCACCGACAGTGCTATTACCCTGTCGTAACTGTGTTATTACCACCGACAGTGCTATTACCCTGTCGTAACTGTGTTATTACCACCGACACTGCTATTACCCTGTCGTAACTGTGTTATTACCACCGACACTGCTATTACCCTGTCGTAACTGTGTTATTACCACCGACACTGCTATTACCCTGTCGTAACTGTGTTATTACCACCGACAGTGCTATTACCCTGTCGTAACTGTGTTATTACCACCGACACTGCTATTACCCTGTCGTAACTGTGTTATTACCACCGACACTGCTATTACCCTGTCGTAACTGTGTTATTACCACCGACATTGCTATTACCCTGTCGTAACTGTGTTATTACCACCGACACTGCTATTACCCTGTCGTAACTGTGTTATTACCACCGACACTGCTATTACCCTGTCGTAACTGTGTTATTACCACCGACACTGCTATTACGCTGTCGTAACTGTGTTATTAACAACCGACAGTGCTATTACCCTGTCGTAACTGTGTTATTAACAACCGACAGTGCTATTACCCTGTCGTAACTGCGTTATTACCACCGACACTGCTATTACCCTGTCGTAACTGCGTTATTACCACCGACACTGCTATTACCCTGTCGTAACTGCGTTATTACCACCGACACTGCTATTACGCTGTCGTAACTGCGTTATTACCACAGACAGTGCTATTACCCTGTCGTAACTGCGTTATTACCACCGACAGTGCTATTACACTGTCGTAACTGTTATTAACAACCGACAGTGCTATTACCCTGTCGTAACTGCGTTATTACCACCGACAGTGCTATTACCCTGTCGTAACTGCGTTATTACCACCGACAGTGCTATTACGCTGTCGTAACTGCGTTATTACCACCGACAGTGCTTTACGCTGTCGTAACTGCGTTATTACCACCGACAGTGCTATTACGCTGTCGTAACTGCGTTATTACCACCGACAGTGCTTTACGCTGTCGTAACTGCGTTATTACCACCGACAGTGCTATTACACTGTCGTAACTGTTATTAACAACCGACAGTGCTATTACCCTGTCATAACTGCGTTATTACCACCGACAGTGCTATTACCCTGTTGTAACTGCGTTATTACCACCGACAGTGCTATTACGCTGTTGTAACTGCGTTATTACCACCGACAGTGCTTTACGCTGTCGTAACTGCGTTATTACCACCGACAGTGCTATTACGCTGTCGTAACTGCGTTATTACCACCGACAGTGCTATTACCCTGTCGTAATTGTTATTACCACCGACAGTGCTATTACACTGTCGTAACTGTGCTATTTCCTCAGACAGTACTATTACGCTGTCGTAACTGTGTTATTACCACTGACAGTGCTATTACCCTGTCGTAACTGCGTTATTACCACCGACAGTGCTATTACCCTGTCGTAATTGTTATTACCACCGACAGTGCTATTACACTGTCGTAACTGTGCTATTTCCTCAGACAGTACTATTACCCTGTCGTAACTGTGTTATTACCACCGACACTGCTATTACCCTGTCGTAACTGTTATTAACAACCGACAGTGCTATTACGCTGTCGTAACTGTGTTATTAACAACCGACAGTGCTATTACCCTGTCGTAACTGTGTTATTAACAACCGACAGTGCTATTACCCTGTCGTAACTGTGTTATTAACAACCGGCAGTGCTATTACCCTGTCGTAACTGTTATGACCACCGACAGTGCTATTACCCTGTCGTAACTGTTATTAACAACCGACAGTGCTATTACCCTGTCGTAACTGCGTTATTACCACCGACAGTGCTATTACCCTGTCGTAACTGCGTTATTACCACCGACAGTGCTATTACCCTGTCGTAACTGTGTTATTAACAACCGACAGTGCTATTACCCTGTCGTAACTGTGTTATTACCACCGACAGTGCTATTACCCTGTCGTAACTGTGTTATTACCACCGACAGTGCTATTACCCTGTCGTAACTGTGTTATTACCACCGACAGTGCTATTACCCTGTCGTAACTGTGTTATTACCACCGACAGTGCTATTACCCTGTCGTAACTGTGTTATTACCACCGACAGTGCTATTACCCTGTCGTAACTGTGTTATTACCACCGACACTGCTATTACCCTGTCGTAACTGTGTTATTACCACCGACACTGCTATTACCCTGTCGTAACTGTGTTATTACCACCGACACTGCTATTACGCTGTCGTAACTGTGTTATTAACAACCGACAGTGCTATTACCCTGTCGTAACTGTGTTATTAACAACCGGCAGTGCTATTACCCTGTCGTAACTGTGTTATTAACAACCGGCAGTGCTATTACCCTGTCGTAACTGTTATGACCACCGACAGTGCTATTACCCTGTCGTAACTGTTATTAACAACCGACAGTGCTATTACCCTGTCGTAACTGCGTTATTACCACAGACAGTGCTATTACCCTGTCGTAACTGCGTTATTACCACCGACAGTGCTATTACACTGTCGTAACTGTTATTAACAACCGACAGTGCTATTACCCTGTCGTAACTGCGTTATTACCACCGACAGTGCTATTACCCTGTCGTAACTGCGTTATTACCACCGACAGTGCTATTACGCTGTCGTAACTGCGTTATTACCACCGACAGTGCTTTACGCTGTCGTAACTGCGTTATTACCACCGACAGTGCTATTACGCTGTCGTAACTGCGTTATTACCACCGACAGTGCTTTACGCTGTCGTAACTGCGTTATTACCACCGACAGTGCTATTACACTGTCGTAACTGTTATTAACAACCGACAGTGCTATTACCCTGTCATAACTGCGTTATTACCACCGACAGTGCTATTACCCTGTTGTAACTGCGTTATTACCACCGACAGTGCTATTACGCTGTCGTAACTGCGTTATTACCACCGACAGTGCTATTACGCTGTCGTAACTGCGTTATTACCACCGACAGTGCTATTACCCTGTCGTAATTGTTATTACCACCGACAGTGCTATTACACTGTCGTAACTGTGCTATTTCCTCAGACAGTACTATTACGCTGTCGTAACTGTGTTATTACCACCGACAGTGCTATTACCCTGTCGTAACTGTGCTATTACCACCGACAGTGCTATTACCCTGTCGTAACTGTGCTATTACCACCGACAGTGCTATTACCCTGTCGTAACTGTGCTATTACCACCGACAGTGCTATTACCCTGTCGTAACTGTGCTATTACCACCGACAGTGCTATTACCCTGTCGTAACTGTGCTATTACCACAGACAGTGCTATTACGCTGTCGTAACTGTGCTATTACCACAGACAGTGCTATTACGCTGTCGTAACTGTGCTATTACCACAGACAGTGCTATTACGCTGTCGTAACTGTGCTATTACCACAGACAGTGCTATTACGCTGTCGTAACTGTGTCATTAACAACCGACAGTGCTAATACCCTATCGTAACTGTCATTACAACCGACAGTGCTATTACCCTGTCGTAACTGTGTCATTAACAACCGACAGTGCTATTACCCTGTCGTAACTGTTATCACCACCGACAGTGCTATTACCCTGTTGTAACTGTTATTAACAACCGACAGTGCTATTACCCTGTCATAACTGTGTTATTACCATCGACACTGCTATTACCCTGTCGTAACTGTTATCACCACCGACAGTGCTATTACCCTGTCGTAACTGTTATCACCACCGACAGTGCTATTACCCTGTCGTAACTGTTATTAACAACCGACAGTGCTATTATGCTGTCGTAACTGTGTTATTAACAACCGACAGCGCTATTACCCTGTAGTAACTGCGTTATTACCACCAACAGTGCTATTACCCTGTCGTAACTGCGTTATTACCACCGACAGTGCTGTTACACTGTCGTAACTGCGCTATTACCACCGACAGTGCTGTTACCCTGTCGTAACTGCGCTATTACCACCGACAGTGCTGTTACACTGTCGTAACTGCGTTATTACCACCGACAGTGCTGTTACCCTGTCGTAACTGCGCTATTACCACCGACAGTGCTGTTACGCTGTCGTAACTGCGCTATTACCACCGACAGTGCTGTTACCCTGTCGTAACTGCGCTATTACCACCGACAGTGCTGTTACCCTGTCGTAACTGCGCTATTACCACCGACAGTGCTGTTACCCTGTCGTAACTGCGCTATTACCACAGACAGTGCTGTTACCCTGTCGTAACTGCGCTATTACCACAGACAGTGCTGTTACGCTGTCGTAACTGTGCTATTACCACAGACAGTGCTGTTACGCTGTCGTAACTGTGCTATTACCACAGACAGTGCTATTACGCTGTCGTAACTGTGTTATTACCACCGACAGTGCTATTACCCTGTCGTAACTGTGTCATTAACAACCGACAGTGCTAATACCCTATCGTAACTGTCATTACAACCGACAGTGCTATTACCCTATCGTAACTGTCATTACAACCGACAGTGCTATTACCCTGTCGTAACTGTCATTAACAACCGACAGTGCTATTACCCTGTCGTAACTGTTATCACCACCGACAGTGCTATTACCCTGTTGTAACTGTTATTAACAACCGACAGTGCTATTACCCTGTCATAACTGTGTTATTACCATCGACACTGCTATTACCCTGTCATAACTGTTATTACCACCAACAGTGCTATTACGCTGTCGTAACTGTGTTATTACCACCGACAGTGCTATTACGTTGTCGTAACTGCGTTATTAACAACCGACAGTGCTATTACCCTGTCGTAACTGCGTTATTACCGCCGACAGTGCTATTACGCTGTCGTAACTGCGTTATTACCGCCGACAGTGCTATTATGCTGTCGTAACTGCGTTATTACCGCCGACAGTGCTAGTACACTGTCGTAACTGCGTTATTACCGCCGACAGTGCTATTACCCTGTCGTAACTGCGTTATTACCGCCGACAGTGCTAGTACGCTGTCGTAACTGCGTTATTACCGCCGACAGTGCTATTACCCTGTCGTAACTGTGTTATTACCGCCGACAGTGCTATTACGCTGTCGTAACTGTGTTATTACCGCCGACAGTGCTATTACCCTGTCGTAACTGTGTTATTACCGCCGACAGTGCTAGTACGCTGTTGTAACTGCGTTATTACCGCCGACAGTGCTAGTACGCTGTCGTAACTGTGTCGTTACCACAGACAGTGCTATTACGCTGTCGTAACTGTTATTAACAACCGACACTGCTATTACCCTGTCATAACTGTGTTAACAACCGACAGTGCTATTACCCTGTCGTAACTGTGTTATTACCACAGACAGTGCATGTACATTATAGCATTAGCACACTGCTATTCCCCATGGCAAGGATATTATGGCATTATAGTGGTGTTATTTCCCAGTGCATCGTCATTATGATGTTATGGTCTTAATCACATTTCTTAGAAGGTAGAAATCAGTTACAGGTACAGTATCCAGGTGTATGTTGTAAGCTTTTAAACAGTTCAGTCAGTAGCCAATTGCCTGAATTATAATGAATAATTACATACTGAACAACAACAACAATAACAATAATAATAATAATAATAATAATAATAGTGATTATTATTATTATTATTATTATTATTATCATCATCATCATCATCATCATCATCATCATCATTATTATTATTATTATTAAGTAATAAGGAGAGAAACAAGGCTGGAAGAGGCAGATAGATGAGAGAAGGGGAGGGAGGAGTTGTGAAGTGGCCCTGTGTTAAATAGATGTCATACACTGTTCACAATCCATTCGGCTGTGTGGTGTGTGAGATTGCCGTCGACTGGCATGGAAACTAAAATAATTTATTTCACAGTAAATGGAAGACCAGAGCAGGCTGAGTTTCCTATCGATTGTCCTGCACAAGATGTCAAAGGTAAGGAATTTTCTTATTGCTTTCCCTTTCCAATATTGATTAAGAAAACAATAAGGTGTTAGCTTAAAACATGCCAATTAATGTAATACGACTTTGCCTGTTGTAATAGACATTAAGGATTTTGGTAATTTGTTCTTATAATGGAGTCAACCAAGAAAGATTATTTTAGCTCAATTTTAATCAAAATCAGTGTACACCTTTACTTTTTAAGTGGTAGATAATGAGTTGCTATCATTATACAACTGTGTCCAGTCAGTCTGTCACCATCACAGAGGATTGTATGGGAGCAAAAATGTTAGTATGATAAACTGTTTACCTGAACACTGTAAAATATACTAAAAAATATCCCCCTAAAGATGCTTCTTAGAACCACAGTCCTGATCTCCTGCTCCATATTACTATTACACTGACATGAGTCTTGTTTTTACTGAATGGAAGTAAATGAAAGAGTTCAAGAGTTATTTTTTTATGGGAAAGATATGATTTACTTGAATGTTATTTTAGTGGCATGTTCATGCTGAAAGGCTGGGGCCACAGGTGCTGCTGACAGAGCTCTCCTCAAGTGGCAGCTCTGTGTCAAGCGTATGCTATTCATAAAACTCATGCTGTTGTCTTGATTGAAATCAGATGTATGTGTGTACACACTACTCCTACAGACTTGTTCCGATCGGCAGCTGAAGCTGGTCCACATGATATCCTAAAACTCTACAATACCAAGGGCAACATCATTAATATCTCCCCTCAGCTGAGCCCCAACAGCCCTCACACATGCTACAAGCTGGAGGTGGTTGCTGCAGACTGCAACAGTGAGCCATTAGGTATTTTCTACATTAGATGTAACCGACTATATTCTGCAAATCTGTTAGCTGTAGGATGATGGGTGACATGCAGTGTGCATTGTTGTAAGTGTTACTGTTACAGTGCTGTTGAATTCTTTAATCTGATTGCTGCAAATAAATAGATTTAAAAATCTGTTGATGGGATGAAGTCTGTGAGGAGAAGCTTAGTGATTCAGAGAAACATGCATATAAAGGCATTTTTTTCTCATGAACTTTAAGAGAGAAAAAAGAGAGGCTGGTGAGGAATTTTCCGCAACATTAAACATAATTATAAAAGATTCAAAAGAAAATAAAAATTGCTATCATTCAGGTTACTATGGTATAAGAATGATAATGATGTCAGGATGATATTCGTAATTATCAATTTCAGGATATTAAACTGCAGTGTAGTATTAGTCACACACACACACTATCATTCACTGCATGCATTTCACGATTGTCCAGTAACATAAAGCAAAATAATTGGAATAAAGTGCAGCTCTGTACAATGTTATATAGTAAGTGCAATACAATGCTGTGCAAAATTGAGGTAAACAGTTGTGGTGAAAAAGCTAACATACAGCTCTGGAAAAAAAATAAGAGCACTGCAAAATAATCAGTTTCTTATGTTTTTTTCTTCCAGGTGCATGTATTGGTGAGATGAACAGTTTTGTTTCATTTCTTGTGAACTGCAGACAATATTTCTCCTAAATTCAAAATATAACTATTGTTATTTAGAGTGTATATTTAAAGGAAATGACAACACATCAAAATAACCCAAGATCATGCAGTATTTGGAGAGCTTTAATAACTCAAATAAAACACAATGCAAATAATTTGTAAACAAATTGTGTTAATGCTTTGGCTAAATAACATTAAGAAATCAGTATTTGGTGGAATAACCCTGATTTGCATGTGTTTTGGCTCCATGCTCTCCACCAGTTTTTCACATTGCTGTTGGGGAACTTTATACCACTCTTTTTGCAAAAAAGCAAACAGCTCAGCTTTGCTTGATGGTTTGTGACCATCCATCTTCCTCTTGATGACATTCCAGAGGTTTTCAATAGGGTTCAAATCTGGAGATTGGGCAGTGGTCTCTTATTTTTTTTCCAGAGCTGTATATAACAGATATTTATAAGCAAAGGATATGCCATGTATATTAACAGTGGTGCTAATATATGGAATGTTAATATATGCTATTATAATATATAATAGGGGTGTGGGTGTAAGTGCAGACAAATCCAAGGTATATATTTATCCAGTGCATGCACATATAAGGTGTTGTCCTGGTTGAGAGCCTGAATGGCCTGCAGGAAGAAGCTCCACCCTATTCTCTCTATGTTGGCCTCCAGGGAGAGGAAGTGCTGACCGCATCAGAAAGACGAGCCTGTTGTGAAACTGTTGTGTTTTATTCTCTTTCAAAATGCACTTAGATAATTAAGTTGGCCAATAATGCATTTTAAAAGGCTATGCCATCTTCTAGGTACAGAGTTGGCAGTGTCACTGGGATTTGATCTTTCCTCTATGGAGAAAAGGTATGCATCATGACAAATTAAACCATTCAGCCATTCATGTTTTCTCTTAACAATTCAACACTTAAATAATGCTAAATCAGATCTTTGGAAACGTGTACTAATACTTCTAATGTCTAATAGGTTACAAAGTCTAGAGAAGAAGATTCTTGTCGAATCTGGCAAGACCCCCGCTGTTGTTTATGAGATGAAGCAACAGGTGGAGTCATTTAGGGAAAAACTTGAGGTAAACAAATAAGTTCATGCAGACACAGAATGTTATGATGGCAATGTTACGGCAATGCAAAGACCTTGATTTCCACCTAGTGATCTGTTCAATCTGTTTAGAGTGTGGAGCACCTGAGCTGGCTGGGTCTGTTTAAGGAAATGTCTGATGGCACTCACAAACCCTCTCCATTCTACCACAAGAGAACTTTGCGCAAGACTCGTGAAGAGTGTGAACATGTCAAGGAAAAGTTCTTCCAGATGAGGTAAGTGCAGTCACCAGACCTTTAGCTACTGAGCAGTTAGACTGATGAAACAATCCAATTTTTCTTCACACAGCTCCCTGGAGGTCTCTGAGGAGGTGAGGCAATATCTTAAAACACCAACCTTCGATAACTGGTAAGTTCCTGTTTCAACTCTATACATGTTCTTCTCAATATGTTTCCCAAATTGGCAACTCTGAGATGGTTTACATTTTTGGAAGATGATAGAGAGAAAGAATAAGAATGTGAAATGATGTGTTGTGCCTCGTCAAACACTGAAGGTCTGTCGGAAATGGACTCAGTTTCTAGTTTCTGACAATATAATGGACGTATGTATGAAGTAAGTATCAGTGTTTTGAGAGCTAACATCTAGGGGATGTGGTAGGTTAGTGGTTAAGGTGTTGGACTACTTTTTGGAAGGTTGTGAGTTCAAATCCCAGGTCCACCAAGCTGCCATTGCTGGGCCCCTGAGCAAGACAATTAAGGGTTAAATCCTTAACCCTTAATTGTCATAAATGTAAAAACATGTTTAGTGTGTTTATATTGTGGTGGGGAACACATGTCCCCACAAGTGTAGGAATGTCTGACAGTTTTGATTGCTTCAGTACTGTTTTTTGGAATGTCGGTTGTTGTTCTTGAATCCTTTCAGAAGTTGAAACACAGTACTACTAGATCTTTTTTATTACGTATAAAAAGGTTTTGTAACATTTCTGCATACCTGATCAGTGAAATACAGGAGAGGCTGACCCACAAAAATGCTGACCCACAAAAATGACCTTCCTGGTCTGTTTTCAGTAAGATGATGTGACAACCTTTAGGCTACTGAGATTATGCAGAGGAGCATTAATCAGCTGCATCTTGCATCATGTCAGATAAAGGTCTTCACAAAGAAAATAAGAGAAATGTGTGCGTATGTGTGAATAAAGCAACACGGTTCATTTTAGTGTCATCTGAATTTATCACTTTTCTGCATATTAATCAATGCTACTGTGCTTGTGCTAGTCAATAAATTCACCACATAACTATCAATTCTGGATAAAACAGAACATTAATCTATCAAACTAATCAAAGTAAATCAGCTGATCAAACTAAAGCTAGGACTATATCTATAATGAGAAACAAAGCCTACATTTTGTGAGCAGCTTAATACCATAACATATCATGCACATTGCCTCAAATATTTAATATCTGTCCTCATTATTCCTCAGGGAATGAACTAGGTATGTCTTGTAATTTACTAGTTAGATATTCTCCTCCTGGCTGAAGGTGCAGGAAGGTTTAAAATATTAAACCTCATCAGCACATGGAAGTTGAGTAAATGAGCTCTGCACCTGCTGTAACAAAATGGATGTTCATTACTGAAGCACAGCTCTTTTACCCTGCATAAAGAGGGCAGAGAAGATTCAGTCCTTTGATCTGCACGAAAGGCCTCATATCATTATGAATGGTTGTTTGGAAGCTTAGCAATCAATAGGAGACCCTAGGCTTTCAATAGTGTTTTATTCAGTGGTCTTCTAGCTTAGTTTTTGAACCCAGGCTTTTCAAATTTACAAAACAGGATGCAGCTTCTCTAGAGATGTAAAAAAAATGGTTCAGGAAAGATGACACACGTGTCTGGCAAGCCTGTGCTTCCATCAAAGAAAATCACATAAAGCCACAAAAAATATGAGAAAAGCAGCTACTGATTTGGAATAGATGGAATAGGAATAAAGGAAGCAAAATGTCATGTAGCCATAACATATATTAAGGAACACAAAAGAGGAGGCTCATTTTGTGTGTGTGTGTGTGTGTGTGTGTGTGTGTGTGTGGTTTTTATATCTTGGTGGGGACCAGAGTGCCACTATACAGTTTTAAATTTATTTGTGTATGTGTGTAGGCAGTGGGAAGATGCTGAGATCATGGTGTTGCTCCAAGTGATGTACACAGACCTGGACTTTATCTCCACCTTTAACATAGAGCTAGAGGTGCTGCAGCATTTCCTCTACGAAGTCTACAAGCGATACAACAACATCCCCTTCCACAACTTCAAGCACTGCTTCTGTGTTACTCAAATGGTGAGAGAGAAAGAGACTGAAAGAGAAAGAGAGAGAGGTAGAGAATGAGAGAGAGAGAGAGAGAGAGAGAGAGAGAGAGAGAGAGAAAATAACAGTTAAATCAGCTCACCTTGGTTTTCTTCCAAGCACTTCAATTTTCTACTTGACAATTTTGGTGATTAGTGAAGGGCATGACCCCATAGAGGCTTCTGCATCATATAAAACTCGTCATTTTTGGTTAATGGTGCTGCATTGTAATCTAACACTCTGTGTGATTACTGTACGTCACAACCAATCATTTAATCTGTTCCGATTGCTCATTATGTCCCTCTCACTGCATTACGCTTGTCTTGGCAGATGTATGGCCTGATATGGCTAACAGATCTAAGGGCTAAGATAGATAGCATCGATCTCTTAATCATGCTGACCTCAGCTGTGTGTCATGATCTAGACCACACTGGTTACAACAATGCTTACCAGGTAAGAGAAGCACTTTATCATACAGGTTTGCACTGAAGTAATATGTTACTGTCATTTTATTAACTGTTGCACTGACAATGTATAATATAAAACCTAGATAAATAATCAAAGTGTCCTTCCTCAGTCCCAGAGGGACTATACATGACTATGACTGTGCTGCCTTTCAGATTAATGCTCGCACTGAACTCGCCTTGCGGTACAATGACATCTCTCCTTTGGAAAACCATCACTGTGCTGTAGCATTTGAGATCCTGGAAAAGGTAATTTATTGCACACATGTTCATTCTTTAGAAATTCATGGCCATAACAAGGTATATGTTTATATAAACTTTACATTATCTTGTAGCCTTGTTGATAAATTACCTATTGGCTAATGTGAAAGGACTTATTTAGTACTATTTTAATACACATAAGAATGCATAATATTATTTATCCAGTGTTCTATTGTAAGAAACCTTAGAAAAAAAGAAATAAACTCAATTTTCCAGAGTTATTTAAATAAAACACAATTTCAAACAAAGACACTTTTATTCTGCCTCATTTCACACTGTGGAAGCTGAAAAAGGACAAATAGGAAAAATCTTACAAACATTTGTTTACTTCAGACATTTTATTCAGAAATTTTTCCCTCTCTCCCATGGCTGTTTGTTCCTCTGTAACTCCTTTGTGGCTAACGCATTTTTATGGAAATATTGTGTGTTCAAAAACTGGCCTCCTGACCTCTTTCTGTCCTCTAAAGAGACATTAATCTCTATTACTCAGTAATCAATTAAACCCAAATCATTTGTAACTATCTGTAATCTGATGGTTATGATGTAAAAGATATAAGCCTTATAACCCTCAGAGGAAAGCTCCATGTGAAATACTATTACTGCTTCTGCTACTACCACTACTACTTAAATAATAATAATAATAATAATAATAATAATAATAATAATAATAATAATTTTTTTTTAGATTTTTATTGTGATTGTTGCAGCAGGTTTTGCAAAACCAAAATTTGCAATGTAAAGGTGTCAGAATACACAGTGCATGATGGGTGAGGGCTGTTTTGGCAGCAAAAAGGGGGACTAAAAATATTAGGCAGGTGGTCATAATGTTATGTCTGATCTGTATATATACTGAATCTTTAACATTGCATTGAAAATAAAAGGAACTTAAGTCACAGGCTTAATTTCATCTTAATCTTTTTCAGACCGAAAGCAACATTTTCCGGAACCTGACAACAGATCAATACAAAAGGATAAGGGAGGGTATAATTAAGTATGATCCATTATTTCCATTTTACATAACAAAAAAGAATTTTACAGCCATAGCTATCCAGTTATGACACAGCAAGTCTGAACATAATCATGTTTCCCTCAGATGTATCTTGGCTACAGACATGAGCAGACACACTGAGATCCTCAACAAATTTAAAGCTATTCTGCCTGTGTTTGACTTCAGCAACAAGGATCACAGAGATGTGGTAAAAGCAAACTCGTTTAAAAATATTGATGAGTGAAATATTGTGAAAAATAGCTGTAATTAACAAACTTTCAACTATATGTGCACAGTTGTTAAATATATACTAATTTGGAGTTCAGGTGCCCAGGTACAGGCCTTGGCATAGGATTGTGATTAATAAAAGAGAGAAGTAAGGAATAAAGCATGATGGGGTGTGCTGTTATAGGAAAATAATCAATGATGTGGTGCTGCATGACACAAATGGAGTTGGTGTTAATTTAATTATTTTCCAATCCTAGCACATCCTGGAGTTTTTTCATACCATATACCAAACAAATTTTTTAAAAATATTTTAATTAAAGAATCACGTTACACTTTTATCCAACAATAGCTGCATTTAATATTGTGGAACTATATTATGGAAGTTATTAATATGGAAGTTAGTTGCATATTTTAACACACTTCCTGTCTGCTGCTTTCTACTTTAGCTAATGATGATTATGATCAAAGTGAGTGACATCTCTAATGAGGCGAGGCCCATGGACGTGGCTGAGCCATGGCTGGACTGCTTATTGCAGGAGTTTTTCAATCAGGTGAGTCTTTTAAAATCAACTCTATTTATTATTTCATAGTTGAAAAGTTTAACTAGTGCCAGAACAAAGTGAATGAAGATGCTTATGTCCAGTGAATAAGGGTTATCATGCTTTTTCTTAGAGTGATATGGAGAAGCTAGAGGGACTTCCTGTTACACCGTTTATGGATCGGGACAAGGTGACTAAACCCTCCTCTCAGACTGGCTTTATTCGCTTTGTTCTCTTCCCACTGTTCATCGAGCTAGCTAATCTCTTCCCCTCTCTCGAGGTAAGTGCTAATATTGTATGTTTAAACACTGAGGGAACTCACCTAACAACACTAACCAAGTATTGTCTTTGTGTCCAACAGCAACATATCATTGACCCAGTGAGGAAAGCCCTGGACTACTACACAGAGATGGAGAAAGCATTAGAAAGAGAGAAGCAGAATCGAAGTCAGAGTGAAAAAGCAACTAAACCCAAAGAGAATACGAACGACTCTGAGCTTCCACTAGAGCCTGAATCGACACTGAAACCAAGCTCGGTGTAATGACAACATGCTGGCTGTGTGTAGTGGTGGGAGAGAATACTATAGCTTTCCTGAATAATTGGCTTCCTATCTAAACATTACATAAAACGAATGTAAAATTAAGAAGTTAGCATTTGGCTCAGACCCGGTTAGACAGCTGTGATGTACATGCTATTCTGTCTGAGGAAAGGACTATTTTGAAAGCTGTGTGTGAAGAGTTTTACATTTATTTCCTTTAAATTTCCTAATGGTCTTTATTGAATTTTGGTACTACAAATAAATTTATTTGAAGTGACGGCTTTTGTTTATCTATTCAGAAAGTGTAAAATGTGCTGTTAATATACACCGATCAGCCATTATGAGCACTGACAAGTGAAGTGGATAACACTGATTATCTCCTCATCATGGCACCTGTTAGTAGGTGGGATATATTAGGTAGCAAGTGAACATTTTGTCCTCAAAGTTGATGTGTTAGAAGCAGGAAAAATGGGCAAGTGTAAGGATTTGAGCGAGTTTGAAGAAGGGCCAAATTGTGATGGCTAGACGACTGGATCAGAGCATCTCCAAAACTGCAGCTCTTGTGGGGTATTCCCGGTCTGCAGTGGTCAGTATCTATCAAAAGTGGTCTAAGGAAGAAACAGTGGTGAACCGGCAACAAGGTCATGGGCATCCAAGGCTCACTGATGCACGGGGGGAGTGAAGTCTGGCCCGTGAGATCAGCAAGAAAGTGTTAATACTTCACAAGATAATATAATGTGATAAAACATGCTGCTCAATGTCTTGTAAGAACATGTACTGAACATGTACATGGAAAGGCAGTGATAACATCACTTTCGCATTTGTCAATATAATTCTTATCAACATTATTAATTTATGGCTCTCAGCTCAGTGATCATGTGTCTAATCTTTACCATTGCATACTGGGTGTAACATAAACATCTCATGGCTGCCTGTATAAGGACAAATGAATAAATGCACAAAGATGAACAAAGATAAGTAGACGGGCCCAGATGCTTTGTTCACTTACAGGCTCAGAGTCAACATTTGTTGCAGCCATGTGGAAGCAAGATACACATTAGCCAAGACCTAGCAGTAGGTGGTGCCTGAATTAAATGCAAGGAATAAAATCGAGGAGGAGGATGAGTGATAAAATGGCATTTTTAGCAACATACCCAGAATAGATGAAAGCAAAGCTAGTCGTTTATATTTGGATTGATTTGTCACAGAATTTCACTGACACACAGGCTTAATATAGGAACTGGCACACCGAGTCCACACAGGCAGGCTATGACCAATCAGAACCAGCTTGGAAACTGTTCAAACAATGCAGGTGGTCAGTGCTGAGATGAAAGAAAAGCCAGTATTAAATCACATCAAAGCTTTCTAGATCATATAGGTCCATTTATTTTTATAAAAGGAAACAGCTTGATCTGATTTTACACATATATTCTCCCACATTCCAAAACACACTCTTTCTTAATTAGACTGAATCAAAGTGAATAGAATGCATGCAGTTTTGCATTGCTCTCAGATGCCATCCTGCCGATAAATAATGCCAAAATTTCAACTGAACTCCAAAGAAAATGGGAGGTAAAGCGTCAGCATGCAGCACTCTACACATTTGCATAGTAAATGGTCGCCATTTATTCTTGATTACATAAATATCCATTTTATTACTAACAATCCTTGTGAATCTGCATCACATCAGCCATAGCAGAACAAATAAAATCTCTTTCAGGGGGGAACTTACCAGGGTAAAGATGGTTTTACTGGACTCATAAATGAGGGAAAAATAATTTGTCACCTCAATGAGTGAAATGTGTCTACATCGTTCAACATCATTATAAACTAAACCTATATCGATTATATCAAGACCATTAAATTAAACTACTCTATACTACTCTAAACTATGATTATGATTGTGGTGTCCAATTTAAGGCGTTGTCGTACTTCCTTGAAAAAAACATGATTTGGTGTAGCAGATGAAACAACAATATACACTGTGTGATATGACCTTGTAAATTTACAAAGTAAAACTGGAACTAAAAAATGAAAAAAATGTCACAACCTGACGGCACGATATTGTAAAGACCCTGAGCATTAGCTACAATACATAACAGACATACAATCACATATCAATTGAAACATTTAGAATGTATACATAAATAACTAAATAAGTGAAGTGTGTGTGTGTGTGTGTGTGGTGGGGACCCACTAAGTGTGGTGGATACATTTATACAGTGTATGAATCTAAATTTTAACACTTTCTATGAAGATCACAGTTAAAAAGCATGTACACATGTTCACCCACATACACACATCATTTCATAATCTACTCATAAGACATTATAAACCTCATTGTTATCTTTTATGAAAATGCATGACACTTTACAGCTATCTTTATAGTCATTGTCTCTACAGCTCCACATAATCTAAGCTTAAAAATGCATTATAACCACTGCTATAAAATGTAATGCAGGTTCGAAAATGATTCTAAAAATGCCTTATGAATGCAGGTTATGAATGTATTTCTTCTATGCCTTCATAGAAAGTGTTTTTTTCTTATATGACACAAAAATCAGACAGCGAAACAAGGTGTTAAGCACCATGGACTTGTTTGCGTTAATGTACTTCTTTCTTATTAACTTAATAAAAACAAATAAATATAAAACAAATACAGAGCCATCTCACTGAAACATATTGTGGATTATGTGTATAGATGGCTTGATTCAACATTCTTGTTTTGTTTTGTTTTTCTAATGAATGAAAAATGTGTCTGAATGGAAAGTATACTGTTCTTTCCTACACTATTCAGCAAAATGCCGGATGTAAACTAATGGGTTTTATAATGCTAAAGGCCTGGCAGAATGGGGCTGGCAGCAGTAGTACAGTAAGGACACTTTACTCAACTGCACTGCATTGAATTGGCTCAGGTTTGGAAACTGTTTTAGTGGATGTCGTCTTAGTGGATAAAGCTTTCAGTATAATCTGTCACTGTACAACTGAGAGCCTACCTGCATGTATATTGTTCAAAGACAACACACACCATAAAACAGGGGACACTCTTCCAAGCTAATATCTGATCTTAAAGAGCTCTGTGTCAACCTTGTGAACTGTATATTACTAGTACATTAGCACTGCAGTAAATAATGCTGCCCATGGCATAAGAAACTACAGCCACAAAACAGCCACTGCAGATAATACAAACATTTCCAGAAGTTCTAGGACACCATTTACCGACACTGAATATTTACCCTAATATTAATATTTACTTCTATATCAACGTTATCGGTGCATCCACATTTTAGATAATTGATTATAAATCTATGTATTGCTTCCTTAACTTACTCTATAGACAAATCTGACAGAATTAAGAGGGTAAACATACATTTTCGCTCATTACAAAATATCATTTTAATTCTATTTACATCTAGTTTTCTTGTTTTCTACCCATTTAAATCTTTGTTTTAACTCCATTTTACTTTAAAGACATACCCATTGTGTAATTGCATTACATAATGTACTATTACTATCAAATGAGACCACAGTCTTTTCTATGATACTAAAATAATATGTCTGTGTCAGGATGCTACACATGGCTCATTTTTCAGTATCCTGTTATCATTAAATCAATATAAATAATGGCATATCCCATTTTTTCCACCTTTTATGATATAGCAAGCAACAAAATTTTAATGTTTGAACTAGTAATGGCACAGAACATTACCCATCAGCCCTAGCATATCACACACTTGTCTCCTGTTGCGCCTAATTAGCACCCATTTTATACAACTGAGCAACTGAGCATTAAGGGCCTTGCTAAAGTTGAGGTTCTGGATTCAGTGTTTCTTTGTCAAGGTTTTGTCATGTCTGTATGTGTTTCCTGTATATGTTTTTTGTTTTCACACTAACTGTTTCTTGTAATAAACCAATTGCCACTGCATCTAGTCCCTAGAAACAGAAATGAAAGAGAATCCAGGTTGCATAAGTGTGCTCACTCTTTACCTAACACTATTTATGTTAAAGCAGATTTTGCTTGTCAAACAGCAGTCAGGCTTTTTGGGTAAGAGTCCATTATAGCACACTTTGATTTGGTACTTTTTATGGGGAAAATGCTCCAGATGTCTCAAAATGCAAGAGGATTCAGGTTGTATGTTTTCCAATGTGAGAAAAGGGCTTCCCTTAACCCACCCTACCCCATGGCAGACATATATGAAAGATTTTTGACGGAAGTCACCAGTACTTGTCAGATATTCCTGCAGCTCCTTTAAAAGGTCTCTTTGCAGCCTTTCTGATATGTTTTCTTTATGTCATTACTTCAGTGTTGGAGGGGCACCCTGTTCTTGGTAATGTCACTGTGTTCCATGGTACATTTAATGTTTAGGAAACACTTTTGTACCCTCTCCTGACTGATAGCTTTCAATAATGAGATTCTGTACATGCTTTGTAAGCTCTATGCCCGCCATGGCTTTGGCAGTTGGACAAAACCAAAGAAACGTTGAGAAAATCCTACAGAAACAGCTGATCTTTTTGGGGGGTTAATGAGAATGACTTAATTGCTGACACATGCATCATAATTAATTTTACACACGGGTTTAACTATGATTGGTTCATTCTGAGCAGAGCTACATGCCCCATTAGAAAAGTGTGTGCACTTATCCAATATCTTATTTTTTTTTTTCACTTTGATTTTGTTGCTTGCTATTTTACATTAAAAGTGGAAAAAGATCTGATATGTTGTATCTTGGTTTATTTTTTTATATACCAAAACACAGCAATTTAACAGGTGCATGTAGATTTTTATATCCATTAAATGTCCTGTTCCTTGCAGCTCTCCGAGTACTCTCAATCAAAACTGACACCACATGAACAAATGCCATACACTGGGATTGCTCTTAAATTGTGCGCTCTATTTCTAGTCATTATTAAATACGTGCAAAAGTGTTTTGGCATTGTGCCATATCCCTATCTTGACCTGAGCCACCCTGCTTCATCACCTGTCCCTGCAAATGCACAGAGAACTTACCTACAAGACACAGAATTCTTATGACCTGAATCCTTAGAGATGATTTACCGGAGGGACAGCATTTCATTTTTTGGCCATCCAGGCTCATACTTTCCCTTAGTGAGATATTTTGAAATGCAGAATACTGTATCTCAAATTTCTCTGACAAACATTTTACAGCCATATAATTCAAGCAAATGTGCCCCAATCTTTCCTCATTGGTGAGAACCAGTGCAAGAGGGAATACAAGGTACTATGCTTCAGAAAAGGACTCAGACGATGACAGTAGAGGGAGTAGAAGCTGAATTTAGGTTCTGTGGTGGGAGTCGTTGCTGTATCCCCCTGGAGAGCCACGGCTCCGGTGTGGTTTGTATGTGTCCTGGTATGGGTCGGTGTAATCCTCCTCCACCAGTGGCCATTGCTCCCGGCTCTTCTGTTGACGCTCAGTGTTGTGGTAGTTTTCAGTTGAAGTCATCAGACTGCGCCTCTCAATCGGAGAATGATCTCTGGAATGATTCTTGTTTCTATTTCTTTGGCTCTGCTGATAAAAATATAAAGACATTGTATTTGTGGTGTCTCATGCCGTTTGTTGCTAACCCAAATACCTCTGTTCTCTCAAACAGGAATTTAACCAACACAAATCTTCATTGTGAGAGGGTATTGTCTTATTCAGTGCCTAAATTTTAAAATGAGATTTTCAGGTTAAATATCTAACATTTTAGCAGTAAAATATCTTGCATTTTATTGTATTAGAGTAAAAATAAAACAAGTATATATAATCATGACGTGGACACGATGTGGTGTGCTGAGTTTTACTTACTTACTTATTTAGTTAAAGTTGGAGATCATTTAATGAGATAGGAGTTCATTTAAAATCAAACAGTATTTAAACTTTCAGAATTTTAAGGGTCTATTTGTTTCTGGCCACTGCTCAAAAATCTCTCTTTACTCTAACAAGGCAAGAAAAAACTGTAATCTTCTCTTGAAGTGTATTTCTTATCATTGCCACAATCCATGAGCTCTTGTTAAGTTTTTAACAGGCTTTTGACCAATTTCTGCCCAAGTGCTGACCTGCAGAGTGGAGATGGCTGTGGGGTAGGGTGCGAGAGCAGTGGAGCCCAGGTTGCGTCCGAGCAGAGGGTTGAGTGGAGTGCTCAGTGACGTGTGTGTTGCCCGCCAGTAGGCTTCCAGGTACTCAGCCAGATGTTCACATGCATCCTCTAGCTGGTTTTCATCCAAAATAATGTCAAACATTTCCTGGATGGGGTAAGGTATATTCAGATTTAGGACAACAAACCACAATCATGAATGTTAAAGAGGACTCTAGAAAAAGTACAATAACCCTAATATAGTTTGTGTGTGGATACTGACTGGAGGACACTGCGCCAATTTGTCTGCAGCCACTAACTGTACATTGAGGTGCTTGCTCTGTGATTTCCCACGTGATTTGATCAACCGCTGCAAGACCTGTCAGCATAGAGGAATCAGAGGGACGATAATTCATATTAATTAATGTTAACCAATAAACAGAATCAATTAATATAAACCTGTACTATCTTTATTGTTGATCCTACAAGTTTATAGCTGGCTAGCTATCAACAGCTTGATAAAAATATTACTAGTGTCACCCTTGGCCACGGCAATTGAACAAATCGCATGAACCAGAAGAGGGCAGCACCACATCAACTGCTATACTAAATGAACCAGATGATCCTTATTTTAGAAGTTTTATAAGATACAATCTGTCTTACACATTTTCTTACCTTAGGAGAAGACACTTTGACATGCACAATAATGGGTGCTAATGAGGTCTTAATGAGCTGGGCTGGGTGGTTGATCGTATCAGCATCCAGAACAACCAGCTGCAGAGATCTAGCCAGCTCGAAGATCCTCTCGATCTCACTCTGAACTTCCGCTATTGTAAAAAGAGGTATTTGTGATTAAAGATACAATTTAAATATTTAAATATGTTCCTCTGACATGCATTTGGGTGTTGGAACAATTTCGCAACAGTAACACTAACATGATTGTAGCATAGTACTGTGTGGTGTGTGTCAGGCACAGCAACTTTGCTGGGTCAAGAACAATCTCTCAAGTAAGAATATCAAGCCTGTAATGATGCTGTGGTAAGAAAGCAACCACTGGTGAGCATAGAAAATAATAGTCTTTTTACAAGGCTATAGAACAGGAATGTCTGATCTTCTTTGCAAAGGGCCGGTGAGGATACAGGGTTTATACCAATCAAGCAGGAGCCACACCTGATTCCACCTGTTTAATCAGTTGATATTGGATTTCAGTAGACTCTGGCGTAGCTTCTGCTTTGTTGGAATGAAAACCTGCACCCACTCTTTCTGGATAAGATTAGACACCCCGCCATAAAAGATTCTCTAGTCAAGGTGGACTAGCAAAGAAACTGTGTCTAATAATTTGGCCAATAAATGTATGCAGTGTTTAAAAACCACATAAATGCTGTTACAGACAATACTCTTGTAGCAGTACCACACACTACCATGTGATGTTCATTAGAACTGGTCTCGTTCTACTGATGGACATGGTAAAAAGGAGCTAAAAGCAAGTATGTAATAAAGTATACCTATTTTGATAGCTATTATTGATAGTTGCTTAAAACTAACGTTAAGCATAAAAAGCAAAGCCCAGAATCTATAAACATACCTAAATTTGATCTGGTGTTGGATCTTTCAATAATAGCTCTCTTGCTTGGGTTGTTGAGCACAGATCTCTTTGCTAGTGAGATGTCTGCTGTCACTCTTGTAATAGATATCCTGCATTTGATGAAACAAAGTCACACCATCAACAGGATGCTTGGAAAATGTCCCTCCTCCACAACACTGACATTAAACATGGCCTAGGACAAAATAACCTCTACTGTTAAGTAAAAGCCTCCTCACCTGCCATCAAACCTGTGTTTCAGGAAGTCAAAAAGTGCTTTCTGCATCATATCTGTCACCTGAGCACAAAGCCCATGGGAAAGTCAGAATGGAATGAGGAGAGATGAAAGAGAGAGAGAGAGAGAGACAGGCACGGGAAAGGAAAGGAAAACAATGAAAAGAAAGTTAATAGGCATGGAGTAGCTATAGAATAGTATTACAAAGTCAGATGAGAAGCAAAAACAGATCAAAAGTGATCCCTTTTATATTGAAAATACACTGATCTAAGTTCAAAGAATATAGTCTTTAACATGCAAGTTATCAAATCTTCCTTTTCACCTTGCCCCTGACCCCTGTCTGCATCCCTTACGGAGAACTAAAACATTAGTTCTAAAACACAAGTAAACGTCATACTAAAGAGAACTAAAATGCAAGCAGATGTCATACTATTGGAAAAGCTATCTTTACCATTTAGAGTATCATTATGCATTCAGTATTCAAGGTCATAAAATAAGAATAAAATAAAACATGGCTCTTACTGGTCAAATGTTCTATCCCCATGAAACCGGCTTTAGGGCAAAATGGCAGTCTATATTTACAGAGCCTGATAGCTAATTAATAATTAGTCAGTGTCATTGCTGTAATGAGAACGGTCCAACAATAATATCTGGCCAGCAGTTGTTCTGTGGAGGTCTATCATTACAGCACTAGATAGCCAATTAATAATCATTTCCGAAAATATGCAGGCTTGTCAAGAAATTTGGTGGCTATATCCAAGACAATTCTTATATCGTCTATATATAATATATAATATTATATATTGTATATAATACACAGTATGCTAAATATACTATTATTATTATATATACTATATACTATTATATATTATATTATTGTATAATAAAGAGCTATTATTGTAAAAGGTTTCGTACTGAAATTTGCCAGACACAAATATATTCTAGATATCAACGTACATGTCAAACATTAAATGCTATGTATGTCTGCATCAACATACTTTAACCAAACCCACATCTACCAATTTGCTTGATCACTGTGTAATATTGTATTACTTCTTTTCAAATGTGGGGGAAAATATTATTCATGAAAACACAATTTTTTGAGAATGGCATGCTGTTCTTTTAATTTTCTATATGTTTTAGGCCGTGTTTTGGAAAGCCTGACATCTAACGCTGTGTCATTGGTATATTCTTTGGTAAATTCAAATAAGAAAACATGTAAGAATGGCATCTATAGCACCCTCTGTTTCTCTTCCCTTTTGCTTCCCTCTTTGTCTTGCACTACGCTTTGTTCTCCTTTTCTATCTACCTTTATATTTAATGATCTTTAAATAACTGAGAAGTGAGATTGTCAGGATTGCTCTTATGATATGAGTGGCTTACTAAAGCAAATGTATTATTGTCACAGTGATATTGGGGACTGATTTTCTCTGCTTATAATTTCAAAACATGCTCTACTTTTGAGACTATGGCATGCTGTACCCAGAAGGTTGTTGCCTTGGCAACCCAATGTGGAGAAGATGATGGGTATTCAGTGAGGACCCAGGTTACCTCTCCCTCTGCGCTTAAAGAGAGACACTCTGCTCCTTCTGGGATCTCTTTAGCACATCTAAATATACACATGAAAATACACAACTCTCAAGGTATGATGCCTACCTCATATCCCTTTAATGAAGGACCAACCAAAACCACTGGCCTCATGGAGGGGACAACATCATATGGTGGAACATGCTCAGCCTACAAAATGACGCATAGTATCCAAATCAATTCAGTGAAACAAACATGTATTAATAATATACTGCATTTTATTACTAAAATGTAAACTGTTCATATGACCAAGGAAATGCCAAGGTAAAATCTATTTTACTAATTTTCCTGTCACAGATGCTGTCTTTCTTTAATAAAAAGCATTGCTTACCACTTTCTGTTTGGGTTTAGCTGTTGAGAAGAAATTAACAGCATTAGAATGGAGAACTGTAAAGATTTTTTTCTGTAACATTGCAACAAATAATCAGAATTACCTTACAGTCACCGGTATGCCCACTGTTCATAGTTATGTCCACTGTAAGAGCATGAATCCCAGCATGCACTGTGCTTACCTGCAGAAGGAGGATTAGTTTTAAATGTGCCTGACACCATCTCTCCAAGGCTGGAAGAGGAATTCCCACTGGACTTCCTGCAGGGTTCAGAACATTAAAGAAAATTAACATCCAGCAAGTGATTTTATGTCTAGCAATATTTATAATTATAATAATATTATATCAGAAATTATATCTTATAAGATCTTGAATTCTCAGTTCTGATTGGTCAGAAGGTTCAGGGCTCTGACTGTAGTGGCAGCTGCAAGATATATATAAATGCGTGCATTATAATATGTTGTTGTTTCCATAGTAACATAGATAGTGAATAGATAGTGTGGTGGATGCTCTGCATCAAAAAATCCAGTGTAATTGGTGATGAAGTTATCGGTAAGGAGACTTTTGGTAAACATTCAGGGAAGGATTCTCAGCACTCAGTAGTCTGGTTAAGCTTTTTTTCTTTACACTGGATGGCTTTGTGGTTTCCTGAAACATGACATCAACAGAGAGAAAATGTGCTGCTGATTATGCAATGGATGTTTACAGCTGCAATAACATAAGTGATAATTGGAACTAGTTTCACAGAATTTCTACAAGATTAGGTGTAACTACACATGGAAAGAAATACAAATGTATTTCTTTTTGTATAAATTTTTCAATATATACAAAATGTTAATGCTGACAAATTCCTGACGTGTAAAAGAAATACTACACTTCAGGATGTGCTGTTGTTGAAAAAAAAAAAAACAATTTCCAGGTCCAATTTCCAAAGTCTGCTTCACACTGGGCTCTTAATGAATAATAAGCCATGTGCAACATGATGTGAAATCAATTTTGACATTCTGTCCTCTACTTGACAACATTTGTTTAATCAAAGAATTGATTATGGTCCTCCAAAACTACCTGACCATAATCATTACAACCAAATTAAAATGATATTCTGGACATGACTGAATGCAAACACAACCAAATGTTTTAAATGAATGAATTTTCTTTGTGTGAAGAGGTGGTTTTAAAAAGCCTGCATTTAACCCAGTGTGATATCCTCTATATTATTACATTAAATCAAGATGAACGTAGCTTTTAGTTGAAGAGGTGAAGTATGACTAATGCATGATTTAGCACAGACACAGTGTATCGCTGATGTTGACAGGAAACTGTGTAAGCCAGGATCCAATTATGCAGTTCATGCATCATAACAATCAACACATTTTGAAGTTCTTTATTGTTTAATTGATATCGAAAAAACCTTGAATTTTTACAGGCGGAAACTTTAAACACTTTAGTATATAGTATATGATTATCTGATTTAAGTTGTCACTTCCCTGAACTGGAAGGTTTGCAGAATTATAGAAAAAAAAAAAATACACAGTGACCAGGCTGGCAACTGATGAACCTGATGTTACCTCAGGAACACTTTTGAAGAAGAACCTTACATGACTATCACAACCAAAATGCTCTTTTAGTGTTCTCTTGGCAGTAGCAAAGTTGGGTGTCAAGCCAAATATAAAGAAAAAATCAAGAAGGAAATATACATCATTTGGAAACGTCGATAAAACAATGGATCAAAGCTAGGTGCTTCACCAAGCAATAGACCGTTTCTGCACAATAAAATCCAAACAAACTCTCAGTAAAAGGCTAAAACAGAATTTTGTCTTAGTCAATACACCTCACTGGCCTCGTTTTGGTAGTATTAACAGTGGTGGCTCATATTAGAAGGTTGTTCGAATATCAAAACTTCCAGAGAGCTACTACTGGGTTCTTGAGTAAAGATCCTTAACCTTCAACCAGCCAGCTAGTGTATGCATGCCTGTGTTCTGTATACTACTTCAATCATTTTAAATAAATGTGTCTGTTATATAAATAATTGTAGACATACAAAATTAAGTACAAACTCCTTACATCCAAGGCACTCATCATGCACTCATCTTACCCATGGAAGCGTCCTCTTTTCTGCTCCTGCTGAAGGCGGATATTCTCCAGTTTTAAAGGGCTGGGGATGAAACCAATGTCACACCCCTCCTTTACCAGTCGCCCAATCCACCAATCATTGTTGTACTTCTGTGGAACATGTACAGAAGATTGGGGGGAAAAGTTACACTAAAATCATTAGAATTAAAGTTTTGTATTTCTGTCTTTATTTCATTATATTCTCTCAGCTTTACCTCTTTGATGTGGAGAAAGTCTTTAGTGTCAAAAGAAATGGCAGTTCCAGCAACAGGAACATCCTCATCCAGAGCACCACAGTAACTGACGTTTGTCTTCACAGCGAATGCCACTGCTTTGGCCTATAACACAGACAAATTATATTTTATTTTATAAATGTATTGATGTGAAGGAATATTAGTTTCAGACACTATTACATGTAGCAGAAAATAGCTCAAAATCCATATAGTGTATATGGTTGTGTGACCTTAGCCCTCTCCAGCTGCACCATGGCCTGCTGCTCTCTCTCCTGGCGGCCGCCCTGCTCTTCCTCCAGAGACACATCTGAGTCAGATGGCCTGCTCGTGTAGGAATCAGCTGAACCCTGCAAACATGATGACTCACGATTACAGTCACCTCACAATTCACACACCTCTGTAACACTTTCGAAAGTAAGTATAGCTACTGCACTCTGACTGATTTAGAAAGTGGTATGAATAACTACAAAAACTGAATATTAGTTTGTACGTTAATGATTTTTTAAAATTATTTTTGATAATGACAATCATTGAGTTTTGTCACCCAGTTAAGAAGACAGCTGTGAAAATGTTGAGACCTACTTTGGCTTTCCCATGTTAAACTCTATGTTGTATGGGTAAATGAAAAAGACAGGATAAGCAGCTTTGTCTGTCCTGTATATGAGATCTTCAGCCTTGCTGAATACATGTTTCTTTACTCAATGATAGAAAGCTACTGCAGGGAACAACAGCATAAAGCTTTGATCCTTTAATCAAAGCTAACACACTCCTTAAGGGCTGATCGAGCCACTCAGTCAGGTCTGTAAAACACAGACCTCCTTCTCACAAGCCTCCTTCTACAGCAGGAATAAATGCAACTAATCATGTTTCCATTTTTAATACTTCGAAAAACTCATCAGTGGACAGACAGAATTACTCACCATGACAAATGGCAACAGTCATGAAATACTGATGTCTATGTTTATCACCTCACTCACAGACAAGCAGGAAAAAAAAAAACAGTTGAGTAAGCAGATCATCCAGAAGAGTTTAATCAGAAATATGGGTACCACCATAAATATCAGTACAAGAGAGCAAAACTGGGTGACACTAGCTATGGGGGCAGGTATAGAGCCCAGCTCATCAGTATACAGTAGTCTGCAGTAAAAAGTGTACCATAAACTGTTGGTCCTGGATTTCACATTTCTTCCTTTAGGGTCAGTCAGATTGTAGGAGTATGTACAGGCAGTGTTAATGGCAGGGTTGGTGCTTGATTTTGGGGTTCCTTCTGAGGGCCATTGTGTGGAATTTGTCCTCCGGGACTGGGAACACTGTCCCTAAGATTGTCAGATAGGGAGCAATTTCTAAACCAGACTGTGATTATACTGGTGAGAATACTATTCAATGATGCACCTGTAAGAGTTATTAATAATGTCATATAACATGCCATACTTTTTAAGTCCTGAGTCACATGATTCGTTGTTGGGTCTTCTTGGCCATATCCTCTTCGATGATACTAAACAATTAATCTCTCTAGTTCCATTTCACCTGTGAAAAGTGGTGGTAGTAGTGATAGACTGTTGTCTCAGCATCATGCTACTGATCCGACGAGACCTGTTTTTACCAGCTGTCTGATCATTCCCAATGATTAGCCCAATGATGGTAGAATCATCAGCAATGATGATTACACTTCATAGCTAATATTTCATATGCTAGAGGTTTATTTATCCTGAAAGTTATTGCCTACCTGTCAATGTTCAGTACCTAGTTGCAGAGGATGGGTATTAGATGTCAGAGGTAGAGTGTTTCAGTCAATTTTTGTGGAATTATTATATTGAATAATGTAATCCATATAATAAATGATTAAAATTTCCGTATAGCTGTCCTTGATCTGTGAGAGAGTCTAGAGCTAGAGTCTCTTTTTTTTCTAAACAGGTCATACCTGACCTTCTATTAATCATGAGTGTTTAGATTTGGGTCTCTCCTGATGCACTTTTGGGCACTAAATTCTCAAAGCAGGTACTGATGTAACTGAGCACTCCTGTGGCATACGTAGATTTAAACACAGTCCAATTCCAGATTTACTTATCTGGAGTTTGCTGGAAGATGTTAATGTCACCATTCTAACACCATAATCATAATAACATATACAAGCCCCTCCAAAAGTATTGGAACAGCAAGGTCAGATTGTGTTTTGTTCTGTTTTTCTATAGCACTATACACTGAAGACTTTTGGGTTTGGGATCAAAACAGGTATATGCGACAGTAGATTAATTTCCTGATATTTATAGCGAGATGTGTTCGACAACTTAAAGCATGGCACCTTTAGTAGCAGACCATCCAATCTTTAGCTGAGCAAAACTATTGGAACAGGCAGACTAAATGTAAATAGGTTGCATATTCCTTGCTTCCTACACAACTGCATCAAGCCAGTGACCCATTGACATCCACGAACTGTTGCAATCTTCTTTTGTGATGATTTTCAAGGCTTAGTACAACAGCAAGTTGTTTTTAGAGGGGACTGTATATCGCCTTATACAGTGTTTTAATGTCCTTGGTAATGCTCTAAACAAGTGTATCCTGTTTTTCCATCTCTTTCCTTGAATTGTGTGCATATGTGCGTGTTTGGGGGTAAGACTGATGAATCAGTATGGTTTCATTATTATCAAAAGAATTGCAAGCCCAGTCCACACACTCTTATCAACAGCTAATTAGCTCCAGGAAGACAGCTCCTGGATGAGTTTGGAAGCTTGAGGAAAAGAGGGACACAAGAAAGAAAAGGGAGACAGACATTCATAGACAAGATACAGGAAGAGTGAAAAGGACAGAGTGAGAGAACTATTATGAACTGTTCATGATAAATGTAGATAATCATCAGTCTTCTTTTAATTAAAAGTACCACACTTACAGTCTCCAATTAGCATAATTAGACTAAATTACTTAGGATTCATTCTCTAATGAACCTCCAACAAGGCTAAAATTTGCATCTGATTGTACTCGATATCACAAGTCATGGAACGCCCAGCTCAGCAAGGTCCTATTACCAGTGTTACATTGAAATATTTAGTGGTTTGTCTATTGACAGGCACTGCTGAAGCTCATGATAATACCAAAATCTACTTTGTCATCACCTCATTGTCATTCCCTCCGTCCTCACTCTATTATCTCTCCTTATATATACCCTACAGGTCTCTCTTTGTATAGCAACATGTGCATTTTCATCTCATTAGTAAATGAACTAAAACTGTTGGCAAAGCAAGAGTCTTAGGGGACCATTGTGGTAGGTGTTAAGGTATAAATAATTAATAATCATTAATATTCTACTAGTGTAGGATGACATAACATATTACATAGTGACAGAAGTGACATAACATATTACATAGTGACATAATAAATTATGTTGAAGATTCTAGCACCTTGCACACAGTATGCCCACATACTTCCTGGTCTTAATATTATCAGATTCAATCTGGTTAAGAATAAATAGGAGATCTAAAGCATACTAAGGTTTTGGCCTAGCTATGGATAAACCCCAGAAGCTGATTACTTATTTAAAATGATTTTTATCTACCCCTTGAAGCATATCAGAAATTGATTTCCCCAATTCCTACTTCGTGCACTCGGCAGCAAAGTCAGAATCAGACATTTATTAAAAAATTTCACATCAACTTCCCAGTCCCTTCATGAAATAATTAACACAGAAAAATCCAGTTTTAAGTGCTTAAACACAAGCTGCAGTGAGTTTTTTCAGAGGTCTTAATGGTAAAGGCTGACAGTGGAGTTAATTATTATGGGTTCAGACTTGCAACAGCATGGCCAGCCTATCAGCTTAGTGTTCACAGAATGTGCTGTCAGCCGAGCTCTCCACTTTGGAACGCTACACTCAATGGGCAGCTGGGTTTCTTCCACTGTGGTGCCAACTCAGCGCTACTGTGGGATGGATGGAAAGTAATGGAGAGTAGAGCATGGCTCAATATTTACCCAACAGATGACAGCACAGTCTCTGTACAAACGGCTGCCAGTATGTGTCCCCAGCTTGGGGCACCATCTACTATACATACAGTCTAATAGCACAAAGTGTTCAGAGCCGGTCAATAATATAATACAGTATGGGTTAATAAAAAATCTGCATGACAGTCACAACATATTCCTCTATTCAGTTTTAGCCTTAACACCATGTTCATATCCTGTAAGGACCTATAATGAGGCGGGACCCCAGTAAAGCAGAGATTAAAATCCTTTTTACTACATGGTATATCTTTTGAAATGGCATCAGTTCAAGCATACTGTGCATATACACATACATTAGGAGATCAGATCAGCCTATAAAATTATACTGCAATATACAGTAGGTTGCTATGTAATAAAGGCTGTTGCATTTGAAGTACACAGTATGGCGGTATGTTCTAATGACTCACTGCATCATCCTACTATTACCACTTGTAAAGTGTATGAAATTATACTCGTGATGATCTTGATGATCTCTGACTAACCATCAATTTATCCTAATAGGCTGTCATAAACATAATATCTAGTGGTGATATAAGATAAGAGAACTAATATCTAATATCTGTCAGAAGATTGACAATGATGCTGTTAGGGCTGAGCAATGAATTACATCACAAGATCTCATCAATGGCATAATAAAAATGATGCATGGCAAACTGTTACACCATACACATACACACACACACACACACTTAATGGCGGCTGCATTT
The DNA here is from genome assembly GCF_019097595.1 of Hemibagrus wyckioides. Classification (NCBI taxonomy): domain Eukaryota; kingdom Metazoa; phylum Chordata; class Actinopteri; order Siluriformes; family Bagridae; genus Hemibagrus; species Hemibagrus wyckioides. The sequence goes on from NC_080715.1 coordinate 20,833,568, forward strand.
GTGATTTCTAATTTGGTAAGAGTTTCAAGTCTATGATGCCTTGCTGCTCCTGGAGATCCTTCTGTCCTGCCTTGTTTTATTATTATTATTATTATTATTATTATTATTATTATTATTTCATTATGTGTAATTTAGACTTCGGACAATGCATGCTAAGTCAATCTACTTTTAGTCTCTACTCAGAAACCTTTTTTTCAGTAATTAATCCACACCACTGACTTTTAGTACACCCAAGACTAAATTTGTCTTGCGCATTCAGAATCATTCATGATGATGTGTTATGGATGTGTAAGCAAAACAAGCTGCAAAATGTCACACACACTGCACATGAAAACTGTACTGTAATCTCCCTACACAACTCACTGATAAGGCTGAATCCACAGACTGGGCTAGAAAGAATTGAGTCTCAGCATCCTACAATTCTCCCTACCATTCGGTGTATTTTTCTTATGACCACTTGTAGTACTCCACTTTAAGACATATGTTTAGCAAAAGAAACATAATCCAATGTGAATGACAAAATCCAAAACTTACATTAATTACTTATGCCCTATGTTTGTTTTATAACCTAAAAAACCATTGCTGGTTGTTAGGAGAGCATTTTATGTACACTATGTAAATCACTATAAGATTACTGTCAATGGTACCACATAGAAACCATTTGTTGTGTTAGTTGTGGATGCTCTTCCTTTGATAGCCTTAGGACTGCAATTACTATGAACAGTTCTGCACTCGACTCTCCATCATCAAACACTTTATAACAGCACAATAGATTTTAAGATAAAAACAACAGTTCTCTAGGCTTTACGCCATTCTGGAGTGGCAAAATTTTTGGTGGGGGGTTGATAATATTATTACCCACATTGAGCTCCAAATTACTCACAAAGTGGCAAGTGCACTTTGAGATCACACAACGTGTCCTCCAACTCAGATACTGTCTGTTGGATGGGCCTTCACCCTCTGTTCGGATTACACTCTGACAGCAGGGCTATGCATGACAGAGGGCGTGGTCAAGTATCAAGTTTGTGAATGGAGAGTGGAATCATGAGCGTGAGTGGAAAGGATGAGTTTGAACCTGTGGATGATTAACTAAGAAAGGCTCTATGTCATATCATTAAATATAAGGTAGTTACAATTCTGATTATACAGGAGTATTGAATCCCATATGTACATACGAAGGCATTAGGAAAAAATGTTTAATCCATAACATTACCAACATTAAACAATATTAAAACCACTGTAAACCACATACCCACCTGCCTACACACACACTATTTTCTGACCATGTTAGGAATATAGAAGTAGGGACTTAGGAGTGTAAGATCACACACTCAGCTTATCTCACCAAATGCCAGCTGGGGCTCCGCTCTGTCCCAAACTTGATATCAGTGTGAGAGCCAGTACTACAAGCACTTAGTGTCTACTACATGTCTGGATATTTGCCCCACCATTCCTTGAAACTACCATGAATCCAGAATGGATATAAATAAATCTGTAACATTTAGCGTAATTTTCTTCTGTTTTAACAAGGCACCATGTGCAATGTGCTTCAGATTGGTATAATAACAAAATTATGTAGAGCTACATTAGGCCTTGTTGTCAAAATAGAGATAAAGTAGCATTATCATGGCAAGATAATAAAGAAAAATAATGCATATAAGGAATAGAGATTGTGCAGTGATTCACTGCTCAATTACATTTTAGGTTTATAGTCCACAACAGAAAAAAGCAAGCACAATTAGTGATTAACAGAGCATGGGGCTAAGAGAAGATTGGCCTGACTCCAGCTGGCAGCTAAACTGTACCTACATTATAAATTTACTAATTAGATCCTGTACGTCTTTTCCAGAAGATGTCTTAATGTTATACAGTAGTTAGTTCTGACAGTGCAGCCTGACTGTTTGAAAAGCTCTCTAGCTGTGCTGTTATATGTGTCATGTCTTAAACTCTGTGAGTTAGATTTGGAAGAATCATATGACAATAAGGTAGCCATGTTTTTATTCACGATATTTTTCATTTTTAAAGGCAGACGTCTCTTTTATGGCATCTTCTTATAGAAGAACATGCCATTGTCATATTTCATTCTTGGCGTAATCCTGCAGCCTCTTGTGTTTGCCTCCAATTTATGGCTTTCATGCTGAACTATAGTGCCAAAGTTTGTGGATAACAGACCAATGACACCAATTTGTGCTTTGTTACTATCCTATTCCACATTTATTCCCACACCAGTTCCAGTTTCCCCTTTATTTCCATGAAGGGAACTTGTAATGCTACAGCATACGAAGACATCCTGGACAAATGTGTGCTTCCAACATTATGGCAGCATTTTGGGTAAGGCTTACATATGGGTCAGATGTCTACAAACATTTAGTGATATTGTGTACTTAAGCCTCACTGAACAAAATCCAGGAAACCTCACAAATGTGTGACCTAATGAACAGAACTAATGGACAAAACTTCAAGTAGTGTAGATGAGTCAGACTGGATGTGCTGCTTTTAGCTTTGGTGCCACTATCTAATGATAAGAATGCAAACCTGCACTCAGTGAGAATGTCTAAATACATTGTGGGCATGTGGTAAATGTCATTATTCAGTGAAACTACCATAATGGTTAGCTTTACATAAAAGGAAGTGGTTTTCCTGTTTGTTGTTCACAAGAATATTTTTCAGGGGTTATCGCTTAAAGCAAAAGAGCACCGAAACTCTGTCACAGATACTGTATATAATCCAATTAGTGTGCACTAGCTAAATCATAAGCGCAAGCAAAGTTTTAAATCTTACAGGCTCATATTTATTTATTTATATATTGGGTGTATCTGTCATTTACCTGTAGATCCCAAGGCGGATTTCACAAAAGGGGTTAATAATAAAACAATCAACTAATCCTCTGAGCCTAATAATAGGGGTAATATGCTTTCAGGCTTAATTGATTGGGGAAGTAATGTAACATTCTTCAGTTTCCCTTTACAAACTCAAGCTGAATGAGAAAATCGGTGCAATGCATGCCACCTTCATAAAAATTAACTTTCTATTTAAAAACATACATAATGAAGCATGGTTGTAGGCAATAATGTGAGTGATAGCCTTGAAAATCCACTCAGTAATGCAAAACCACAACAGACATGCTGTGTACTGAGTGGCTGTTCAGTGACATGGAATAACAGGCTGCTGTTTCAGTGCCCTCCCCCAGGTCCCTCATTACACACAGCCTCCAAGGAAGAGAGAATACATTTCATGGAGAAAATGAGCAGGTGTCACTGACACACACTCACAAAACGCACAAGTCTCGTTCTGCTGTCCGCTTGCACAGCTATATCTGGATGCTGCATGTCTTCAGCTACCTTTGTGTATGTATGTGTTGATTGATTTACTGTATATAAAGCCACCAAACACTCTGAACCTGGAACTCACTAATTGCAAGCAGCATGGACCCATGAGTCTTCCTCTTACTTACCGCCTCCGAGTCTTCAAAGCCATGCAGGTACAAATTGTCATACATGGAGGTCTGATATCCCCAAAAGTGTTTCTTGTTTGAAAGGTTAATGGGCGGAATTGCAATTCCTCGTCCCAGCTGAAAGACCACCAAAGCAAGGATGCCAGAAAGATGGAAAGATCTCAGTCTTCTTCCCAAAACCTGCTCAGACGTTTTCCAAAAACCTCACTTAGATGTTTTCATGAGCATCAGGTTTTATCCTTCACATCATATAAAGCAAACAGTATCTCCCAAGAGGCGGCAGGGAGCTCGCATTTTATCAGCCTTGCACATACAGTGCAGGAGAGTGGAGCTTTTCTCAAATCACAGGCTGATGACAATGCAGGGGGAGGAGGGGGGGGGGGTGTTAGTTGCTGATTGGCTGGCACCAGCTCCAGTCACATTGGCCAAGTGCTCTCTCTTCCCTTGATGGTGAATAATAGGGATAGAAAAGGGAAAGGGTCTCCAACCATCCTCACTTAAGCCACTGGAGCCTATTTCCTGATTTTTTTCCCCCTTAACCTTTCTATTTT